>NW_015971588.1:600000-1181994 GCF_000835475.1 Cladophialophora bantiana CBS 173.52
TGACCACTGAGGTCGGCTGGTTGGCGCCCATCCATTGCAGGGTCCGCTGGGCGTGGGCGGCAGGCGCGTCTTTCGTGGCGTACGGCGAAGAAGGGCGCGCCACTTTGAAATGGCCGAAGAGGGCGAGTTTGTTTTGCGTTTGGTTTTGTTGCTGTTGTTGCTGCTGCTGCTGCTGCTGCTGCCCTCCCCCGTCGGTTGTCGTTGTTATTGCCCTGGGAGGATCTTGTTGTGGAGGGGGAAAGATATCGATGTCGTCGCGACGCAAGTGGCTCGGTTCAACGAGAGTGAGTTTGATGTTGAACGGATCGACCTCATATAGCATGCTTTCAACTAGTCCTTCCACAGCATACTTCGTAGCACAGTATGGACCGAGGCCAGGAACGCCGAGCGCGCCACTCGTGGAGCTGAATATCAAATATCTTCCGTCCTGCCGTCTGCGAAAATAGGGCAAAGACAGTTGGATGATGTTCAAGGTGCCCATAAAATTCGTTTCGAATTGGTTCCGAATTTCATGTTCGTCCTGGTCCTCACAGGCACCAATCACGCCGTACCCCGAACAGTTGGCGATGATGTCCACTCTGCCGAACTTTTTCATCGTTTGGTCGATGACCGAGGCCACACTAGAGCGTATGCGTACGTCACACAACAGTCCAAGGTACCGTTCGGGGATATCATGCCATTTCCTTACACTCATTAGGTCATCTACGAAGGACTGGCCCACGGCAGCGACAATGTCGTTGTGGCCAAGGGCGGCTTTGGTCACAGAGCGGCCCATATGTCCTGTTGCGCCGAATATGAGCCATACCTTCTGTTGTGGCGGGTTCGCTGGAGAGGGCGGGTCGGTTGTGTATGGTAGGGAGATTTTGCCGGAGCCGGTTGTCGTAGCAAGAGACGAGCGAAGGGTCGCGCTAGGTGATGCTGAGTGAGTGTCATTGGAGTTGGTGCGCCGGAGGTCATCCATTTTCCTAGAATTGGAGGGATGATGATATTGCAGCGCTCTGTATTCCCGTAGGAGTTGGTACCACACAGCCCAGGCCAGACCAATACAATATGATCGGGGGGAAGGCTTCAGCCAAACCAATAATATCAGAATCAGACAATTCAGCGCATCCGACCGCGATCCTCCTCCAAGCACGACATTTGGAAAACACAGAGGTAACCCGGGTGGGTTAGACAGGTCGCTGGTCGATCAGTTGCACGCCGCTTGCCGCCCCTGCCTTCATGGCCCAACTCCTACGGTGACAATAGTTTGAGCACTGTGGTAACCGAGGAGAGAGTCCAGACTTCGGAAGGCGTTGATTCGGTACAGATGCAGTATGTAAGCATATGCCTCAATGGAACCAGATGGCAGACACCGGCGGCGGCCAGGAAGATCAGTTCTGGTTGAAGGAAGGTGGTTGAAGCCTGACAGGAACAAGCGGGAGAATAATGTGGACCTTGGTCGTAGAAAGTGCTTACTTGTTGCTTCGGGTCGCTGGGCATCAGAAGGATTTGTGTGGCAATCTTTGGTCGGAAGGCTAGACCCAGTCTCGTGCAGGAAAATTCCACCAGGCCAACAGCTGGCAATGTCCCTGTTCTTGTGGAGTCGATATGGTCCCGATCTAGGCAACGAGCGATGAGTATTAGAGGAAACGAAACGGGCTCAATCGTGATGTTCTTCAATGGGTCGGTCGCGGGTAGGAAGACGATTGATGGTTCCTTCAAGGTGGTGCCTGAGTTGAATTGCCAATTGTCAGCAGACCTGGTGGACACGGAGAAAAGATTTGAGTGATGATTGTAGGATCAGAGGGAGAATGGGCCACAGGGGCCGGTGTGAACGTAGGTTGAAGGGTGGTGGTGACGGCGATGACTTCAGGTTTGACAGTTTCAGAGGATCGCATGCCAGATTCCCCACCAACTTAGAGCCACCGCCTCACTGGCCACTGCGCAGGAGACTCACCCTCTCCAATCTGACCAAAGGCAAAATGATTTCTCTCAACGTGCAATTGCCATCCAAGTTATAGGATTCCTCTTGATTCCTGTCTGCAGAATACTTATATCCCGACATACCTCGCCCCTTCGCCCTCTGATCATCCATCGCTACCTCCTTGTGGTACAGCCAGAACTTTTGTTCCCAGCCCCAACTTCACCACCCGTTTACAACCCCGCCGCAACCACCATGAAGGCATATTGGTTCGATAACCAAGAGGTAAATCCACGACGCGTCTCAGGCTGATTCCGCCTCTTTCACTGCTAACGCCGTTCCGCAGGGCGACCAGCGCCTCCCGCATGACTCCGGCCGTGCAGTTGATCCCTCTTACCTGGCCCAACTCGGCGTTCTGTACCACCACTGCCCAGAACTGTCCTCGGTCGACGCCCTGGCTCAAGAAAGAAAATACAAGAACCGCGATGAGATCACCGTCTCTCCACAAGCCATGGGTGCCGTCTATGAAGACAAGGTGAAGATGTTCTTTAACGAGCACTTACATGAAGACGAGGAGATTCGATACATCCGGGACGGAGCAGGTTATTTTGACGTTAGGTCCAAGGAAGACGACTGGGTCAGGATTCGGCTTGAAAAGGATGATCTGATCATTCTCCCTGCGGGTATCTATCACCGATTCACCACCGACGAGGCCAATGTGAGTGGAACGACTCATCTAATGTGACTGGAATCATTTTTGGGCGACTGCTGACTGAAAAAAAACCAGTACATCAAGGCTGTGCGCTTGTTCCAAGACGAGCCCAAGTGGACGCCATTAAACCGTGGTGCAGAGACCGACATCAACGAACATCGCAAGAACTACCTCCAAACCAGAGATGCCGTTTCTGTAGCATAAAAAAAAGAAACAAAAACAAAAAGAAAAATCCATGGGCCGGAAGATGGCAGGTGAGACGTTTGTGAATAGTTGAGCTCAAGGAAGGAATCCCATCACAAAGGTGCCAATTGCACGACGTACCATGGGTCTTTGATATGATATAAACGACTTCCACATCCAATACAACGCATATTGGTTAAGCAAGAACTGGGAACAAAAATGTCCTTTGTGCCTCTTCCTGCCTGGTCCGACCATGGCATTGTCTAAACACGCAGAGTCCACAAAAGGTTCATATTGCAGCAGACGCCTTGATCATAGAGCGTTGTACTGCAGGATCCCACCTCCGAAGGGGAGATCTTGCAAATCTCTTGGTTCTGAGAGCGAATACCACCATTAACCATAAAGAGAGAGCAGTCCAGTAGCCTCCTAGTGGTCCAAAGAAACAATGCACAACGTCCGGCAAGGCTGACGTTAGATTGGGGCTGCCCGGTATGGCTGGCAACTCGCAGAAACGCTCTCTCCATACCTATAGAAGTAAGCAGTATTTGAGACTTTCCTGCTAGGTGCCTCCAGTATCGAATTGTTTTGGCATGAACATGCTTTCAATCGGTCGCTTCCACGAGCCGCTGTTCCTCGCTTAAAAGCCGTACCGGTCTACATTAGGCTTTTCTCTAGGGATTTGCTTGTTCCAGGACTGAATTACGACGTCACATTGCGGGCAGGTGGCTGCCAGTGCTTGTACTCCCGCTACTGTCGTTGCTGTGCTTAGTAACGAGGAGCATCATCCGGAAGGGTAAAAAGGTGGGCAGCCAAAGCCGGAGATCCGGGCAGATTTGGTTTCCAAAGCTTGGGGGACCGAAGAACAAATTTATAACCTCTTTACATACTTTCTAGTACCTACGTAGGTAGGGGGAAATTAGATGCATGGTACGAGGAACAGTAAGGTAGACGGTGGCGGCACCAGTGGTCAGATATCATCGGTTTCTTTTTCCGTGCCGATTCGCACAGGTCTTGGGAATTGTCTTCCGAGTTCAACTTTCACCGCAGGCCCCATAACTCCTCCAGACCTGGAGTTGCCCGGAATTCCGATCTTCCGCAGATATCGAGATTGGTAGGGATGTAGGTGGCGTACAGGTATGGAAGTGTTTCGAAGAGGTGATGGTGTGGTGTGGTGTAGTGTTGTGGCGGGTGCTGCGCAAGCAACAAAGCAAACAAAGCCCGCCAGCTCGTTGGTAACGAAAACGCGGGGGTGACACCAAAGTCGACCATTTTCCGCTTATGGGTCCCGCCTGGAGAGCCGGCGTAACGAGCCACTGAGGCTATTGAGCCCCGCCCACTAAGGCTGCTGTTTTAGGCTAGCGAGGCTAGTAGGCATTTCTCTTAGGCGACCTACCTAGGCATCTCTAGCCTCTGTGGCATCTTACTGTGTCGCCTATCGTTTCGTTTGCCCGGCCACCCTAGGTCACCGAGCAGCCAGCGCCTTACAGCTTAGGCCTAGGCCCTGTTAGATCCTGAAATGCTGTGTTCATCCATAACACCTAATACTGCCCAAGTACTGCCCTATTGCCCTGCTGACACATGCATTTCCTCAATTTTCCGACTTCAAGATTATCCATATTCTTTAGCTATAACATTCCCTGCTTCATATCTCGGCTTTTATCAATTCTATACCATCGACCTCCGGGGGCCCCTTGGGAAAGAAATAGCGGCAACAACTTGGCTGCGACAACGGAGTTGGATACAACGGCCAGAGCCAGGGCCCGCGTCCCCTCGCGCTGGATCTCATCACCTAGATCATATCCCCTCCTACTCGATTTCGACGACCAGAACTCAGCCCTGTCTCGGTGCCGTGGTAGGTAGATGAGCAAGCTCGCTCCGAAATGGCGTGTAACGCCCCCGCGAGCCGGTTCATGTTTGTCGAATACTCCAAGCCCATCGAACCAGTCAAGGGCCAGAAGAGACGTCGAGGTGGCCCCAGTGAAGTACGCGCGGTAAGTTTCTCGTCTCCCTGAAGAAACCCGACCATTCCAGGAAATAAGGAAATGAACTTCCTTCCACGCCCATATCTCCTTATCATTCGGCGATGCCAGGTTAGAAATTTTGGGGCACTTTTTAACGGTCAAGTGTTTCAGCACATCACCAAGAACTACCACAGGGCATTGAGAGTCAAGCGCCTCGAGGCGCTCAAAAGGGGAGGAGAAGGAGATGCAGGCCCGATCGAGAGATCGAAACGAGACACAGATCGCAAAGGCCCTGCGCGAGATCCGCGAGATGGTGATCAAGTTCGTGATCACGGGGACGAAGAGCACGGCGAGAAGGGAGAGGACAACGGCTTGTCCAGGCGAAGAGGACCGCCGTGCACTCCTCCCGACGACGACCGCAACGGCGTCGTCGCTCTCCAGCTAAACACCTCGCGCCGTCTCAAGTCAGTCCTTGGCGAAGGTCGAATCGATCCGTTCGACGCTCTCCCGGTCCAGGGCGTGCCCCTTTTCATCCATCAAGTTCTCGACCACGTATGTACTATCCTTCCGAGAGCCCCCTTCCTCCGCCTAAGCTGGTTGAAGGGGAGAATCCCCATTTCCCAACAGGCGACAAAGAATGGGGAAGTCTAATCGTTACTGACAAGCTGCACGGCATTTCCGCTACACAACAGGCTCTAACCTACTCCTGGCCCAACACCGTCCCCGTCCAACGGTCGCTTTCCAACATGAACCCCGTCAAGTCGGCCTGGCTGAAGTGCGGCATGGAGCACCCCGTCGCGTTCCACGCCTTCGTCTACGCGGCCTCGTATCACGTCCTCTGCGCCTACAACGGCCAAGAAATCAACGATTCAGCACCCTTGTTGCGCCTGTCGCACAAGGTCGAGACGATCAAGTTGGTGAACGAGCAATTGCAAGCGCTCAGTCTCTCCTCCTCTTGCAAAGGGAAGGGAGGACAAGACCGCAGCAGCATCGCATCATCGGGAGAAAACGGAAACGGGGACGAGAACGGGAACGAGAACGCAGCACCTTCGACTACAAGTAGTGTACCCACCGATGCGCTGATTATGGCCGTGACGATTATGAGTATTCATCACACCAGGGACGATGCGGTGTATCCAACAATCCACCCCATATCTCCCATGGCCAAAGTTAACAACCTCCATGTCTACGGCGCCATGGTCAATGATGAAAAGCACATCCAGGGGATCTTGCTTTTGATCGGTCGGAAAGGAGGGCTTGATAGGGTTGAGTTGTACGGAATGGCCGATACGCTACAATTGTAAGTTTTGCTGCTGTCTGTGTTTTTCCTCCACCCTGAACCAGAAAACTTTTGATTCTCAACGACGATGTCCAGGTGTGATGTCTATTTTGCTTCAAAATACGCATGCAGTCCGAACTTCCCGTGGCGCAACCCCGTCAAGTCGCTCGTCTCCACAGGAAGACATGTGCTCGACCCCGTCGCAATCGACTTAGACTCCAAACTCGGCGCAGGTTTTCGATACCTCCGTCAAAGCCCTGCCGGCCGGCAATTGCTCGAGGTCTTGGACGCCTTCTCCGAGGTCACCGTGGCGTTAGATCATCATGTGCGTGGTGGCCCCACGGCCCCCGAGGTCGAAGAGCTCTCGGAGGTCCGCAACTGCACACAGCATAGACTCCTCTCTCAAATGCCGTGTCCATTGGATCTGTCGCGTCCGGAACTGTGTGTCCATCACGCCGTGCGTTTGGGCACCTTGGTTTTTAGTGAGATGGTCATCTTTCCCCTTCCTCCCCAGCAAAGAGTGAAACCAAGGCTTGCTCTGATGCTGCGTCAGACCCTGGAAGCTTGCGACCTTCTCGGATGTTGGGATTTGCACAGTCAGGTCTTACTATGGTCTCTCACGTTGGGGGCAATCGCATCAAACTTCACGCCCCAGCGACCCTGGTATATTGAGCAGCTGCTACAGCAGACTTTACTTTTGCAGATCCAAGACTGGTCCATCCTTGAGTTGATTTGCTCCAGGTTCTTGTGGTGGAAACCGGTTTGCAGTGAGCCTCTTCGATGGCTATGGGATGAGATGTTCCCACCAAGCACAATAGATGCCACTTGAATGGATATTCACTCAAAGCGACGTCCTGCCATTGTTGTAAATCGCACTGAGCAATACAATGTACACAGACGAGCAGCGACCCGCTGACTTGGCCGGCTCCAACAAAGTCATGACCTTGATGTGGTGCAAGAATGTTGGTTGGGCCTTTCTCATGAAGCCGGAAGAGCTCCAGGCATAACCCGCAAGGGTTGAGGAGTTAGAGCATCATCTTCGTGTTCGATGACTTGACTGTCGGCACGATGATGAGCAGTACGCCACCTGAGGCCCTCAAACATTCTGTCGGTTTCTTCTTGGGATGGGAAATTGTCCTCCGGCTTCGGCTCCTTGCGATGGTCAACGAATGAAGATGATCGGCGGTCGTCCTGAGTAGCAGGTCGCTCATCATCCTGACCTTCTCTCACCCTGGTTTTGCCCATCCGTGGCCATAGACCAGGCAACGGAACCACTTGCACTCTTGGCTCGACAACCCTCTCCTCGAACCACGCCTGTGCTCGTGCTTCGACCAGCTGAGCAATTTTGGGTACATCTTGCAAGCGAGTGCGGGATCCGATCAAGCTTCTAACAGAAATATCGAGTCGGTAGTCGGGGAGGAAGGAAAATGCGAGATTGGTCTTGGGCTTACCCGAGGAAGCATGCTTGTTTTCGCTGGAGGGGTCGTCCTCTGTAGCAGGGACAAAACTTATGGAAAGAGTGCCAGAAAATCTTACGACCGAGACAGCAAGAGCTACTGGCAGCACGGCGGAAAAGGGTTTGGGGTAGTTGAGGATGAGTGCGGTTTCGATGGCCAGGGTGAGATTATCGTCGGACAGATCGACATCCATCAAAGCTTGCAGCCTTCCACCAGTGGCACTCGAAAGATCGTCGTCGATAGCGATCACACGGACATTGCTGAAAATGGGAAACTCCTCACCCATGGAAATCTCAGTAATCTTGATCTTGTCTATGTAGGACGGCCTCTTTTCAGGATCATTGATCGTCGCCTCGAGGCTTGCTAGAATCGCTGAGGAGCCTCCCGAGCCATCTCGCAAATTGTAGACCGTCTGGCGATATTGTGCTATTGTCTGAGCAAGCAGGACGTTGAACCAGTCCAGACTCTCTGGCTGGTGCGTGGAGTGATGATGCTTGCCATGACCGCCATGACCGTGACCATGACTTTTGCTGGGGATCTGGTAGTATGTCTTCCGCAGGATCGAGGCGATGTCGGTGGCATTGGTCGGCACAGGACGAAGTATATTGGCGGCGCTGGCCTTGGTCCTCAGCGATTGAGGCGTGGGAGTCTTGGAGGACGCGAGACTGTGCAGGGACGTCGTCCGGACGTGTTTGGACGTGGGCGTTCGGCGAGTCGCAGCAGCTGCTAGTCGCGAAGGCGGCGAGGGCGCTTCACCGAAGATGAAGAACTTGATGAAGCATCCTAGAAAGAGCACCACCGAGAGCTGTCCCAGGAGGAACCCTTGGGTGAAGGTCAAGGACATGGTGAGCAAGAGCGGCTTGTCCCATCCATCACTGGGAACGGTACCTGCTCCGGGGCTTCTACCATGCGCATTGGCGATGATGGGGCAACGATGTAGTGCAATATTATTGCGTGATGGAGTTCGCTTGTGCGGAGATGGTTATCGCATGTCCTGCTGTATGATCCGCTGCATTAAATGTACTGTCGACCACAAATCCGATTGAGTACATCCAGAAAACTTATCGTGGCGAGGCTGGACAAGGCTGAACTTTCCTATTCCCTGAGTTCTTGGGCGCGAGAGCTATGTTACAATCTGGATGACGGCTTCTGGCTTATAGTTATCCAAGTCCGTATCTCAAGGACTAGAGACTCGTCTCGGCGCTTCGCATCCGCAGCATCCTTATACTTTAACGCACGAGCTTCTTGATCTAAGTATTTCTCGAGTCTGAATCAACCTCGCATCGATTCTCTGTAGGTTCAACAGGAATTAAACATGATGTTAAATCAGAAGTCTAAAAATGGATCAATCCAGATAAAAAAAAAAAACCACTGTTATACAGATTGATGGGGCCCACAGGCGCCGTAAAACATTGCTCCTATGGTTAAACACGACTCTTCGCATTGCGCTTAGAGTAGTCTCTCAGCAGAAACACAATACTTATACACAATCCGAGCCCGGCGAACCCGACTCCAAGATACCATGCTGCACGGTACCCCAGCAAGATATCATGTGGCGTGCGCCCGCCGTTGTTGACGTGCACCTCCACGGTCCCTGCGAACCCCAGTCCCAAAGATATACTGTAGTTGATGATTGTGGTGACAAGACTGGCCGCGATACCTTGATGTTCTTTGCGCACTGCGTTCGAGAGAATGATTGTTGCCGCAGGGAAAGACATATCCATCCCCCAAGGTATAATCACCAGTCCGACGAAAGTCTGTGCCCAGTACGTTTGGTGGACAGGGGTAGTGGCCACCAGAATGTGTCCAACGGTGAACCATGTAAGCGCGATCGTCATGACGGTTGCAGGCCGAAGTTTGGACAAGAGGATCCCGGTAGCGACGGATGCACAAGCGCCCGAAACAGCCACAGGACTCATGTATGCTACGGTAAGCAAAGGTGAGGCGCCTCGTAGAATCTCTAGGAAATTGACCAAATATACAACCCATATACCTAGATTGCCGCCGATTAGTTAAGAGATACTCACTTCTTGCAAGGGTTCTTACCGAATGAAGCCCAACCACAGATGATGCAAGACAATACAAATCCGACATCCACAGTTAGTGCATCGAAAGGCACAAGAGGAGTTTTGGAGACCCGAAGCTCAATGTAGAAAAATAAAGGCACCAGCAAGATTCCGATGAGCATGGTCACGTAGACATATGCCTTTTGCCAACCCACAATTGGTGCTTGATTCCAGGCGAAATTGAACAATACCAGAGCGGTAACGCCCACCGCCGCGCCAGGCAGATCAAGGAGCTCGATTTTGTTTCGGAGGGAATAATTCACAAATTCAGTTCTTTGGGGTGGGTCGGGAATGACGAAGAAAGAGACGATTGCAAGGATGGCGAGGCTAATGGCGAAAGAGAAAAATGTCCACGGCCACCATGTCAAAGCGAAGACCCCTGCAAAAGCACCGCCGATGAGCGAGCCGCCTGAAGAGTGGCACATCAGTACAATGAGCAAAGCCGGTTGATCTGAAGATATTGACTAACCAGGGGCACAGGCACCGAAGATTGCAAATACCATATCTTTTCTAGGGCTGCCATTCGCATAACTTGCACCGAGGAGAGCGACCCCATTTGGTAGGAGGATGGCAGGCCCAATTCCTTGGAAGACCCTAGCAAAGACGAACAGGACGTGATTTGAGTATATGGCTAGCCCGGCGATCATCGACCAGAGCGAGAACCAGGTAAATCCGATGATCAGCATTCGTTTGTATCCGAACATATCCCCCATTCGTCCACTAATGAGGATAAATGTCCCAACAGTCAAGCTGTACCCGGCAATCAGCCATGTCAGTTCGCCGGGGTTGGTGAGATCGAAGCTTTGTCCTATGTCATGGATGATGAAAAGTGCTTGGCCCAGGCCGACTTGCGTGGTGACCTGTGCAGTGCATATGATGCCCACGAAGAGGATCTCGTGCAGTAGCGAGAAGGACTCCGCAAGGGGTCTGCTGCTTTGATGTGAAATTCCATCCCCAGCACTGATTTCCTTTTCAAGAGGCTGCTTTTGTGGGGCATTCCCGTCTGGTGCTTCCAAATCAAGCGACAAACACGGGGGTGCGTGCTGCAAATTTTCAACAGTCATTCCGATGAAGCATTCAGCTTTTGGAAAAGAGGAGACCTGTTACCCCCCCAGAGATCTCATTATGCCACACAGCAGACGCGTCCCGTATATATATGAACCTGCGGAGCTCGTGGGGCTCGCTTCGGGGATATCGTCGCGACGCCTCATATCTTGCATTGGGGGTTCGGGTTGAGCACGCATTGCAGGTTCTGGGAAGCTCGGATTGTCCTCCGTGCTCCGTACAATACAAATAGTTCTGCTTTTGGCAATTGTGGAGATGCCTCTCTTCAAAAGGGCTGGGGCTCTTGGAAGAGATTTGTCTGGCCGAGTAAATGGCTTTCGCCCAATGGTTGAGCCCAGAATACCTGTCAAGCCGCGAGAGTTTATTGAGAAGACAGCCAACAATCTCATCCAAACAAACTCGTCTCAACAAGCCGATGAATTCGGGGTCCGCATATCGCCTGTGTGGAACTTTGTTCGGAGATAACTCTTACAGCTTGCGGAGGGTCGGGGCCTCAGGATCGCCGGCACTCAGGGTGGCAGGGCAGTTGAATGTTTATTATTCAGCGGAAGGCGGTCGCGTTCCGCAATCTAATTCAGCTCTGTAGCCAGGGGGAACGGATGTGCTCAAATAAAAGGCCGTATTGGTCTATCTGGTCGACTCTTCGCGATGAAGTCTTACGGACCTCTGCATGATCCGATAACAAGCTCGCAATATAGGGGCAGGGAATTTGAGTCGTCCTTGAAAGAATGCTGGACCAGAGGATTAAGGGGCACACCAAGCGGATACGACACTGGGCAAGCCCGCATGCCTGGATGCTTTCTCTTCATCCACTTGCCGGAACAGATTTTCATTGACAAGGACAAAGCAGTCTCGGTCGCTAGCCGTTGAATCCTGGGTGCATTATTTTTTCCGAATGATGGATGTTGTTTCCAAAGGGTCGACCGTTCTCCTGGGGTTGTATTGGAAATGCTCGCATTTGTAGGATGTTCGCAATACAGAGCTTGGGGTGGAGGTCAATGCTCGTTCACGCGGGACGACCTAGCGACTCTTGTCGAACTCGTCCTAAGGAGTATCTTCTTCGATGGCTTATTGCCATCCACGTCGCTTTCATTTAAATGCTTCCCGGGCCATAGGTCAGCAGAGTCCATCTTGAGCGGGAATAGCTCTCCAAAGGCCAAGACCAAGTCCTCCATGTACCTCGTAATGAGTTCGAGAATTCTGTTTGAAAGGCATACAAGAGCAGTAATAGGGTTCTGGGTTCATGAGAATTGGGCGCTTATCCTGGGCAACCTGGGGCTTGACGCGAGCATATCGACCGTTGCTTTTGTCGTCGAGCCAAACTACTTTCGAGATCCCAGCCGCGACAGGAATCGCAGTGAGGCAATGACGTCAATGCATCCATCTAACGCGTCGTGGCTTCTGGAATCCTGAAGTCGAGGCTGACGAGCTGAACTCCTCCTGCACAAATATGTCTGGAACCTCGCACGCTCTGCTAAGTGGCAACCGCTGTTTGCGCGACCGCTGAAGGAATCCCCCATGATGTCCAGATAGCGAAAAGTCCGCTTGATGGGAAGATGGTGCGTGATGTGGATGGATCTCAAATCTAACACAGCTGACGAGGCCAGGCTTCACTTCTCCGGCAAATAGTCGCGGGCCCTCGCGCCAGACATCCTGAAGCAGGGCTGGACCTGTGCTATGTCACTGACTACAGTACGTTGGATTTCAGGCCAAGAGAAAGCGCGGCGGCTCTTGTGCTAACACTCACCAGTTGTTGTTACTTCAGGTCCTAGCTCAGTGTGGCCCAGGAAAGCGTATCGAAACCCCTTAGATCAGCTGGTTGATTTCTTGGACCGGAAACATGGTGAGGACTGGGCAATTTTCGAGTTTCGAGCCGAGGGCACAGGGTATCCTGATTCCGAGGTCTACAACAGAATCCATCACTTTCCGTGGCCAGACCACCACCCGCCTCCATTTGCCATCATCCCAAATGTTATGGCCGCAATGCGCAACTGGATTCAACGAGTGGATGAGGAGGCAGATAAGAGCAAGGACAAGGACAAGAAAAGAGTGGCTGTGATACACTGCAAGGCTGGCAAAGGGAGAAGCGGGACTGTCGCGTGCTCATACCTTATCAGCGAGGAAGGCTGGAAGAAGGAAGAAGCCCTCCAACGCTTCACGATGCGACGCATGCGGCCTGGGTTTGGCCTTGGCGTGAGCATTCCAAGTCAGTTGCGCTGGGTTGGTTATGTGGATCGATGGGCAAACGGTCTGGGCAAACGATATGTCGAAAGACCTGTTGAAATCGTCGAGATCCATGTGTGGGGTCTAAGAGACGGCGTCAAAGTTTCAATTGAAGGCTATATAGACGGAGGCCGTCGCATTCGTACGTTTCACACCTTCAATCGGCAAGAGAAGACCGTGGTTGACGAGGGCAACGGTCAACAGTCGAAGGCGCTTCCTAATGGGAAAAGGGACAGTGAGATTCTTAGCACACCTGAGAATGGCTCTCCGCTATCATCTTCGTTGAGCTTGAGCAGAGCCTCTTCGGGATCAACTCAAAACGTCATCCTGAAGCCATCTTGCCCACTGATACTACCCACCAGCGACATCAACATCGACTTTGAACGACGAAACAAGGCTGGCTACACAGGCCTCACAATGGTGACGGCTATTGCACATGTTTGGTTCAATGCATATTTTGAAGGAGGCCATGAAGGACATTGTTCAGGCGTCTTTGAGATTGAATGGGAGGCAATGGACGGTATTAAAGGCAGCTCCAGAAAAGGCACTAAAGCTCTTGATAGATTGAAAGTCGTCTGGAAATATGCGGAACAAGAAGGAGATGGTGTTGCTATGGGACGTGTCATCACGGAACCCGAGAAGGGCGAACCAGTACCGGAAGGACAGCCTGCCAACTGGCGCGGCGAAGACGATGAAGAGGTCCAACCCGCCGATGGCGTTGACAGCGGTCGAAAGGGGGCCGCTGCCCTCACAATGAGTGCAATGGTCAATCAAGGAGCGAGCACCCTAGGCAAAGAACTCGGCATCAGGAAGTCCAGAGCCGACAGTGCCAACATAAGTCGGGCATCAAGTGTGAAAGGCGGATCTACAACCCCAGACATGGGCCCTGCTGCTCAACAGGTGGAGGAATCTGAAGATCAAGGCGTGAAGCAATGTGGTCCAGAAGGGGAAGAGCTCTCTTATGACAGCTCTTCAGACCCTGAAGGTGGAAGCAGGCAAGACACCAAGACCGGTCATAGATTGGAAGCTGGGATGGCCAAGGTCGCTCGCGTGATTTCTAAATTGAGGCCTTCGGAGGACAAGGCTGCAAAAAAAGGAGAGGATACCGATCATCAGGTGGGCAAGGAGGATTCTGCATGATTTTATGACTTAAAAGGCGTTGATACCCTTTGCAACGCGGGTCCACATTGCATAGTGTTAGATGGGTACTCTGGAAAGAGAAGTATGTTTGTCTCGTCCTTTGATCGTTGTCGCCGTCTGCTTTACAAATCGTCCGCCGCGTCCTTCCAAGCGTTTTCATGAACAGTCGCAGTTTGGCCCGTTTGTTTAACCATTTTCTGTATAAATGTGTGACTATCAAAGAGTCTCCTCTTGCCTATCCATAGTCTTTGTTCTATACAACCACTCGGAGACCGTTCAAGCCGATTTATGGATCCCCATGCAACAGTGGAAAAGAGCGGCAAAAAGGAGACAAAGACTCAGCCATCTAGCATCAGCAATCGCAAAAACTCAAGCCTAGCAGACTCATCCGATCCACCCCCGTCATACATCCAACCTATTCCAATCCCTGCTCGTCCTCAGCAGCCGACCCAATATCCATATCCCACCGAGCTGCCATTTCGACCCCATCCACGACATGTATCCACCTCATCTGCAGGGTGGACGGAGGAAGCTATCACGCAACAACAAGAAATGCCAGATTATATCCAGAGGGGCTTCCACCCCAGCTTGGTCCACAGGCCGCCGACGCCGAAGCCCCGTGTATGCTGATTTCGGCGGTCGCTGGGGCAGTAAGGATGAAAACGGCAAGGGCAGGAGGGAATGAGGCCTCCATGGGCGGAGGCGAGAAGGATGGGATCCAAGGGGCCCGCTGGACATGGCGATTACGAAGATATCGACTGATTCGCGGAAAGACTCGACCGCAGCCATTTTGTCCTGCTGGTGGCGCATGCTCGATAGTCAAGTAAGTGGTTTACAGGCCTTATGGACTGCGGTCTCCCCCGACGCTATTTGAGTCTCTAAGCCCCAATAGCTAACAAAAACCAATAATATCGCGAATCGCGTGACGAGAGGTCGTAATCTCGGAAGAACAATCCATCCCAGGTATTCCCGTCGCGGATGGAGAATCATCCTTTCATATTACGTTGTAAGGCTCAGCTTCAGCGGTGACTCGTTTTGAACCCTCCAAGTGGACCGCCCGCGCCTCAGCTGGACTCAGCTATGTCTCGTGCTATTACCCGTGATACTCTGACGGGGATCGTTATCGGCTGAAGGGCATGCAACAGTCGGTATTAAAGATCATATGCCGCGTATCACGGCGAACCCATCTAATATACAGTTCAACACGAAGAATCCAGCTTTGAGAGAAGAAATTCCCAGCACCTCAGCATTCCAAGCTCCAGTCCTAGTGGCGCCGCTTCTTTTTCTTGCGGACTCTGCGAAGGCCGTTCTCCATGAAAAGGACGTCATCGGCGGACGTGGGAACCTCCCCAAGAATCCTAGGGGTCTCTTTGGATTGGAAAAGTCCGAACAAGTTCGGAGGCCTTCTCCAGATTCCGATTCCGTCCAGCATTTCTGGGTCGAGGCCGTGCAAATTTATGTTGACGGAGCACGTGCTGTTGTGGACGAAGCCGTGAAGGCAAAGAGGGTGTAGCGCTTCAGCAAAGGCCAAAGGTTCCTCGATATGGAGCTGGCGATATGTGGGCATCAAGATATGGAAGACGGGATCCTTTCCCCATTCTCCTGATTTGGTGAACACAGCCCGAAGATATCGCATCCAAATGCACAGGGTGTCAAGATTCTCAGCCATGCCGAAGAAGGAATTCGGAGTCGGCTTCCTTTCCACCAACTTGCAGAAATAAGGATGCCAATCGGTGTCGGGGTGGTAGACAAAGTAGAGGTGCTTCTTAGTGGACTTAGATGTGCTTTTGGTCATCATGTCGATGTATCCGTAGACTTGAGCCGCAAACTTTTCCGGGGCGTCAAGACGGGTCTGTGCCTCTAGCTCTCGGCGGATCCCGCGCAGCTCTGCGATGATCTGCTGTCCTTGATAGACCTGGATGAACTGCGCAGTCACACCCGCAGCGACAAAGTATATGTGAAAGCCGGCCAGGTATTTGCCATGGGATGCCAGGATTTTGACAGCGGGCATGGCCTTCTCGACGACACTGGTTAATTTGTCTGTATTGTTGAAAATGCTAGGTATTTGGCTTATGGATTTGCTGACTGAACCCAGAGTACTTATCATCGTCTCTTCGGGTCCCTGTGACTGACTTGTCGGCTTTGGCGTGCTGATGTCTTGGCCCATATTGCAGTGAACAGCTCAATACATTCAGTGAACGGTAGTCTCGGGAATTAAGTGCCAACGGAAACTCCAGAATCTGCTATGGTTTCGAGGCTGCAAGGATAGGAGGTGTACAGGCGGTGGCGCTAGAAAATATGAGTCCCAGTGTATTCATCTCGCATGTCGACAAGTTTATCTTGCAGCGAAAATATGCAGCCTCGTCAACTGAGGGGAGTTGTAGTGCACGGCTGGTTATTGAGCTTTCGGACAGGAAAGTACGGAATATATTATGCATAATGCAGGATGGCGCTGATTCTAGTTGAATTGGATACTCAGCTTACCGATCTCTGGAACGAGGCGCGCGGTGGTCCGTTGCGACTGTAGAGCTTGAAGCTCTGCAGTTGACGTGGCACTTTCTTGCTTGATGGGCATCGTTGTCGGTCGGGGCGACCACAGCCCCAACTAATCGCCCTGCGTTCGTCGAAACCGAGCCATTCACAGGCATAATTGTCCCACTCTGCTGCAGCCACGACATTTGGCTCGAATCTGGGCAGAACACGATATCAGAGCCTTGACCTGAGTACTGCAAACGATTTTGCTCGCTGCTGTGACACCAATCCCCAGCCAACAATCTAGCTCTCGAAATCCGATGGCAGCATCCGAGAGAAACAGGGGATCCACTGTATGATACTTGAAGACCCATCCCAACTGTGAGCGTGTGGAGGAGCACGCCAAACCAACACCTCACCAGCCGGAACTCCAGGCAGCAGACTTACCCGAAACATGGCCTTGGAATCATTTTTCTCGACCACTACTACCATTAAGGACTTGGCGCGCACGTGCCACTTTGAGAGCCAGTGAGAGTTAGCCAGCTACTCATCTCTACTTACTCTCTACTTACCCTCTACTTATTCTCTACTCAACTACTTGTTCGAAGTCGCTCTTGTTTGGATGGTTCTATTTATTCTAAGGAGAAGGGACACTAGACCCTGACATTGTGCTCCGCCGACACCTAAATTCAAAAAGAGAGCAGATTCCGCAGAAGGACTCCCTCTTCTCGGCGAAGATACCGCACGCAGGCTGGATTCGGGGTAGGGACGGCCTGCTGCTCATCTTCCTAGCTATCTCTCCTCTCCCTTCAGTTTGCGTATCCAATGAAGGGACTCACGACGCGCGACGCAGTGTGGATAAATCTCGTTCGAGTCTTGGACACTTCAACAGGCGCCTTAATCAACCATGAGTCTTTAGTCCTGAGAGGGACACATCCGGAATTGTCTTTACATTGGGAGTAATTCCCTGCCATTCTTGCTGCCTCTTGAGAGTCCCTATATACTTGGCCAACCCATCGGGAATGATGAACTCTTTACCGACGTCCAGCATTCGGATCAGGAATGGAAGTGTGTGGGCGTCCAACACCGTTGGGTTGTCCCCAAAGAGATACATGCTCTCACTACTCGGCCGATTTGCAAGGAGACAATCCATTTTGTTACAGAATCCTTTGGCCTTCTCGATGTTCTCTGCCACGCTTGGCGCCTGGAGGCCTTTCACCTTTTCGTCGGCATTCCTGGCCATGTTTTCAGCTTTGCAAGATTATCCAACGGACCATGATGGGAGACCCGCAGTTTGATTTTGTTCTGCAAAGCCTCCTTGTACCGCGGCGAGATGTCAAGCTGATTCATCAGCTCCTGGAGCTTCAACCACATGGCTTCTGGGTATTCAGGACGAATTTGGTAGGTCAAAGAATAAAAGTTGATATCATGAAGTTGTTTGATCAACTCGTCTATCGTTCCAGCATGTTCCGGGGGAAGAGGGGCGAAGGGTTGGATATCGGTCACAGATAAAATCGCTAATAGCAATACTTTCAGACATGGGATATGAGAGGAGAGTCGGATTACACAGCACAGGGACCTATGACGGACGTTACCACGACTGTAGGTCAAGTATGGCAATATTTTACCTTGCCCTTAGGATTGACGTTGCAAAGAAAATCTTCACTGAATTGTTCGAGCTTGATCGCGATATCAACCGTTCTAAACTCGATCATCATGTCATTGGATTCTCTCGAAGGAGGACCTCTCAGAGCATAGGTCAAATGAACCATGATCGAGCACAAAGAGAGCGGGAAGTAATACAAAATGTAGGGCGTTTCATTCGTCGAAACCATGGCCACGGACCCAGTCGACGTCGTCGTGTTCACGAGAGAAGAAGACCACTGAGGAGAACTTGTCTGGAATCAAACAAAAGCATCGTGTTAGTGCAGAAAAATATAAGAGTGTCCTCACGGACAACAGCTTCCATCTGAGCAGGCCGGCGACACGAGAGACGAAGATGGTCTGAGAAAAAGAATCCATTGAACTCACGTGACGCGGCTGGAGGACAAGCCGTTGACGTCCGGGGTCTGGGGTACGCAACATCGCTCGGGGACCCATGTCTGGAATACATTGGGCGGAGCCAAGTTCTAGTAGTTGTGGAGATGTCTTCATGCTTTAGAGACGGTCAGTGTCATGGACATTGTCGTGGAGAAAAGGCCCAGCCAGACCCTCCTTCCACAAGCTGGAATTGGGCGAGCATTATTGTTGACAAGGAAAGTGTTCTCCATGTTGAGGGAGTTCCCTCGAGCGAAAAAGACCCTACCCAACTTCCAACGTCAAACACTAATAGCCAAGGAATCGTCCTCGTTCCTCAGCCTAGCGATGACCCCCAAGACCCGCTGGTATAGTGACAATGCTCTTCATCCCCTCAACACGTCCCCGACTGACTTTGTCGAACCCCGAACCGGTCAACGGCATACAAGGTTTTTGTGCTCGGGATTCTTTGCCTGGGGGCATTCTCAGCCACCTGCTCTGCAGTCACGAACTCATCGGGCCTCGTGGCTCAAATAATGTGACAATGTCAGTGGATGCCGCTCGCAGATCAAAAAGCGGCTAGTCTCGCCCGCAGAGAGGGATACGTTACCGTGGGTCCCATCCTTCAAAACATTGCTTCATC
The DNA here is from genome assembly GCF_000835475.1 of Cladophialophora bantiana CBS 173.52. NCBI lineage: Eukaryota > Fungi > Ascomycota > Eurotiomycetes > Chaetothyriales > Herpotrichiellaceae > Cladophialophora > Cladophialophora bantiana. The sequence continues at coordinate 619,121 of NW_015971588.1, forward strand.
TCCTCCATGGTCGCGGCTTGGGTCCGAACATTGTCGGGCAGATTGTCGGGTCTCCTGGCACGCTCAGATATCTTAACCATCGGCTCCATGGTTGGATTGTTGTCTGGCTTCTGGATACTGGTGGCAGCTGGCAGGTGGCATGTCATACATCAGAAATAAACTCCACTGGGAGCGGTTGCGGATCGGATACAAGACACAGTGTCTGTCCGGTCCGAGCCAAACGGTGGACAGATTCGACCGGAGCAATTCCTGGACATTCTGGTCTGCGATGGCCCTTAGGGCGTCCGCAGGAAGTGTCATTCGATATGCCAGGTCCCCAGTAGGGAGGGGAGGAGATGGTTGGCCGAGGATTTTGTCTCTCAGCGTCGACCAAAGGCCTATATGGTAGAGAGTCAATAATAGCTCAATAGAATGTACAGGATATCAATGAACAGATCAAATGGACTAATGAAATACTGAGGCATAGGAGACTGGGTAACTACACACCGTCTGCGGCCACCACGATGTCTCCTGCAATTACTGACCCGTCGTTCAAGATTACGGAGGCTTGATCAAAGTTCACATCTTGCACTTCGCAACCCAATTGGATCTTGCATCCTGCCGTGTAGCCTCTTCGTGTAGTGTCGCATGGTAGTCGGCTCGATGGGCGACACAGTGAACCATCAAGAGTATCAAATTCGTCAGAACGCAATTCAATTCCATTTCGGTCCATCCGGGTTGGTTTCTCGTTTGGAGGCCGTAACTCATAGAGTACTGGTTTCCACTCACCGAGGCCCATCTGCAGACTGCTTTGCGATTTCATTTTCGTTGATCTTGCGCAGGTATAATAAGATGCCGTCGTGGTAATCGAGAAACCGGGCTCCTTCGATAGGGACGGCGCCTTTCTGCATCAGAGAGTCGACCAATCCGTAATGTCGAAGAACTCGGATGGCATTCGGTGGGACGACGATCCCTGCTCCAATCTATGCGACACATGAGAAAATCTCCATCTTAGCCATGGCCGCTGCCCCGAGGGTAGAAATCAACTCTCAGATAATTTCGGGTTTCACGCATTGAGGCTGAGACATCCGAAAGCCTTGTCTAAAAGATCAGCAGTATCAACGTCCTGGCAGGAGTTCTGGGGTCCGCTCCAGAATGGTCACTTGACAGCCTTGACGCAGACAGCCTACAGCGCACGAGAGGCCGCCTAACTCGAGTTCACGGTCAATGGTTTTCGAATTCTCTACCCTTCATTTGTCCAAGTTGGTAGGTATGTATTGGATCTTGATATCAGGTTCAACTTATCTAGACCACAGCCCACTATGACGACCTCCAGCGGACGATGGGTTTGGGAATTGTTCATTGCGCCTTCTGAGTTTTTACCTCTCTTGCAAGTTGTCACTCTAACCGTCGATGTTGTCGGGAATCTCGAGTGGTCCGACAATTTCAAATTTGTAGGTGTTACTATTCAGAAAGGAGGATTTTTTGGGCCTATATTGTTGTTACCTGGACCTAGGACCTACATTCCCGGTCACAACAAGACTTAACATTCTCCCAGGGCCCACTGCATCCCAGGCATTCAACGTTCGCATTTCGAAACCGGCCGGTCAGGCAAAAAGCTCAGCCGGGACCGGGGGCGTTTCAAGGAGCCAGTGTTTTCTAGCCGGCGGAATTTCAATGCTGCTCCTCCACGGACGGGGAAGTGGTGGAGGTCGAAATCCACAGGTCCGAGTCCGAGGCATGTTGAGGTCGCTTCGTTCAGACTGTAATACTATCGGACAGGGTTCGAACGATCGAGACAGGGTATGATTTATTCCATGGACTTCTTCTAGGACTCTGGTGTTGCTCTCCCTGCCGCCTGTTTGTGTCCATGTTCTTTGTCAATCCCTATTCTGGAAGCAAGAATTGGGATAACTCAAGAGCTAGGAGTCAGAAAACAAGAATTTTCAGTCAATTTTGCAAAAAGAAAATAATTGAAGGAAAAAAGACACATAGCAATAGCAACAGCAATGACAACTGCAACGTCCACAATCTTGTCCTTTTTACAGCTATTAGTGTCTACCGTATCTGTTGATGGTGTTGGGAGTCGGAGTGATATAGCGAACCGTCAAAGAACGAAATATAAAATGTAAAGCCACAAGGAGTACAGCGTGGTTATTATACAACCCATTAGACATCAGACCAGTTATATTTTCATTCCATTTGGTTTTGGCTTACTATCTGGGTCAGAAGGCCGACTCACTATCCTCGTTCCCATTTTCTCCCTCTCTTACTCCTCTGTCCATTAAGGCAATTTCCTTTTCCCACATTAGAGACTAGTGAGTTCAGTGGGAAAGGGGGAGCATGATCACCTCCCTTCACCTCACCTGAACTCGACTCAATTCAACTCACAGCACAGCTGTCAAAGAAGGAGGTGGTATGGTCCTCTCAGCCAAGCTCGACCTTGGCCCAATGTCAGGCCTCTTCTTAATACTCGCTGGGTCTTCACCTGACCTGACGCGAAACAGGAGATCGTCCGGATTGAACTCGACGCCAAAAGGATTCTGTACGAACGCCGGACTCATCATGTACTTTGTGGCCTCCTCGTTATCTTCGAAGTTGTCAATTTGTGTTTCGATCTCATTCCCATCCGGGTCATGGTAATACATGCTCGTCGTGGTGCCGTGGTTGATACACCAGAATGGCTCGATCCCCCGGTCTTTGCGTTGTGCGTACGCCGTTGTGAGACTGTTCAGGTCGGCGAAGGTGAATGCGATATGTGACAGGCCGGATGAGGTGGGATCTTTGTTCTGGAGGCCTGGAGGCCCGGCGATGGCGATCCGGTGGTGTTCGTCGTCGTAGGTGAGGAAAGCCAGGAAGCCGTTATCCAAGACCACTTTGGCTCCCAAGAAGGTCGTCCAGAAATCTACCATTTCTTTGTATTTGTTGGTTTGGAGGACGACATGCGCCAATTTGACGGGCCTCGTTACTTTGCTAGGTGGAGTTGGGGCCATGAGGTTGGGCCGTTGTTGGGAATGAGGCTTGAGAAGAAGATTCGTAAATTTGTGATCTAGTCAGCCGTCCACGTTGAGGAATGAAGAAGAAAAAGAAGAAATTGTGAGCGCAGACGAGGGTACAGCTCTGAGACGAAGAGTCTCAACGGATGGTGTGAGTTATGAGTCGCGACGAATCTCGCCAACGGAGTATTCAACACCAGCAACGGTCTGGTTGTATGAACTGTCAAAACTCAAAAGGATAGGAACTCGGACTCTGCGAGATCATGGATTTTAATGTCACAGCTCCGGGGTAAGTACTTGGTAGGGCAACACCATCCTGATGTCAGATTCATTGCATCTGTCGACTCTCGAACTTGTCCGGCCGGGCGGACTTTGCTCAGTCAAAAGGGCGTCCTCCTGCTCCGGGTTCCGTCTGACTTCTTGGGTTCTGCCTCTTGACCAAAGGTTTCAAGGATCAAAAGATCACCACATCCGAGTTTGCAGGCATACACTGGGCTTGTGAGATGTACTGCATCAGGACTCTTTCTTATAGCCTCATTCAATAGGTCCTTAATGTTAGTGGTGTCATGGTACTTGGTGGTGGCGACGGTAGTGATGTCCGGCACTTACACTTGAAGCAGCGAGGCATAGGAGAGATTCAGTCCCGTGGGAACAGATACGCATGCACAATGTTTCGAACCATGCTTTTTAATCCTTGAACTTACTATTCACATAGGAGAAAACTGTCTCGGTCGAATAGGATGGCCCAAAGTTTCATTTGAAAATCAACATTGACCATCCGTTTTCTACCCAATTTCCATATTGTATATACATAACGTATCAGCTTGGGAGGAGCATTGTAAGATGCTGCAATCTTTCCTTCTCCGAAAGGACAAACCCATTGGCCGGCGTATTTTGCAGCTCATGTTTAGCACACATCTGGACCACGTCTGAATGCAAGCAATGAACATCATTAGCCAATTTCCCTTCAGGGCAACAAAAAAGGACTAGCAACAACATTAACTCACCTAGCACCATAGACCCCAACTCCCAGTACCAGGAGTGACGTTTCAAACACAGCTTTAATAACTCCATGTCTCGTTCCGAGCCTGCTTCCTCGAACGCAGGATCTGTACCACGCTTAAAATGCTGAGTGAGGCAGTTTTTGACGTGAATCGCGTATGGACCAATAATGGCACAGATTATGAATGGGGAGAAGGGCATAAACTTGGGAGTCCACGATCGGATCGCCGCGATGATTTCGTTGGTTTGGCTTCGACAACCACTGCGGAGCCTTTCAAATGTCTCCGAAGCAGGCTCATCAACGATTGAATTGGTTTCGAGCATACTGCCACAGACGGAAATAGCGATGAAGGCACTACCACTCCAAGATTAGCGGAATTCGATATAATTCTCAGATGAAATAGACATTGTAGGCAAGGGAAGACCTACTTTTGTAACAAAATGTGAGTGCAAGTGATCCATCCAGAACTAGGCTCACTGCCAAATACGCCCTCGACATTGTCAAAGGAAGGAGGTAGAGCCAAGGAGAAGTATCGAACGGCCGTCTCGAAGTCGTTTAGGTTCTTGCGGGTTAGACGAGAAGCTTGCTGCAACTCGTGTCCCAATCGGATAAAGTGAAGCGAGACCAAGTACCAAGCTTGTTCGGATTGGTTCGGGCAGTCGATGAGACTCTGCCACGCAGCCAGAGGCTCGTACGCGAGCGAAGCAGAAGCCACTGGGTTACCGCTGAACCAGTCCTTGTCCGAAACCGGGAGGAAGATATCTGCGCTGTCTCGGTCGAAGCCGTATGGACGGCGGCTGATGGTGGAGGCAAAATTATCCAGTTCCCATGCGGACCACCACGCGCGGCGTTTCTCTTCGTTGTCGATCCACGTCCTGCTAGAAACCTCGGGTGAATAAGAACTTACCTTGGTTGATTCACGGTCGAGCCTGTGCAAGCCAAGCTCGTAGGCGAGTCTGGAGCACATCCCAGTTAGTAACCAGGCACGCGGGGTGATTCCTGACGACAAATGATAGCACGCCAACATGATACAGCCCTGCAGAATGCGTAAGGATGGGCCCGATGTTGCGTCCGAGTTGTGTGCTTCCAGAATTGCTTCTGCCTGTCTTAAGAAGGACTTTCCACGCGTAATGGGGCTAAGACCGGAGAAGTGGTCTGACGTCGAGTACCTGGCCGAAAGCGCAAACATGGCGTTTAAGACAAAAGCAGACTCGGGCGAGGAAGAGCTGGTCGCGAGGTCTAAATGGCAAAGCTTGCCTGCAAATTGGTCCTCAAATTTGGGTCGGTGAAATAACGGCAACCAAGGCTGGATCTTTTCAAAGTACAACTGCAAGCTGATGCGTGTGAGAAAAAGAGAGAACCCTAGCAGCAAGATGGTCAACTTACAGGTGGCTGTACAGTTCCACTGGATCGTGGCATACCCTGCTCCGACATGTTTCCTGAGCAATGGCATCAGAGTCATTGGCACAATCAGCAGACGGAGAAATTCGTGGTTGCTCGACCCCGTCAATACTGGGATCCAAGAGTAAATTGAGGTCCAAAATTCCATCATAAAGCAGGTCATTGTGGTCAAAGTGCACCACGCTGTCGTGATTATGGTGCCATGCAACTTCCTGGTCGAACAGCGGCTGTGATTTCCAGGGATCGAGCCCATCCTTATCTGACATTTGTCCTGACGTGCCTAAGCCCATTTGAGGCTGGGACTCAGACGATGGGTCGTTTTCAATCACCTGGCACGTTGGAACACTCATATTGATATCTCTGGACATGGTAGAAGGCGGAGTAGGAGTCGGTTGCTGGAAGGCTACTGCTGCTCCTGATGTTGTTGTTGTAGCTGTCTCCGTCACTGTTGCTGAATGGTCATTGTTCGACTGATCCATTTGCATGCGAGATTCGAGAAGCGTCAGTAAACGGTCTGCCACTCCAGTCAGACAATCTTTCCAGAGGTGACATCGCACCTTGTAATAGTAAGTTACTCTACCCAGCTTTTGACGCTTGCTCTCTGGTTTGGCTTGACGCTGTCGCGTCCTATTCTCCCTAGAGGTCCTCCGTAACGGTTCCGGGAAAACGCATATTTTTCCAGTTCGGGCGCAGAGCGAACATGTTGGTCGGATCATGTCGCCTAATTGTTGATTAGCACGGGTCTCGAAAGTCCACCTCAGATGGAGCACATTTGCTCTTTTTCCTAGAACAAGAGAGCATGTCAGCATACGCCAACCGCCATCGCTTCGCTGGACAGCCACAGTGACACACCGTTTGCACTCATCACAGGCGCGCTGGCGACGATCTACTGTTCCGGGGAGGCTGGACGCAGAGGTGACTGCCTGAACTGCTTGCAATGGACCTTTCTCTCTTGAATCGGCGAGACGGGGATTGTCTAACATGTCCATTTTCATGTCTCTTTTGTAAGAGGCAATGATAAATTATTTATTGGCGGCTGTTGAGGATTTGTAGATTCTGGAGACTCAAGAGCAGCCTCAAACTTCAAAGCTCAAAAGTCAACGGTCGTCCTCGACCGATGTCACGTATGACAACGACCAACGAGCCCACCGTCGTGCTCAGCCTTCAGCTTCAAGACTGCTAACCCAAAAGTGCGGGGTTGGGCCCTTCAGGCCGCCACAACGCCTCGGGACGACTGCCAGGACTGCCCAAATGGCTAGGAAGGCTAGGGGGCCAGTGGGCTAATGAGGTTTGCCACCAGCGCCCATCGGCGCCCAATGTCCCCGACGCACCAACTCTCCGGATCCCAGAAGAGAAAACTGGGGAGCACATGCGAATTCCCTCTAGCCTAGTATTATCTAGGCCTGGTGTTGAACTGAGAGATGCTTGGGGCGACAACACCATGAGGGAGTAAAAGTCTGAACATGGTATGGAGGACCTACAGAGGTATCGCGTCCGCGGGGAAAGGGATCATAAATCATGGTCATGTGTCGACCGACTGATTGACTTATTCTAGGGAGTTTTAGATAGACTGCCAGACTACAAAGCTTCCAAGCCTGGGCGCAACACGCCATATCATATACTATCTACAGCCTGACCTCCCTCTGCAGAGGGACCACGAACTTGTTACGAATGATTCCCACCTTTTCAATCTCAACTTCCACCACGTCTCCGTCCTTGATCCAGACCGGAGGATTCTTCGCCATGCCAATCCCTGACGGCGTCCCCGTCATGATGACAGTGCCTGGTGCTAGGGTCCTCCCCCGGCTTAGAAACTTGATGATCTCGTCCACGTTGAACAGAAAATCAGCCGTGCTCGCATCTTGTCGAGTCTCTCCATTGACTTTGGTGGTTAGATGAAGATTGCCAGGGTCGCCGACGACTTTGGCGGACGCGATGACAGGGCCGATGGGGCCAAATTGATCGAACGATTTGGAATACGGTGCCCCTGCGCGCTGTTGCCAGTAACGACAGCTCACATCGTTGCCGACTGTGTAGCCCAGGATGTATGGTCTTACATCTTGCGACGAATCGAGATCTTTGCAGGGTCGGCCGATTATAACGCAGAATTCGCCCTGTTCGATTCAGGATTGTCAGGATTTGGATCAGGATCAGGATCAAGGAGCTCAAGAATACAAAGGACAGGGTTCAGGAGGTAACGAGGTAAGGGATTCCTGACTTCGTAGTCGATATTCGGACACTCAGGGTGTATTCTGATATCTTCGACTGGTCCTGCTAACGCCTCTAATCGAGTTGGTGTTGGTCAAAATGCCACAAAAAGGAGTCTAGGGCTCGGAACTGACGTGCGCCCTTGTGAAAGATAGCTGGCACCTGCGGTGTTTCAAGCTAAATTTCCGAGCGTGAGTGAAGCTTGACCTTGAGGCCTTTGGGAGGGCTGATTCCACATACCCCCGTTTCCTCGATATGTTTGCGATAATTCAGCCCAACGCAGTAGAATATCGGCGTAGTTTGGAGAGGCGACAGAACCTGGCTGCAATCAGTCCAGGATGGACCTGGAATTTGAAAGTTGAATTGTAAAGGTAAACGGCATATTCAACTTGCGAAGCGCCATGTTCCCGTTCCTCAACGTCATGATTGAAGTTGCAAGTCTCAGTGACATGGCTGGAGTATTTACTGTACCTCCTTGACTACCTTGTGCGTGCTACTTGCTCGGAAACCCGAATCCCACGGTTCGCTCCCCTCGAAGATTTGAATAGATGCGCCGACGAGTTCGGCCGGGTCTGTGGTCGAGCCTGCCTCTCCATACCGCGTGTTGCCGTCCTGGTCTATGAACCTCAAGAGGTGCTGGAAGACAGTGTCCATCGTGATATTTGTTGGGTCTTTGGGCTTTAAGCTTTTAGTTTTGAGTTTTGAAAATGACTTGAGATATGCTTCATGAACAGCAACAACCGAGTCTTCAGACGCTGAGGTATAATTTCATAGGCATAACCAATAACGCACGAGTCTTTAGACCTTTTGAGACATAGAAAGCGGATAACCCTGGGAAAACTACTTGTAGTAAGGAAAACGCGGTCCAGTGGGCCATGGAGGCCGAAGCCATGAAGCCGTGTCCGAGCCGTCGGCGGATGAAGAAGGGTACTCTTACTCGCTTGGGCTAAGTGCCGGACATCTTGTGGAATGCGTTCCCCGGGCTCCACCTCCGGTTTGACCACCCCATTGCGAATAGGCTAGTTGGTCATCGTAATTTCGTACTCCAATACTCCAGAGTGCAGACACTGCCATCGAGCAAGGAAGATGTTGGTATAAATTCACTCAAGCGGCAGCATCGAAGAACCTTGGATCGGTCAAAGATGCTCTTGGGTACTCCAGAGGGGATAAAGGTAGCTATGGCTCTCTTCAGTGATGCAATCCTTCGATCATCATTCCTCCATTATCTAGAGTCATGTATGGACGAATATCATAAACCTACAAATGACGCAGATTGACGGTCTGCGTATGAACAAACTCATTCAAACCCCATTTCTGGTTACTGCGTCCCCATCCACTACCCTTGTGGCCTCCAATGGGACAAAGTCGCTATACATGATATGTCAGTATTCGTTCAATAGCCGTTTTTGAACGCGCTGGGAGGGATAGCGACTCAAACATGGAGTATATTAAGAGCAGAGCAGGGGAGTTATCTTAATATGTTGCGTTCTTCTTTTTACTCACCCGATTCACCGGCTGTGAGGCCATTGACCTAGATAGTACCACACTCAATCTGCCTTGCCACCCGCAATGCGCGGGTTACGTTCTGCGAATACACCGCCGCATTCAGCCCATAAGCTGAACTGTTGGCCAATGCGACAGCCTCATCTTCTGTCTTGACAATGTATAGACTGACCGACGGGCCAAAGCTTTCACTGTCGTAAATGGCCATATCCTTGGTCACATTGGTCAGGATGATGGGCTGTAGCGCCGACGGCCGCACAAATCCCGGCATACCCGCTCCCAGCACAAATTCACAGCCCTTAGCGCGAGCGTCCTCCACAAGGCTGTTTGTGTTGTCGATGATCCTCTTACTGACGACATCAACAGGTTGCCGATTTTGGGCCTTGGCCCTGAATTCCGCGGTGAACTTCTCGGCTATCGCTTCTAATACTATAATCAGTTTGGTCGAGAAGCATATCTGTCCGTGGAGGAGGAATGAACCCAGAGTGTCAGTCATGTCAAATTTTCGGCAAAGTCGTAGATAGTACTGATGGAAAACAAAAACAAACGCAACAATACACTTTGGCGCGGCATTGGAGACGTCGGTATCGTCGAGCACAATGGTAGGGCATTTGCCTCCCAACTCCATCAGGACTGGCTTCAGATAGTGAGCCGCCATTTTTCCAATCGTCCTCCCGACGCCCGCGCTGCCGATGGAGTCATTTTACGGATGGCAGGATGCGCAATGACAGCTCGCGTGACATTTTCCGCATCTTCACGCCGGGTCTGGACCACATTTAGAGCGCCGGCGGGTAGGCCAGCATCAATGAACATCTTCGCAACTAGATGGTGTGTTCGGGGAGAGAGTTCTGAGGCCTTGAAGACGACGGTACATCCTGCCGCAAGGGGCTGGGTAATGGTTTTGGCAGGTAGGACAATGCCACCGTACCAGCTGTTGATTTATTCCATTTAGCAAGAGAAGGAGACAGAATGAGAAGTCAAGAAGGAAAAGGAAGGTAGGAAAGAGTTAAAACACAAAGAACACCGCACAGCTTCAACTTCATGAGTTGGAAGAGTTCAAGAGTAAGGAAGGACCAGTCTCACTCACGGGGCAATAACAAGGACCGATCCCACAAGGACTTGAAAGATCAAAGATAATTTGGATGGGTCGTCTGTACTCAGAATCTCCCCTGTCACCCTGGTGACACTGCAGGCGAGTTTCTCAAGCGACTTGAGGGAGCCGTGAATATTGGCCGCTGCCCACTCCTTAAAATTCGAGACATCGTTCTTGTCTAGCAGATCGGAAATCTAACCTGAGTGACAATTGCAGACGATGCTACTCTTGACAACCTTCAGAGCTTCAGCGCCTCTTGCATCGGCGTAGGGTCCTTAATGCTCGTCAGTCAATACCAACAAAGGTCTCGAGCTCGAATACTCCTGTGGGGCTTTAAGATTTTAACATACCGCCCAAACTTGATATAAAGTCAATCTCGGACCTTCGTTCGCGGATCGTTCCTCCGCAACCGCACGGGCACAGAATTCCTGATGCACAACTGTGCCAGATTTGAGCTCCGCCTGGAGCTCTCCAAGTAGCATCAAATCCATGCAACCCTGGTCTCGAAAATAGACGCGCGAGATGTGATGGCGCCGCTTCTGGATATGGTCCCATGCGTTCTTGCGCGAGTTTCTGATCGCTATTGCCTCTGATTCAGCTTGGTGCCTCTCCCGGCATATAAAGATTCAAAACATTGTGACAGCTACAAGTGTAGAGGTCATACCATTTGAGCCAGATACTCTTTGTTTTCCGCTTTTAACGACTGCATCGGCGGAAAAGACTTCATCTGCCATGAGAGGTCCTGCCTCTGGGGAATTTAGGTCCGCTAACTCGAAAAACCGATTCAGCAGTGCCTTAGTCTCGGTGGATATATCAACGTCTGGCCAAACCGTTCCTTCGCAGATGTAAGACATTGCTAACACGCACGGCTGTATGTTCGAATATGGGCTCTATTGTTTCTCAAAGCAGCAGACTGGGTGTTGCGGGTAGCACTTGCATGACTGTAGCTAGTGTTTTGTGGGTGAAGCGGCTCCGGCGTCGGGGTTGTTCAACGCACCAAGCGACGCCGCCTCCGGGCCCACAACTCAACCTAGCAGAAAAACATGGAAGATAGGTAATTGGGTCGAGCGCATGGAATGTCAGATCATCGGACAAGACTTCGAATCCTCCAAGGGTACTTAGAAGCTTGGAATACAATTGTCAGGGGTCTAACAGACCAAAACATGGATTCCGGAAAGTCCCCTTGGTGCATCTTCCAAGGGATTAGAGACTTGGACATCTAACACATCTTTGGACGTCCTGGGGGTACAGCTTCGACCTCCTTGGTCGTTTACACACCGTGGAGTGCTTGACGTGGGTGGGAACCTGCAACGAGCTCAACGCGGCGGATGAAGCGGACTGGTATGCCCGGTCCAGAGGCTTACCTGGTGTCCTCCTCACCACATTCGGTGGTTGGGAACTGAGTGCTCTCCATGGCATTGGCGCTGCGCACAGCGAGTTTATCCTAATCATTCACATTGCCAGAACCACGTCGCGGCTCGCACAAGAACGAAGGCTTATGATCCATCACACATGTGAACGAGAAGGCTGGGATCACAAACATTGGAAAAAGTGTCCCTTGTGTTCAGCCTCTTGCTCGCTGCAAAATGATGCTACCTTTACTCTGGTAGTTGACCGAGTCATCGAAGAAGGCTTTAGAGCACAACCCCCCGTATACTTCCGCGTCCCTGCAGACACGGCGGATATCTTAGTTGATACCAGCAGTCTCCGAAAACCTCTCGACTTGAATGTTAGATGCGATCAGTGTGGAGGCGAGCAGCTTTAAGACGCGATCGTGCAGAAAATTCTGTACGAAATGGACCAAGCGAAAAGATCATGTGTTCCGGTGAACAATCTCACTCGTCGTTTTGGGTTCAGCGACGTGGTGGCCGAGATGGTCGAGTTGACAGAATTTCCGGTACGTGGGCCAAACTTGATTATCCTTTTACTAGAAGCGCATTAATCTCCCCCACTTAGGGAGTTGTCACTCCTCTGGCCAAATCCACCCTCAATGAGAAGAGTAACAACTTTTGCGGCGTATATGGGGTTGGCCACTTCATCGGCGGAAGCGAGAGACGTGATTGAGAGAGCAGACCTGACCATCCACATCGGCCAGTTCTCTTCTGACACTAACACCGGCGCATTTACGCAGAAGCTGGCGGGGACATTCATCGGCCTTCATCCTCGTTCTGTCTTCATAGGCAATAGTTTCTTTCGTTCACATATTGAAAAATCTCGTCCATTGTCTGGGCTCTAGAGGGCTAAGTCAAGCTCCGCAGCCTTCAAATGAGCGTGCAGGTGAGAACTCAACCGGTTTTTGAATGGAATTCTAGCTGTAGGGTATGCGTTTAGATCAGACTGTTCGTTGTCCACTACCGGGAGTTGGCACTATCGTAGTGATCAACAATGAGGCCTACACAGTCGAGAGAGTCATCCACGGGCCAGCGAAGCCACACAGTGGAAGCCACACAGTGATATTGCCAAATGGGACTATCAACAAATCGTACGCGGCAAGAACATACGAGGATCCGGAGATGATCCTCAACAGGCCGGAATTTCAAGACAGCAACGGCCTCCAGTTCCTGAAATGTTTCCTACACAAGTATAACGCGCCAACAAATCTCTCCTGGATGGTCAAATAGGCAAGCTCTGCGACTGCAAACGCACAGGAAGTATTGGATCGGAATGCGAATCGCCACCGGCGAGTGCCGGACGGTACACTGGCTCAGAGCAGGCTTGGGAAGGTAACATTGAACGAGTGGTGAGGATTCAACTTGATGAACAGCCACGTCTTCTAATTATACAAAAGCCAAGGACCGCTTCTCAACACCTGTCCATTTCAATAGATTAAGGATTGTTCCACTACAATATTCCATCATAATACTTCTTACTGCATTTGCTATTAACTAAGGGAAACATTTTCCCTGGGACAGCCTGAGGTGGGCGTCGGTCCCCATTGCTCTAAGGTGCGAAGCGCTTTGGCTCACCCAGGCTCGCCAGCTCACTCTGACTCGGCACGAGCTGGGGTGTATGAGGATGATCACAGGCATGTACAGGGCAGTACCGTGTACGGGACAGTATCACTATCGTGCCGATCCTTAACCATCACTTGGCACTAAAAACAGAAAGTAAATCGACACCGAGCGGCGCTGTTGAGCCTTTGGCGCCTTGGCACCCACTACTCAGCGTATAGCTGTCAGACAGATTCTCTCTCTTCGATACCCAATGCCATACCGCTCATTACCATCGTCATAGCCCTTTGCTTCGCCGGACCTGCGCCGCTTTTATCATTGCTCACCTCTTCTTCAACCTCGACTCTTGTCTTCCGTAGAATACTCGGTATTCGACACTGGCTTCTGCTTCCTTCGCCAGACCAGGGTCGTACATTGGTGGGTGAACAGGTTCCCCATTTTGGGCCTTCCAAGCGCGTCGCCGTCCCTATCCTTTCAACTCTCCTTCCCATCCTTTCGACCATATCTCTCTACGCTAAATAGGCCTTACTCTCTATGTAAAAGTCGGAACTCTCGTCCTACGCGAATTTCCGTCTCTTGTCCACCTAGGCGACCCCCGTCACTAATGCTACGAGGTCAGCCGTCGTCCTCGCAACTACCTAGTATATAGTCTAGGCATCTTTCCGGATACCCCTCCGACACCATTACATGTCTTGCAATGGAGTCGCACGGGACCCCGGCAACGCCTAGACCAAGTACGAAGCGACAGGCGACGACTCAATGTTGCTGGTGAGGCTGCTCTTGATGCTACTGTTGGGGCGGAGCACATCCGATTTCCTCCCGGCTGCAGCGCCTTAATCTTGTCTACGAGCGTCGCTTCGAGAGTGCGACTACGTACGGTTCATATCTTCCCACAAGTTAGAGTTGGCCGGTTTTCCTCCCTCTCCCTTCTTCCTTGCGGTGCACCAGCTGCAACAAAAACACTGCCTACTCTTCTTCTCCATTTTCTGCTCCGCGCGGTGGCACTGGATCAAGGCTGTACGATTTCAAAACAAGTCTAGTAGGCTGCCGCACTCTCTTGCTTCCCAACAAGAGACAATTGCCCTGAAATATTCATCTGTATGAGAGAATTTCTGAGCTAGAACAATAAAAAAGGCCGCATCATCCACCATGGATCCGTTATCCATAATCAGTACGATCAGTGCTATCGTAACTGGCGCCTTTGCTCTTTCGTCCCACCTCTACACTTTTGTTGACGAAGCCAGGAATGTGAACCAGGCAGTTATTGACCTGGTCCAGGAAGTTAATGCCCTCATTTCAATACTGAGGGCAGTCAAATTGGGACTTGAAAGCGACCCTGTAAGGCGCGCCTTTCGACGCACCAACCCAGATGACGATCGACTTCTCTGGGAATCAATCCGGGGGTCCTTGAATGACTGCCAAGCAACCGTCGACAGGCTGGAGAAAGCGATTGAGGATGTCCGTCCCGAGCGCGACAACTTCGCACAACAGGCAGCCCGCCGGATTAGGCTCAATCTGAAAGACGGAGAGATCACCGCCGCGCGGGCACAAATCAAAACACACACTGACGCTCTACAAATGGCTCTCCTGATGGTCAACCTTCGGGCCGCCTACCTCGCCCCCGATGTAGTCACCAATGAACTTGGACCCAAGATTGTCGAGCTTCGAGCATTTATGGAGCTTGTCTACGGCAGTGAAGCCGATTTGAGGACCAAATCCTTGGGAATCGAGCCTGCCTATCTTACGGGACTTCGCCAGTCAGCACAAAGGGTTATTTCAAGCGCCACGACCGTGGGTGTGAACAGTGAGGCGACTGGCTCCATTTGGGGCGAAGTTATGGATGAACAGAGGCGAGGCGAGACTCTATCTTGGATTCCTAAGCCAGACATCCCCGAAGAGCCCGATACGCTGCGACCGGCACCTCCTCTAAGCGATGATTACTCTGGCTCACAAATGACTCCATCGATGGAGTGTGGTGCCCGGGAGACAGAATCCGATTCAGATGGCGACTTTGAATCCGAAGAGGTTGAGAGCTTCTTTGCCAGAGGCACTCTGGAATTCGATGCCGACAATTTCGAGGGGGCGCATTCGATTCTCCAGTATGGCCTCGAACTCGCGGAGAAACTTCCCTTCAAACGCAGACAACCAACACAGATAGCAAAGGTCAAACTAATGATCGCGACGTGTATCTATCATTCATCTAATCTCAAGGAGGCTGAGGCCAGACTCCTTCCAATTACGCAGGAGATGGTGCACGAGAACGAGACAGATGAAGGTGCAATTCGTCGGTGCCAAGCTTCGCATCTCCTCGCTGGTACCTTGTTGCGACAAGGGAGATATTCAGATGCAGAGGTCTTCTGCCGCAAAGCGCTCATCGGCAGGCGCCGCGTCCTCGGCAAGAACCACCTCTCTTACTTTGAATCACTAAGCTTGCTATCCCGGATTTATGAAGCAGACGGTAATAGACAACATGCGATAAATTGTTGGGCCATGATCCCGGGCGATGCTGCATCCAAGCTTGAGAAGATGAAGAATGAGTTTCCTAATACGCTACAGGGACGTTCAAAGCCTCATCACGCCGATGAAATGTCGCCCACGAGGCCTCCACCGGGCGATGATACTGGACAATCTCCATCGGCTTCAGAAACTCCACCCGTGACCATCACAAGCGGCGAGACCCAAATCCCCACGGCGAGAACAAGTTCACCACCGCTCCCCCCTGTGGCATCCTCGAGCTTATCCAACCAGGAGACACCACGTTCCTCGCGCGAGAGATCTTCACCGACACTGCCAGCCTCGCTTCCACACCACACACCATTGACTCCCATGTCTACAAACAGATCCATGTCAACGTCATTGGTCTCGGCGGTCACAGCTATCAATTCGGAAGCAGCTGAAGAAAACCCAACGCGGAGAAGATCCTTCATCCGTAGAAAGTTCCGATGGCGGCAAGGTTCGGAACCGTCGATGGCAATCAAAGCTTCAACTGGGCCAGCCGTCATTAGAGAGGAGGGTGGCATTGTCGTCCTGAGGCCGCAAAGTTTTGTGAACTATGCAGGCGAGCGGGGTGAGGAGGGGAGTCGAAGGAGTGAGCGTGTTCAATGGCCGGGGTTGCACTGATGGTGAGTGATGTGACCAGCCCTGGTGCGACCGTAAACTGATCGACATTGAGAGTGGCGGACTTATCGCACCCGACAAAGGCCAATTTGTTGTTGAATTCTTCAATGGGGAGAAATAGCCCTGGAGGCGATGTATTCGGGTCTTTGGCCATTTGAGGAAACTGTACGAAGAATTTTCCATCCCGTTGCGAAAGTGTTCAGCAATTCTAGCAAATGTCCACCATCAATCATACCTACGTCCAGTATGATAGCGTGTTTCTTGCCGTAGTGCTTCAAGAGGATTTGCCGCCAACCAGACATGGTTCAAGAATTCTTCAGATGTGTTCTTTGAGAGGTAAGGCGTAATGGGGCTAGTGGGCTCAACTCACAAGCCGCAGGTGGTCGGCTTCACAGAGAGCAGGGTACGCGTACCGTCCCCTGCGACTAGGAGTTATCATCCTCCCACCAGCAGATATGCAACGGGCTCAAACCGAGGTTGGTGGAACGATCCAGAGAGCCAGCAAGCTAAGTCGACGGCCCACGTGTGACTCGGAAGACAATATGAGTGGTTATCTACCGAAGAGGGTGCCAGTGGATGTCAAGACTACGAGTCCCTGGTCGTCTAGCGCATTACAGGCCCTGTCCTGTCATTACACATATAAAGGAATGCACAAAAGCGTCCTTATCGAATTTACTATAGCCTAATATATTTAGGTCTCGAACAAATAATATTATTGAGTGACTCTGTCATCCTTCTATGGTCTCTTGTTTCTTTTCTACCTATATCTCCAGGATGCATGATATGGACTGCATGCAAAGAAGGCGGTACTGATCCAAGACGGCATTGATTCTCATCTCTGCATCTCAGCGCAAGGACAGTCATTGTGGCTCTGACCCTGGCATCATTCTCATCCCTTCGCCCGCCATCAGCCCGTGTCCGTGGACATAACTTCCCCTTTGAAGCTGATAATGGGATTTGTTGCTTTGAGTATGAGGGTGTGGATATAGCCCCACATGCCGGACGTCAAATCGCACATCCGCACCGTGGAAAATGACAATGTCGTCGCCGACTTGGGAAGAGTGGGGCGCCCTGGCGCATCGGCCATGAGATGTGATGCATGATGTCTTCCTTCCCACCCAGGAAGCCTGCAGCATCTCGGCCAGTTGTATACCCCGGACTTTCTGTTGAGACAGAGATACAACAAATTGCTCTTTCTCTTCAGAGTTGCCTTAGACCGTCAGTTCGACAACACGCACGATTGTTACCGTATGGGCTACAATGTCGGCGCTGGCAACGCCGCCTCCGCTGGACATGTTGCAGATCATCGTCCTGATGAGCTCGTCATATCTGGTGTTCACTGAGTCCCCTGACATAGGATTTGTCAAGGCCATCGTCTTTCATTAAAATAGCCGAAGATACCTCTGCATCAAAGATGGAGATCCATTTGGAGGTTCGGGGGCCGACAGGCAGCCCAACTGGCCAATCCAGTCCACAAGGTGACCTTCTACTGCCAGGACTAGACCGTCAAGACGAATGTTAACCACTTTTTTTAAGGATGCACTGTGCTGTTGATGATAGGCGTAGGGTGGGCAGTCAATTGCGAAATCCCAATTGGGCACCCAACTTAGAGTATCTACCGACAGTGTGTGGTCCGGGAGAGATACATCGGAGAGCACAGCCAAGTTTCTGTGTTCAGTGAGAAAATATACCGCACTATTTTCATAAACCTCTTTCACGCCCATGGAGGAGTCCGCTTCAATACCTGACCGTTCCAGAAGAAAGTTATCCCGGGACAGCCTTGTATTATTCTTCAAGGACTGCACCAAGAGAACCGTGGTGGGCCCAGGGGTCAGACCGCCCGCCAGCAGCATGCCAAAAGGGGAGAAATTGAGAATTAGTTCAACACCCGCATGAATGGTTTCCCAATCCTGAGAGCGAGTGCCGACCAAAAAAACAAAAAACAAAAAAAAAAAAAACAGAGACACAATTGCCTTTTACAGCCCGCTGGATTACCTAGACACGCTAAAACCAAGGCCAATGAAGGAGATCTCCTTGCAAATTCCATGAATGGTGTGGGATACTGTTTGCTTTGAGTGTTACGCTCGAAGACTGCCAATTCTGCGAACGGGAGAGTCGAGAAACCGGAGCAGATGGAACGCCTGCGACACTTGTGCATCACCGCATTCCCCAAGATAGACTAGGACATGCGATGCCTGAGAGTATATCTGTCCAATCAACTTGACATGCTCGTCTTTTTCTGCGCCATCAACTGCTTGGTTGATGCACAGAGTATCGGTCCCGAGAAAGCTCGGGCGGTCTTGGTAGCGGCATGTTTGAAGCGCCATGAGAAAGGATCTTCCGACCTAGATTGAGATTGAGCCACCATCGCAACTGGCGTATTCGCCCTCTGAACTATCTCCCCAGACATAGGAGATGGCTTCAAATACTAGCTTTGATGACAACGATTGAGTTTTCAGAGCACAGGCGATCTTATCCGAAGAATTTCCCAGGCTAAGTCTGAGTATGCGGAAGAGTCTGCCTGACATCAAAGAGTAATTAGTTCGTCTGCACATCTCAGCGAGGACAGGGCTACAAGTGCAGAAGGCAGTGAGTGATATTGGTACGCGGACATTACAATCTTTGGAGAATCCACGCAAAAGGCTCTCCCACTCTCACTGAATACGGTCTGGTGACCCAATAAATCTCAAGTATGCGATCGCAAGAAGTGATAGGTCTTCGGCGGATGTAAGCAACATACAACATGGAGGCATGTAATTTGTAATTCGGACACCAGGTGATTCCCGCTCAGTCGCGCCCGGAGACACACGAGGATAGATATGAGCCCAAATCAAGAGCACTATTGTCGCTTCTAAGACCAGTTTCTTCGGATTGAACAGCATCTGTCCTAGCAATACTCAGTCGAATAGTTGCCTTTTTTATGTATTAATCCCGCTGTGCCGCAAAAGCAGATGAGGCTCTGTCGCTATCATAGCCGCCTTTTTCGCCCCTCCTCGATTCTGGCCGGTGTATATGCGAAGACTCAGGGTGACATGCTGAACCACATACTGAGGCGAAACTGGAATTCCCTGCTGTGATCCAGGTTGAGGCCTCGTAATGATTTCCTGAAGATATACAGACTAGCAAAGGATCAAAGAATTTAGTATGGGCAGTGCGGTTCGGATGGGCGACGTGGTTGCCAAGAGGGGTAGCGGCCAATGCGGACTATTTGAAGGCGTCGGAAACGCGCTAGCAACTCCTTTATTACCTAGCGAGCTATTTGGTAGGTAGCGAATGCGCTGGTGCCGTTAATAGTACGGGGTAGTGGAAACCCAGTGCAAGGAGCCTTGTCACATGATCGCCTCTCTACTTGAAACCCGCTTAGTAACACCCCAAGGCATTGTTACTCAGTCAGGCCTCCCACTCAGACCTCCTTAATGATGAACATCTCGTTTCGCCACCTACAGGACATCAATATCGCCATTGCAAATCAATTAGATATATGAGCCCTGAGCACGGCAGATAGGGCTTCACATCCGAAGAGCTATGACGACTGAGGCCCGCGAGCACGGGTGATGCTGGAAGTTGCTCAGGGGGAAGACTCTTGATTGAGCTCAGGGATAGAGCATAGGAAAGAACAACAGAAAATGGCCGACAATATGGAGGTTTCTCCTGGCATTTTGAGCAATCAGCAAGACAAACAGCCCGAAGCCGCCGCCTCTGCTGCTACTCTTCGCTTTGCCCCAACAACAGATGATCCGTCTGAAAAAGACTTCACAGAAGCGCGTCCTGCCCAGGCCATCAAGAGAATTTCGGAACCCTCAGACAGTCAACTCAGCCCGCAAGTTTCGAAGTCATCTAAATCAATCTACCTGGAGCCGCCACCAGTAGTGATGAGACCGCCCAAGGTCAAATTCGACGGGTTCAGCTCAACAGCTCTTTGGTGGTTGTCTTGGGGCCGAAACGAGGAGAAAGACGTCCCCGACTGTGCAAGATCGATGCGTCGGTCCTACTCTTACCGAACGACGTTTCGATTTTTCGGGTTCAGTTTGTCGACGGATGTCACGTACAAAACTTCGGAAAGCGGCGTCGATACCGCCATGAAAAACGTTCGTCTGGTGAGTAGAAATTCCTGGCGGTGTACGCGGTAGATGGATTGCTGATTGAAACCATCGACAAGGGTTGGGGAGACTCGGAGACGAATTGGGTACGTGACAAGCTACCATTGGTACGGCGAAGATTTGGCCTCTCCAAAAGAGAGCAGGCAGATTCAGCAGATGAAGAGAGGCAAGACGCCTCCACTCCAGAAAACAGTAGTACCACAGCGGTAGAAGGTCAGAAGATCACCAAAGAACACAAACAGACGATTCCCCACATAGCACACCCGTGGCACCTTGACTACTATTATGTGGTCGTCGGCATCATGGGCGACCAGATCGCACCAAAGGAGACTCTCCGACGTGTTGTAAGCATTGATGGACTGTTCCAGCAGATACGCAAAGCCCATAGATACCTGCGGAATCCAATTCGAAGGGCGGTGTCTCTGAAAGAAGTCTGCGGCTTCGGTATTTATCAGTGTGACCCCAGCAAAGGCTACCACCGAGAAGTGGAACTGGATGCGGAAACAGAGAGCGCGCTCTCAGAACTCTGGCGAAGTTACAATACCCATAGCCTCGACCACGAGGGTCGCTGGCTGTTGTGGATCCACCGGCATTTTAACAACAGCTCGAAGAACCCGGAAATGGGCACATTGGCTCTGAAACTACGACTTCGGTGGTCAGTCCTCAAGGTCGTGTTCTGGGGTGTTGTGCCCATTCTGTTGAGCCTTGCCGTGGGTTTCTGGTACATGTATTCAGACCACGGAGAGGTTGACGACGTCGCGGTTGCAGAAGCCGCGTGGGTTATCGCCACTTATATCATCACAGCATCGGCGCGTGAGTCATTCGCTTCCAGACTGTGCCCAGCAGGAAACTAACTAGGGACCAACAGTGATCTTTGCACTCTTGGCCGTTATCACACAGCTCGGAGATATTTGAGCTGCCGTGCCTGGCATCTCTGTTTATAGAACGATGCAGTGCGCATATTTCCCGACCTGTCTGTGTCCCGCATCAAACGTCTAGTATATAGACGTAGTTCACGAGCGATAGAAGTCAGGAGGAATTGCTCGTATCTTAGACACCGGAATCCCGCCAATAGGCCAAGGGGTCTGAGAAATGGAGCATGTATGCCTGAGGGTGGCATCTTGCAAAGGATATCTATGTTCCAAGCTGCGCTCCGCTACCCAATGGCAGTCATGCACTCAACGATTTTCAAACGTTGGGAAATCATGGAAAATTTGCGTCCGCAATTGTTTCTCGCTCGCCATCCGAGATATAAGGAAGCTTTTAATAATTTGTCAAGTTAAAAGAAACTTTTATTCGTACAGCGAATTACTCAGAAGGACCCTCGGCTAGGACGGATGGTCAAGGGGTGGAATGACGTTAGGTGGCCCCCTGGATCCATCCGCTCAGATCTACCAGCGGTAGGGCGATAGGGAAGTCCACAGAAGCCAGGAGCAATGCCAGTAAGAGGTACCAGCCCGCCATACAGCTCACCGCAAAACTCGCGCCGCCAACATATAAGGTCTTATCGGCGCCGAGACCTCCGTCCGCCAACAGCCAGAAAGTGGCCGTCAGCAGGATGAATCCAGTGAACAACCCCGCAAAGATGATGACAAAGACCAGATTCGTCCGCAGGGCACAGACCAGGTAAATGAGACACAGCACCGCCATGAAGATCATGAAGAACCCAAACGAGGCATTGAAGCCTTTGGTCGCGAGGCCGGCCGTGATGTCCGTTGGGTCGGGCGAGTATGCGCCAAAAGCATTGAAGAATGGAAGGAGGGTGGCGCCGTAGGAGAACCAGAAGCCGCCGAAGGACGCGAACACGACGAAGGGGAATGTGTTGCCGGCGACCCATTCGAGGAAACCACCGAGGAGCATGAGAACGCCGCCGATGAAGAAATACGCTCCACTGTAGCAGAAATGTCAGAGTTTTGTCTTGGTGGTGGGATGGGATTTGCACATACACCGAAGCAGCTCCATTTCCACCCGCACCTCGCCAGCCCATCAGATCACAGCTCAGCGGGCTCAAACACAGCAGGAATCCGACAACCGACAATGGCGTGGGGTTGGCGAATTTTTGCTGCGCGCTCTTTGCGGCTGGGGGTTCTTGGCTCTGTGCCTTCAAGAACATCCGGTCGAACATGTCGGCCGGAATCGACACCATGGTTGCGTCTTGGAACGATGGGGGAGGCACATTGGGTACAGCAGGCATAAAGTTGGTGGTGTTGTCCACGTAAAGCTTCTGATCGTACGACTGGGCCAGTGGTACACCTGTTGAAGCCGGTGGTTTATAGTAATTTGAGCGAGAGCGTTGGATAGGGATTGGGCCTCTGATATCGTAGGGTCCAGATGCCATGTTCGCGACCAGAGACGTAATGCAAGGCAAACAGGCTAGACACCAATAGTGGAATTGGGATGAATGTGGTGTGATTTCAAGAACGGACGAAACGCAAGGCAAATACAGACCTTAGAGGGGGAGACAGTCCTAAATACCCTCCTATTCTCGACCAAAACAAAAGCGCCAGCCGTGCCAGTCCTGTGATGGCGACAGCCAAAAACTGGCAGCGAGCCGAGTCTGGAACATACCATGCTTCGACCTCGACGATCACCATGGTCCAGAACCAGTAAAAGTGCAGCAGTGAGAGAAAGCCAAGTATTGGCGAAAGTCATTCATCCTTTGTGATGGGCGCAAGACACCCAAGAAGTGTTTGGAGATATGCTTGGAAGCTCTTGGTATGGAGTATATGTATATCCCTCACTCATCCCTTACTTCGTCCCCTGCTCAATTTGTTAATGCTGAAACAACGCCAAAGGCTGGGCAGCCGAGAGTGTGGGCCACAGCAAAAGATCCGGGGATGGTGGAACGTAAGGAGTCTCAGGCAAGGCTTGGCGCTCAGGGGTAAACTTTTCGTCCCTTCCCATAGGCGCGGGTGACAGTCGATCGGTTTCGACACACCGTAAGGCTACAAGGTCAAAGGTTGAAAGATCGTGAACCCACACCGCCGGATGCCCAGCTCACACAAGAAATAGGGCGAGATTTGGCGGTCGATAAATCGCGAATGATCCTCAATTACTTTGGAAAGTACAGATCACATCTGACTTCGCTATTTGATGAAAGAGCAAGATAGGTGCTTTAGTTAGTGTATGAGAATGATACGTGCGAGACCGTTCCGCTAAAGCTCACTTTTATACTCGAACTGCGGAGTATGCACGGGTGAACTTCCGTTGGATGTAGCTTCTTGAGAGGCGAGAAACTTTGTCTAGATATACAAGGAACAATCCAGGTGTATCAGGATAAGATTTTCTGTTTTCGCTTTTGAAGATGCTTGCCCCGTATATAGTATATATTAAGAGGAAGAGAGCTTTTCCTACCTCACCCCCGAAAAGCGGTGGTGGAAGAAGTCATAAATGGAGGTCGTTGAAGATTGGGACATTCCACGGGGTCGATGTTGATACGTAATTTGTCCATGGACCAATGGCCTGAGAGGCTTCTCGGAAAAATAATACACATACTGTAACAGGGCATTTCAGGGTTCGGCATGCACGTGAAACAACCCACAGAGGCTTGTCCAGCAGGTCGGGAATCGAGAAGGCGTTTCTAGTTGACGCTGACAGAGGCAACACCACCACCAAAATCACCCCCAAGTCTCCTTCCTGGTATCCCTATGCCAACCCAACACAGCCATTGCCTTATTACAATACTCTTGCGGGAACTGATTCCAAACTTCTTTTGGAGCATGGCAAGGCTTTGGGAGAATCCTGACCTATGGCCGGAGAGACTAACTTCCCGGAGCAATAAAACATATTCATGGGAATTAACTTCGGACTGTGCTCTTGGAGAATGTAAAATTTTACCATCTACGATAATTTATAGCAATCTAGGGCCTGAAAACCCACTGAATTAATTCCTATCCCCCGTAGGTATTGACTTTGAGAAATCCCCTTCGAATCATTATGAGGCCTCCCACTTCCTTAACTTGTTAGAAACTAGCATCCAAATCCTGGATGTCCATTGGTATGGCCTTCGGGATTTTGCCCGACGTCGAAATGCTCACAGGCATATACGAGAGCACCAAGGAAGCAGCCGATTGCAAGTGTAAGTTTGATATGTTCACCGTCATCGATATACTATTGTTTCTGCAACATTAGTGTCTTGGGGGATGGAAGGTCGAAGCCG
Organism: Cladophialophora bantiana CBS 173.52; assembly: GCF_000835475.1. Taxonomy (NCBI): domain Eukaryota; kingdom Fungi; phylum Ascomycota; class Eurotiomycetes; order Chaetothyriales; family Herpotrichiellaceae; genus Cladophialophora; species Cladophialophora bantiana. The sequence continues at coordinate 643,631 of NW_015971588.1, forward strand.
AAGTCAACGGTGTTGCCAACGCCAAAATGCATAGCAAGCGCCTATAAATGCGGGAACACCCAATACACAGGCGAAAATTGTAGCGACTTCCGCTCCCGTCGTAAGACGGTCTTTATGACGGGCACCTTTCGGGCTCGACGTCGGTGCGCCTGCAGAGTTAATCGCCGTTTCACTGCCCGTACCGCATTTCGTGGGCTTGCTACATTTTGCTTCTCTCCAGGCTTCTCTGAGATTCACAGGGTGGAAACAGATTGCAAAAGGGAGAAAACGTCGTACTGGCACAGCCACATCTCCTTCAGCAAGTGCAAGTGTGGCATGAGCGTCTTTTAAAGGCATCAGGATGGGCGCCGGTCGTGCCAATCGATCTTTTTTTGGCCCGGCCAACCAGGATGGTATGCAACCTGAGAAGGTCCTGTATTCCATAATATGGTAGACTCCCCTTGGCACGAACTTCAAAAATAGCAGTGGTGGGCTCGACGAGAAGAGCGAGAATGGAAAAGAAACGTCAGGAGTGTGTGAATTGATCTCCTGGGTGAGTGGATTTGCCGTTGAACCTGCTCGGATGGCCCAAAGCTGCGAGGCTTGCTAGTCAGTGTGCTGGCGCAGTTTTACATTGGCAGAACGTTCGGGGGCAAACGAAACCTTGTTAGTATGCCTCATCGCTGGCCACTTCTTCAAAATCAGGTGCTGGGAATAACCCGAGATAAATAGAGCCCGCTCCATTCCTCGATTCATGGTACCTGCAGTCGTCGTGATCGTCGTTGCGGCCCCATTTCTACAGTCCATCCTCTCGTGCGCGATTTCTGTGCTGCACTGATTCCCAGTCTGATAATTCCACCCAAGTCTCGAAGCAACAAAATCAACCGTCGGGTAGATGTAGAACCCATAGAACTCACACCTTCCCCATTATGGACTTGAAATCAAAGCTGCGCCCACACTAGGCGGGAAATCATCATCAACGGGATTCTGCATCGCGGTCTTCAACCAACAATTGCCATTTCCGCCCTGCACCATCATGGCTAGGTTGGCATTGTACATGACCCCGTGACATACCGTCTGCGCTTGTAGAACGTTCATATTCGCACATGCTTCGACGCATGTATCTAATGTGTAGGTGATTAGGGAGACGATGTCGTTACCGGGGTAGTTTTTGTCGCATGTTAGCTGGAACTGGGAGCCTGAGGCGGAGTAAACTGACGTTCCCGTTGTGCAGTTGAGGGAAGTGGTGTTAACGGAAGACGGGGAAAGAGGGGCATAATCATTGACGAGGCCATTTACGGGCGAGGATGTAGCTGTGGAGCTGGTGGTGGTAGTCGTAATCCTCGTCGTTGTAGTGATCGTTATTGTTGCTTGCGATTCCGCTCCGATCGGAGAGTCATTGTTGTTTGTTCTGATCTTTTATCAGTTTTGAACACATCTCGGCTTGGGGGATTAACAGGGCTGAAGCATACGAGCAGTTTTTGTCTTTGCTTGCGGCGATTGCGCCAATCCCACCTCCAAATCCGGCGGCACATATCGCTAGAGTCACGGCAGCGACGAGAATCGTATATGCTAAAACTGAAAGTCCGCATGGTAAGTGCGATGGGGTACATGCCAGTGGCTGATTGTAAGGCGTCGGAGAGGAGGGATGGTAGTCTGAGCCTCCCAGCTGATCGCTAGCAGCCCCGGGGTATGCGTATGGCTGCGAGCTTGTATATTTGTCTGCCTGACCCTGGCGTATGATCACAGCTTGCTTCTCTCGCGAGGCACTGGCGACTTGTAATCCATCCATGGCGAATGGTATATTGACACGGGTGGCTGAGAAGGGATGAGGCTACAGACTACGTAGTTAAAGTGGCAAGCGGCTGAAAGCTGGTCCGTGATTGCATTAGGATCCATCGAGACTAGAGAGCGACAGGAGATCTTTGAAGCGCCCCCTGAAGCGTAGTCGAACAGGCCTGATGACCATAAAGATTGGGGAGTGGCCCTGAGAAGTTAGATGGCCGATGTGAGTCGTCTTGGGTGCCCACAAGGCCCTGTTACGAACACAGGTAAAACCTACCGTCGAGAGCTGGGCTTGCGTCCCAGGTAAAGCCATCGGACATCAAGTGAACCAACTACTCGGTAGGTACTAGGCGCATTGACCGGGGCCTTGGGGGGGTCAACACGGAATAGGATGCGGCGAGGCGGCTAACTGTTATCATAGCCAAAAAGCGGTTTGATGTTTTGATGAAGGATGGAGGAGATTTTCGCTCGACAGGTGTTTCAAGACTCTATCTTTCATGTTGGTCGCGAACCTAGAAGGAGACCCCCACTTTCGGGCCATCCAAGGCGCCTGGCGGCAACTCCTAGCACGAGCTCTTGACCACTTGGGACCCTCTGCCTGGACGGATGAAGGGGTTTGGAAGACAAGACAGACAGCAGGCGCTTTTAGTGAGCATGAGCGACTCCGTCTTTTTGAGCCGAAGCTTTGGGATGTTTCTTTGTTGTATGGAATGCTGGGGCATATGGTTCGATATCCATATCCCAGTGCTTAAGCGAAATTGGCACTACTCCCCATCTTGTTCCAGATGGGACAGGGATCTTCTTGGTGTGGAGTGTGTACGTCTGAGGCCGCCAGAACTACGTCATGAACGGGAAATTCAACTCTATTCGGTGTGGACAAGGTGTGGGTGAAATGGTAGCGCACGGCTACAATGCATATTGGATTGTTCACGTAGACCATTAAAAGGGGCAGTTTCCAGGCTCGGTGCGAGGAGTATTAATAACAACCATCACCTAAATCGTGCAGGACAGATGGGCATCTCTCCACCGACAAGGCACAGCTCTATCTCACTCATATCCTAAGTAGACTAAAAAATGCAGTACTGGGAACAGGTGTTTGCACCTCAGACTTGGGTTAGTTGCCCAGCCCTGAGTTTTGCGTCCCCATTACGGCTGGCTTGAAGTAGTCTGTGCCTGGTATTCATCTCCTTCAAGTTCGCACCTACCATATTTGATCTATTCGTCTCCTAAGGCGACTTAACACCATCTCAGCCATTCATCTTTTTCGCTTGTTGTCCTCATCCTACATCCCGATATTTCCCCAATTTGCTGCACATGATAGGCGGTCCGAGGAATTTCGAGAACTTTTAAATGGCGATGTTTGGTGCGGTCTTCGCCAGTCTCTTTTTGTATTCCTCGTCAACCGGGGTGATGGCGGCGGGTTTTGAACTCATCTCCGTTCTCGAGGAACTTTGCAACCATGTGGTGAACAAACGGATTGACTGCCTCTTCAGGAGCTTTGTGAATTTGCACAGGGCATCTTCAGTCTACTCCTTCTCTAAGTATGCTTCCTTTTCACGCGTCGTGCGTTCAAGGGCTTTTGCCATGCACGCCTTTCTATGCTCCCGTGTAGACAATTTTTAGGTGGGGCTTAAAATTGCGGGGAAAATTCTCTTCAATGGCGGGGCGCTTGGCTCCAATGAAGGATTCACACTTGCTCTGGCGCCACCGACGCTTACCGTTGACTTTTATTTCTGTAATATTTTGTCTCTCGTCGAAGACTCAATACGTCCCCTCCGCGACAAGTATGGCTGACTCGAAACTACACCGAGGGCCCCCTTTTCGGGCAGAGCACATGGGATCTCTCCTTCGCCCTCAAAAACTCCTCGATGTCCGGGGAGCCATACGGGACAAAAACCTCTCCCCAGAGGAAGCAGGCCTCCCCGCGGTCGAAAAGGAGTCCATTGGTCAGATTGTCAAGACGCAACTCTCGTTAGGCTTCAAAGCCGTCACGTCGGGAGAATACAACCGTACTCGCTTTTGGGGATTGTTTTGGGACGAATTGGAGGGCACTAAACGCTTGCAGGATGCGGAAGCGAGTATGTTTCGCCTGTATCATCCCGATGTGGTGTCTTTGATCGAAAAGGACCGCAAGGTCATGCCTGGAGATAGTGTGATTGCTGGTGCCAAGATCAAACATGCGGGCACACAGTCGAATCTCCACGAGCTACGCTTGGTCCAGGGCTTTGTTCCAAAGGAGGACTGGGGTAATATCAAGCTCACTATGATTACGCCCTCTGTAAGTCTTTTGAGCATGTACACGGAGTCGTCGCTTGGTCGAAAGATTCTGGTGACTGATAATCCCGATCTTGAAGTGGTTCCACATGAGGTACAAACAAGGCCGAGCATACACACCTGAAGCATACGAGAACGATGCCGAGTACTTTACGGATGTCGCCAGAGCGTATTCGAGAGAACTCGAAGTTCTCTACGAAGCCGGTCTGAGGAATGTGCAATTTGACGACCCGAATCTGGCATGTACGTTTATTCCGTGTCTGTCGCGCTTATCCACATAAACGCTGACCATAGCCGGCGTGTAAAGATTTTTGCTCCAAACAATTCAGAGACGGCTGGGCTCAAGACCCCGACAATATTGGCTCTGTCGACGACCTTCTTGACACCTACATCAACCTCTACAATGACTCGATATCCAAATGCCCTCCTGACATGCACACGGGTGTTCATTTGTGCCGAGGGAACTTCATCGGTGGGCGACATTTTGCAGAGGGAGCGTACGACATAATCGCTAGCAAACTGTTTCAGAACCTCAATGTCAACACCTTCTACTTGGAATACGACACCCAACGCGCCGGCGGATTCGAACCCTTGCGGTACTTGCCGAAGAACAAAAACGTGATCATCGGCTGCATCAGTACGAAGTTGAGAGATTTAGAAGACAAAGAGGAAATGAAGCAGCGGATCTACAAGGCGGCAGAATTCGTCGCCGAGGGGTCGAATCAGTCAAGGGAAGAGGCACTCAAGAGAATTGGAGTCTCTCCGCAATGCGGGTTCAGTACTCATGAAAGCGGGTATCCGTTGAGCGAGGAAGACCAAGAGAAAAAGCTGAAGTTGATCAGGCAGATTGCAGATGAGATTTGGGGCGAGCCCTGAGATAGTCTTGCCTTTGTGTGGGGGCGTTAAAGGTTCCTTTCCTTGGCAAGCAGTTGATACACATATTTGGCGGCTGACGAGAGCATTTTGTTGTCACCAGAGCATTTCAACAATCTGGGTTAGACAAAAGGTCCAGTGGGTTCAACACGGCTAAAGAAAAGAAAGGGATGACCATAAAATCACGACGAGCATGTCTGGATGACGAGTGTTGGATATTTGGATTCAAGGGCTGACACATAATCAACAAGGCTGACTAGTCTGTCTGGTTGCTACCGAGGGAGAGTTTGGTGGCCGCTTTGTCGCTCCGTCATTGCACCGAGAAAGCGGTGATTTTCCGCCTCGTCGGCTTCCAACGGTCTTTGATCTGTTGTTCTTCGCCAAAACCCCCATCTTTCTTCGAGTCTGTCCGTCCCATCGCGACCTGTGATAAGTCACAAGCCCGCCACCCCACAAACTCCAGGACTTCCCCAGTCAAGTCCAGTCTCATGGTAGCCAATGGTTAGTCCTGCTAGAGATTGTCTGCCAGGGGCATGACTCCTCCTGCAACCGTACAACGGAAAAAGCCCGGTCAAGACGCCGTCCGTTTCCAACACCTCTCCAGCAGCTCTTTGTGTCCTTGTGGCGCCTCGCCAGTTGGTGGCTTTCCTCCATTGGACTCTTGATGCTTCGAATTTAGGCGGGAAAAGACCTTTTTTCACGAGGTACACCTTCGGAGCGTGCCAGCCGTCTCTTGGCTTCGCTTTTTGTTCAACCGAGTATGATGGATGGCTTGTCTTTCCTCCACAACCTTCGGCAAACGGGAGAGCAATGATAAACCATTCCGTCGGTGTAGAAGCCGACGGCAAATGAACAATTCAGACATGGGAATGCTGATCATTTCTATTTCGTCGTGACCTTTTCTCTCGACCCTTCGCTCGCTACCGTCTGTGCGGTCTTCACTCTTGGTTCTACTCTATCTCGTGGAATATCACCACTTAGTTAATCGAAATCCTTCTCGTGGTTCAAGATGACGGGGACACTGTGGTATACACTTGGGATTTCGGCCTTTGCTGCCATTGGCACGTTTGTGTTTGTACGTTTCCCTTTCTGCCCCGCTTGTGGCCGATTAAGGCTCACTGGAAGCGTAAATAGGGATTCGATACTGGCATTGCTACAACGAGTGAGTCTACTTGATGCAGTATTGCATGGGATACTGATGCAAGGCTATAGCGATCGCACACCAAAGCTGGATCGACTATATGAAGGAGCCATCCAAGGGGTTGACCGGTGCCGTATGTTACGCTTTCAAACGCCTTCCTGCATTTTCCAAATCCTAAACCATCACAGGTTGTTTCCGTGTATATCGCTGGCGAGGCAGGCGGAGCTTTATTCCAAACACTCATCGGCGACGCACTCGGTCGAATTCGCTTCTTGCAGGTGATGTGCGTGATTGTTACCATCGGCGTTGTTATTCAGACTGCTTCTATCAACATTGGCATGTTCCTTGCAGGCCGCGTGCTCGCTGGATTTGCGGTGGGGTAAGAATATTCAAGCATCTGCGACTATGTCTCAAAAGCTGATCAGTTCCGAAGTGGGATGGTCGCAACCGTACCTATCTATCTCTCTGAAATAGCCGCCCCCAATGTCCGTGGCCTTATCGGAGGCATCTCAGGCTGCGGAATATCCCTGGGCACCATGGCCTCCAACTGGGTCGGATTCGCGTGCAGCTACGCACCATACGGTGCCGTCCAATGGCGCCTTCCTCTCGGAATTCAGATACCTTTCGGAATTTTATTATTCATAGGCCTAGCGACATTTATGCCGAATTCTCCTCGTCAACTGATCCGGAGCGGTAAGATAGATGAAGCACGCCGCGAGTTCATGAGGATTAGGAAAGACCTTGCGAGCCATGAGGTACATGAGGAGTTTGTGCTCATGAGGCGGCAGATCGAGTTTGAACAGCAGAGAGAGATCAAAAGTCTGCGGGAGGTGTTCCGCTTGTTCAGGCACAGAGCACTTGCGTATGTATTTCTCTTTTCTGACTCTGGCGGAAACCCAGCGTGAACGAGGCTGATCAGCTTGATACAGTTCTATTGCCGTACAAACCATGACAAGTCTCACAGGGGTCAATGTCATTCAGGTATTTCTTCCCTTTAGCCTCAGGACACCAGAAGTGTGATCGATCTTCGAGCTAACTGTCTTACCCACATATAGTACTACCAAAGTAAGATCATGCCTGCTTTCTGCTTCCCGTCCTGCTTCTCTTCGTCCAAGAAGAGTGGAAGATTATCACGACAACGTGGTCAGCTAACACTCCACCTTCCCATCAGCAATCCTGTTCAAGTCCCTTGGAATTAACAGCCACATGATCCTCGCCCTGGCCTCCATATATGGCACTCTCGCGTTCACTTCAAATGTGATTACTACTAGATACGTTCTTGATCAATGGGGTCGTCGAAAGTAAGGTCCACATCCTGCCCTCCCTGCCACTTATCTCAAGCACTCATGTCTTTCTTTCGTTCTTTCTTCTTTCTTTCTCCCTCCTATTACTCATTTGCTCTTTTGCTTGCTCTTATGCATGATTCTTAACTCATGATTCTTTCCAAATTCTCCTTGCCTTCCCGATTTCTCCAATTCCCTCGACTAAGATTTTCTTCGCACAGGATGATCCTCGCCGGCCTCTCTGGGATCATAGTAATCGAGATATACGCCGCCGTCATGCAGCGCGAGTTCCAAAACACAAACAACAAAGTTGGCAAGGGTTTTGCTGTGCTGGGAATCTACTTGTTTGTTGTGACCTATTGTGAGTCCCTTCTGGGGTCCCTCATCCCCCAGACTCCTTCTCCACCCTTCTCTCCCTATCTTCCACTTCTTGCAGCTTCTTCCTCTTGCTAACGTTTATAACACTCCCAGACGGACTTCTCAATTCAACGACATGGCTGTGTCAGTGGTAGCTTATCCTTATCTATTTGAATATAAACTGACCAGAAAAGACGGTTCGGAGGTACTCCCCATCAATTTGCGGTCCAAAGTCATGGGATTGGCGGCTGCATCGCATTTCATAGTCAATGTCGGGAGTAAGTCTTGCTTTCCTTTCACTTTCGCCTCTGAAGCAGTGAGAGATGGGGTCGGGAGGGATAAGTCGCCTGGAGTCGGAAGCTCGGCACATTCGGCAGCCACCGTGGATATCGACCAGTTGATATAGAAATGGAATGATTTGGATGCACGAGCTGACCGCGTTATCTTCAAATTCGTGCAGTTACTGAGGCCGGGCCATCGGCGTTCGCCAATATCAAAGAGGTGAGTGATCGATCAATTCTATCAGGACACCGGGAATTGGTTCTCTGGTCTTCTCCCATCCCCTATGTTTTGGACATGGAACTGATTTTTTGCTTTCACCGGGTTTAGAACTATTACTACGTCTTCGTCGGATGCTCGTTTTTCTTCCTCATTGTGGCATATTTCTACTTCCCGTAAGTCTCACAGCATTTGCATCCCCTAACCCACAGGACAATCCTAGCGCCCAGCTCGGCCTCTAGTCCTCCATCTGCTAGGTTTCTTCGCTGATCATGCTCGGGGATCTCCAGAGAAACAAAGAAGAAGACCCTCGAAGAGATTGCTGCTGCCTTTGGTGATAAGGTCGTCTTGCTGACCGAGAATGATCTTGCGGTCGAGACTGCAGTCATGGAAGACAAGGTTGGTGCTGTGCAAGTGGAAAGCACCACTACAGCACAGTCCAAGGTGTGAGACGGCTTTGGCTGCTCCCGGCGAGAAGAACCTGCCGTTACATTCACCGGAGGTTTTGATAGCCCTGAAGGGAGGGAGTTTGCAGGGACGTAATCGAGCTTTGGCCACATGTGAGGGGCTCAACACTGAAGTGGAAGCGGCACGGAGGATGTTTCGAAATTGCAAACTCTGGAGCCCGCAGACTAGGAAGGGTCTTTATGTTCAGTGGGCAAGTCGCCGACCTCCTTTTCCATCCCCTTGATTCAAGCCAACGCTGGCAGAAGTGGCAGCAGAATTCCTCCAGCCAGCCTTGCGCCAGCCTTACTACATCTACCTGCCCGACTTGGCTAGTCAACAGCCTTTCCCATCCCACTCAAGCCCACTCAGGCCCCACCTATAAACCCCACCCATCAACCCCACCCCGCTTTCAAAACTTATCGAGTCGATTTCAATAAAGATGCTCTCCTTGTCTTTCCCTACTGAAACGGGTATATCTGTGCGGTTTCCGCGTGTGCGGGAGCACTTTGTAACCCACAAAAAGCCACTTTCTGCTCCGTGATTGATCGGCGTCGTCCTGTTGCCTATTCCTATCATCGTGGAGAATGGACAGCGATTCTGCTGGGGGTACAGTTTGCGCGTAATGCACCCGGCCAGGCAGAATGCCCGGAGATAATGGTGGTAGCAACGGAAAACTTATCCATGGACGCGAAAAAGAAAAGGAAAAAGTGCAAAACTGTCAAGCAAGCCAGATTTCACTCACACTTTCTTCCTCTTCGTTGTCTTTGGTCGTCGCCCTGTTCTTCCTCCATTTCCTACCCTATCATCGCCATTTTTCTGCCGGCATGGCTGTGAGCATTCCTTTCGAAGATTTTCGCGACCTCTTCCTTGGCGTTATTGGCCTTTGCTGCTTTGAGGGCGCTTTTCCCCTGAAGATGCTGAATTAGCATCTACCCGGCACATATGAACAATTGCTCAAAGCTACAGGTTACGAACACGTTGAATTGGGTATCCGCCCCCTTTTTGGCATTTCGTCACGTCATAGTCTTGGCTTTGCCGGCCACGACTGCGTCCATCCGGTCTTCCTCTTGCTGGCTCAAGCCAGCGCGGATCGCGGGGAGGGTGAGGGTGGAAGTGGAAGGGGAGGAGAGGCCCCCGCGCCGGAAGCGGCTTCACTGCTTCAGTGGTTTCAGTGTCAAGAACTTCTTCAGGTGTCGAAATTCGATCGTGCTTCGAGCGTTGTCGGATAATCGTAAGGCGATGATAGGATGAAAGGAAAAAGAAGAAAGACAGAAGGAGGGAGGGCGGCATTTATAATTTGGAAACCGGTAAAGTACTGCAGCACGCCTGCTGGCCCGGCCTTCTCCTTTCCTGCTTCCATCCGAAGCATCAGCACCTCATGACAAAGGTTGCTGAAGGGACCAACAGAGCACACTTACAATGACATCTTGACCATCGTCTAGGTGGCTCCCGACCATGTCCCACAACATTTCGCTGGTAGTGAACACCCCACAACCAACCAGGTACGAATCAACAGCCACGCATCTGAAGTCCAGGTCTCTGACGAAAGTGCCTCTAGGGATGTCGCGTATGTCGACCACGAGGAGAAAGCTCTTGGAGAGCACTAGGTGGTCGAAACTTCTGCAATGTCCGCATCGCTAGAGCCCATGTTGGATCACGAAGAAGGAGGGAGCGCGATCACGATATCAGGCTACATCCTGACTCGTGCAGTATATCTGTTGTACGTCATACCCCATAATTGCGCCTCAGTTTGCGCACGCAACGCCTATACCAAGTCAGCCTTGTTCAGCCTCGCGCGTTTCATGTTGTATGGGGGCGAATCCTGCCAGAATACGCCTCTGGGGCCGTCCCAGGACCATATTGAGCACTTTGGTCGAGGACTTTTGGCACTGCAAAAGTGTATGTAGCTGAAGCCAGGCGCCCACAGCCTGTGCAACAAAAGAACGAGACAGACAATCAGAGACCTTTTCTGTGGTGAACACAACAATATCCTAGTTTAGGTGTCGATTTAGTAACTCCACAGCTTCACTTGGATTCAGTCGCAAAAGGTCTCCCTATATCTCAGCCTTGTCGCAGCTCCATACAGGAGAGGTAAAGCTGGAGATGCTCGTTAATCCCGTAGTATTGGGGGCATGAAAGCGGAACAGGCGTCTCGGTATACTAAGAAAGGACCCCCATACACCCTAATGAAACGGAGTGAGTTGGAATAGGAAGACCTCTGGAGTAGGGAGATATGGTGTCGAACCTGTGATCGACGGCTTCATCGGGTTTGTTTGATTCATTGGGCAAGGTCAAAGTTTTTGATGTGTGATTTTCTGGAGCGAGCGTTAGTGCGGCTACGGATAAGTAGCAGAATTGATGGTAGATCGAATAGTGTCTGCTGGATGTGGGCGCACACTCATGATGAGTGTACGATGCTGGAGAGTGGGCACTTCTGAGATCCACTTTTCGATTAGCGAGTGTACACTGACTTCGATAGTACGTTATGGATGACAAATAACGAGAGTCAGCTGCTTCTATACACCAATGGGTAATGACCGGGACCTGTGATGAGGTAGGACATGGTTCCTGGAAGCCGGGAAGTCCTCGAGTGTAGTTAGCGCTAGGCGCGCCGTTCCCGGCTCGAATCTATCCTGGGCCCGTTGTCCCAGGACAGAGGTCGCTCCAGGATGTTCCTGCTAGGTTACGGAGAATCATGGGACGCCTGCCCTAGTAGGACACCTGTCCCATATGCTCTAGCCTATAACTGGTATCCTGCAGTAGATTTCCTCCTATAACTGGTGGAATCCTGGCTGAGCGGGTCGTCCCGAGACATTCGGGCTAGGATAGGTTCAATTCTGGGACTGGACACCTAGTATTTTCAGTACCCTAGCGCATCTTCACTCCTAGTGATTGTGCCCCAGCTAGCTGTCGGTGGCGGGATATTAATCCTAGGCGCTGAAGCGTATCACTTCAATATTCAAATTACAACTCTAGTGGAGGAATCGATCGCAGTCTTTTTCAAAAGTTCCCACCTCAATTTCATGAGATTTGCCCCGCATCGGTCATGATATCTGGTCCTATCTCGTTCTGGCACCGGTGATCTCTCAATCGGCTCACGCGAGCCGGGGGGAGCACAGGGCGGCATCACCTTAAGCCGGAAGTAGGGTGAGTCGCGAGCAGTTTTTATTACTTACCTTGGCGGCGGCTCTCGTCCAAAATCCCGAGAGATATCAGTACAGGTTCGACCGTTTCAGCACGGCCGTCTCGGTACGAGAGACCTACGGTCATAATTTCACCAACAAAGATGACGAGCAATTTCGCGTCCACAGCATTCAGACTCGGATGCACCACTTGGAAAGATTCGCTGCACCGGGCAAGTACCTCGTCGAGCTATTCCTTTGGGTTCATGTATGTGCCGAAGGGAACTGGCTCCTTTCAAACAGGAGGCTGACCGACTACACAAGACTCGCTGCCCTCTGAGGTACAGTAAAAGTACCACGATGGAGTTCCTGAAAACCCACCCTCCTTCTCCCGGCGGTGGCTCCAGGCTGATGATGACTGGGACTTGTCTTTTGATGAATTGTTCTATGTGACTGGCACGATATACGGGGGGCGACGCCGGGACGACATCAGGGGCCATGAAGTCGTGGATTCGCGCCACGGTCCTTTATCCCGAGTGGCTCCAAAGACTCCAGGCAGAGTTGGACGAGGTCGTCGGGCTGCACAGAGTGCCCGAATTTAAGACCTTCCTCGTTTACCCACCGTCCGGGCGGCCATCAAGGAGACGTTGCGATGGAGTCCCGTCATTCCAGGCAGTAAGTGAAGAACTAATTCTCGAGCAACTGATTCCCGCACGGTCAGCGGAAGGTCACTCACTCACTTACTTGATTACAGATATGCCCCATCGCCTGTCTCAAGACGACAATTATTACGGATACTCTCTGCCCAAGGGAGCCGTAATCCACGGCAACCAGTAGGCCATCAACCGGGGCCAGTCTCAGTTCTCCGACCCTGAAACCTACAACCCTTCGCGGTGGCTCGAGCCGGAATCACAAAACTACAAAGAGCCGCGGGAAAATATCCTAAACCTGAAGCGCGACACTGCCTTTGGCTGGGGGAGACGCATCTGCCCGGGCCTAGAAACGGCGCAAAGCTCCTTGTCCATCATGGTCGCCACCATCGCATGGGCGGCTGACATTGCAAAGGCCAAGGATTCTAATGGCAGAGATATCGACGTTGCTGCCATCGACACGGAGAATGACTCCCTCTCTTTCCTCACGGATTTCCCTCTTTCGATGCAAGTGCGGGATGACAAGCGCCTGCAACTTTTCAAGCGGAGATTGGCAAGTCGAAGATTTCTGGTTTCACAGACATGGTCGCCGTCTACGAGTGATGTGGGGGAGCGTGGTTAGACCTTGTAGAGCACATCTAATTTGTCTGGGATCAAGTTACGATCCTCCTAGACCTAGTTCATGAGACTCGGATATGTCGAGTGCTTTCCCCCTGGTCGCCAGACGCCAGTAGTAACCCACTCACCTTTCGATATTTGATACAACCAAGTCCCGTAATCGATGGCAGGCCACAAGATCGTGGACGGAGCTGACGGAGACCGAATCAGGAACAGCTTCTCCGGAGCAGAGAGAAGGATGCCTCAAAGAGGGCATCACCCTGCGAGAAACGATCTGCCATTCGCTTGCCGAAAGACGGTCTCCAGAAAACGACTGTGCCAAAGTGTTCTCGCGCCGACCAGGAGGATCGACTAAGAGGCCGTACCGTCAGCGCCAAGAACACAAGTACTACAAGTAGTAGTTCTATCGTTTCGATTCTGGGTCCAAGCAAAGGAACTCGCTGTAGGACCTGGTTCTTTGAGACAAAGTTCAGACAATTACACAAAGTGGCCGCAACGACACTGACTCGAGACGCTATCGCAAAGAGACTTTCCGGGTTGGCCACTGAGTGCAACAAGGTTTGCTCCATGATTCTGATGCTCTTTCTGCCTTGGTTCCAAGTCTAAATTTTGGCCTCAGGATGGAAAAATGTGTCTCGGTGTACGACCACGGCAGACTTTGCCTCAAGAGAGCTTGCCACAGCAACCGTATAATCTTGTGACAGAGCTCGTGTTCAAAAACAAGGAGTTAGAACAATAATGCCATGCCCCCCTCGTGTTGATACTGTCTGTTAGTTTTGCACATTCTAACGAACCCTTCTTAGGGATCTTTACTATCTCCTCCAAGAAGATCAACTTCACAAAGAGTGAGGCAAGCCCATGACGACCTCGATCGTGGAATTGGTATTTTCTACGATGGTGAGAGAGTGAGAAGCGACGGAGGGGAAGCCCAGGGCAGAGGTATCCCCTTTCAAGAGACCAGACTGTTCTGGACCGACAAAGCGATGGGATTATGCGGCCAGAATTTGCAAGCAAGAGAGTAAGCAGACCTAGAAGAAGCTTGATGCTTGTGGAATCCTAGATGGGAAGGTAGTGATCCATTGATCCAGTCCTCATTGTTGTTCATACTATCGCATCATATACATTCTAGAGATATGTATCTGCGTTTTCTGACGCGAGACTACGCTCCTTCATCTAAGCTGGTGATTCTATCCAATCAAGGTACTATGCTGACAAGCCAGTCACGCCCGGACTACCCAATAACTCTTCGCGGCCGTAAAAGAGTGTGACTCCGTGCGTATAATGTCGTGCTCTTAGGAGCTCACGGTCTTGAAAGCGGGTTAGGTCGCGCACTCTATGCAGAGAGCATCCCGCGCAAGGCCCTGCTAGGGACATTCAGCTTGAGTTCAAGCAAAGGTAACCAATTGGTAATGCTACGCATGTATGGAACCGAACGGCACAAAAGACTCCAGGGTTGTGACTGAAGCGGAAGCTCGTGCCCGACAAAATCCTAAGTGACAGATCCGTCCCCTTCACGACGATCAAACTCAGACAAACCTATCCATCCGTTACGGAGAAGAAGGACCATTGTCCCATAACAACTCTGTTACATATCCTGAGCCCCCAGATGAGATTTCTACCCTTTTGTTTTGTGGGCTTGACCCGTTCTTGCCCCGTTGCATAGTCAGGATGGCCTCGAGTCGAGTCAAGATTCAGCTCCTCAGACTCGCTCATGTACACTATCAGCACCCGAATCTGGCTCAAGCCAAGGAATTCTTGCTCGATTTCGGGCTTGACGTGGTTGAAGAGAATGAACAGAAGATTTTCGCCCGTGGCCACGGCATAGACCCCATACTGCCATGTCGCTGAGCAGTCTCCGTCGCCGCTCGAGCGTCGATTCGTGGCCGGTGCGTTTGTCGCGCAGTCGTAACAGGAGCTTGAGAAAGCAGTGAAGTTGCTGCCCGGTGCAAATCCTGTGCGCAAGGCCGAGGGCCCCGGTGGTGGATTCGTGGTGGAAGTGCCCGATCTGAACGGACACACGATCAGGCTTCTACATGGGCAACAAGAGTATCCGGAGGGTGGACATCTCCCCAAAAGCCAATACAACACAAGCCAAGACAAAGAATGACCGGGCAAGTTTCATCGATTCAAGCATGGGCCGAGCAAGGTCCATACATAAACTGAGTCATTTTGGGTTCATGGTTCCCTCGTCCAAGTTCCTCTCGAACCGGACCTGGTACCTCAACACCTCTAACTTGCTGATCATGGACTCGGTCTTTGACAGCGAGACGGACAATGACGTGACAAGTTTCATACACATTGATCTGGGGACACGTACACCGACCACCATGTAAGTGCCAGTCGAGCCTCCATCTCCATCGGTGCAGTTCTCCTGAGCCTGAAGGCTGCCGACACAGGGGGTCTTTGTGGCCACCGAGTCTGCAAGTCCCGACCTCCCTGCACAGATACATCATTCGACCTTTGAAGTCCACGACATGAATTCTGAGAACCTCGGTCATCAATGGCTGAAGAAAAGGGCTGGACCAATTGCTAGGGTGTCAGCCGCCATTTATTGGGTAGTCAAATGTTTGACTACTGGTACAGGCCACACCAACTCTCCTGGCGGCGCTGACGATGTGACGATCTAGGTTCGACCCTTCTGGCTTCATCGTCGAACATTACACCGACGGCGACCTAATCAATTGCGATACTGCTGTGCATCGCGAGCAGGTTGCAAAGCATAGTTTGTACGTGTGGGTGGCCAATTCACCCAGAAGTTTCCCTGTTGGCAAATGTTAAGGACTTTGAAAAGACACCGGTGGTAGAGAGAGGTCTTGTACCGGCATGGGAAATGGGGACGGCTTTCAGGAAAGCCATGGTCTATGCTTCCAGACGATGATTGATTGTGTCAGTGTCCTCGTCTGCTTGTTGAAAGAAATTAATAAAGTGCTGCCTCGTACATCCTCGCAGAGCACCGTAGTCGTAGAACAGCGAGGCAGCTGGAAAGACCCACTGACACAATATCCGAGCTCATATGACCGTAGGAGGTCAGTGCGAATGAAGAGAATGGCCCTGTAGAGAGCAGGTAGTTCCCGGGACACCGATCAGCATGTTGTCCGGAGAAGCTTAATCTAATAAAGCCGTGAACGGTGCTTTGTATCCTCCACAGATCCTCCTATCTAGTAATCTCGAGGTCAAGCGGCCAGTCGTTCGCTTCCACCTTGAACAAGACCGATATATCTAACGTCAAGTATATGCCAGTGTCAATCCATCGTCCAGGAATCGAACCGCTCACATGGTCCTTTCGCCACTCATCATCTGAGCTCTCTCGATACCATAGCGGTTAGGAAATTCCTCCAATTTGCCGACGAGAAGGGCCAGGAGCATTACGGCGAAGTTCCAGGAAACCTGCCTTTCAGCAAATGGGTTGGATCTCAAGTTTCAGTCTTATCCGGAGATCCATGCACAGGTTTAAGAGTGACAGACACGGAAGGCTCGCCGACAAGGTAAGTACTGTGCGGAAGAAGACGCCTCCTTTAGCCCGTCTGGTCGCTTTTCAGCCAACAACCCACTCCACCAAAGGTATTGTGCCTTAATGCCACCACTCCTTGGGTCCTCTGTATCGGGCTCAACTACCACAGTCACTCGATGGAGGCAAAGGTACTTGGGCTCTTTCACGATTTGTTTCCCCCAGCCCAGGACACCCATGTACTGAGCAAGGGCATTTGTAGATGGTTCCGGCAAAAGTCCCTGTCCGATTCATGAAACCTGCGGATGCCGCCGTGGGAGTCTTTAGACAACGCCATCTACGCGCCTCCAATCACGCAGAAAACGCTCGACTATGAAGGCGAGCTCTGTGTCGTACTGGGCCGCGATGCAGAGGATGTCTCGGACGGGGAAGCGCTTGATTACGTGCTGGGATACACCGCGGGCAACGATGTGTCTGCGAGGACTTTCCAAGCGCCAGAGTTGAGTGGCTACCAATTCTCCTTTGCAAAGTCGTTTGACGGATTCGCGCCCATGGGGCCCTGCATCGCGACCAAGGTGGCCATCCCAGACCCTCAGAATATATCTTTCGTCACCAGAGTGAATGGGGCGGTGCGACAGTGGTCCAACACGAGCAACATGATTTTTAACGGCCGTCAAGTTGTGGCTCATCTCTCCCAAGGCACACCTTGCGCAAAGGACCCGTCATCATGACCGAAACCCCGTCGGGGGTGGGACATTTTATGAATCTGAAAGGGTATATTGCTGACGGGGACGTTGTTGAGGTAGACTTTGAAGCCACCGGTGCAATTGCCAACACGTTCAAATTTTAGACAATTATACTTACAAGGCAACAGAAAAACTCCTGTCTTCAGACCGTGATTGAAGAGCCTTTGACACCCGTCAAGCGATATGCTTGAGATGCCAGGGGTCGTTCTATCTTACACAGATTGAAATAGAGGCAATGTCCTCAGTTGTTGGTGAAACGGACACAAGTGCCGTATACTACTCTGTCACTGTTCCCGAGCCTCAGGACTCCGAGTGTCTTCGGCTCGGTTGCCTAGTAC
Organism: Cladophialophora bantiana CBS 173.52; assembly: GCF_000835475.1. NCBI lineage: Eukaryota > Fungi > Ascomycota > Eurotiomycetes > Chaetothyriales > Herpotrichiellaceae > Cladophialophora > Cladophialophora bantiana. The sequence continues at coordinate 661,190 of NW_015971588.1, forward strand.
CTCTCTCCACCAGTCCGCGCAGTCAACCGAGCCGAGGGTCTGAGGCACTGAGACAAGCTGGCTTAAGCCGAAGGGCTTCTTATATCTTGCGCTGTAGCACCACAGTAGGCATTCCTCTAAAGCGGCAGCGACTGAGGTGACCGTTAATCATCGTTCCAGCGCCCGCGCCGAGACTCTACATAGGTCTCTATTGGCACCAACGACAGGTGAAACACGTGAGCCAGACACAGGTGGTCCCTCACCCGACTCGCTCTGGCTCTCACGAGCCCGGGGTGACCACAGGGCGGCATCCCAGGGGTCATTGCGCCGGCAATTTCCCAACCCTCAGCAGCGAAATAGTAAAGAGCTGTCGCAACGGAGGTGCTCGAACACTCATCACCACAAGACATTAATTGATGTAATGCTAAAACACTCAGAAACGAACTTTTGCAGTCTATTGACGATACACATTCATCAAGCCAGGCATGAGGCGGGAAGTTGGCCATCCGTCACTTCCCAACAGCCATCTCTTTCGATGCCTCGGAGGTGTGTTCTCGACTTCGATGAAAATATTGACGCCTTCCAAATCGTCCGACTCCCAGATTACCCCGGATCCTAGCAATACCAGAGATGGGCAATGCCTCCTTCAGTCCTCCTTTGCCCGAACCACGCACACAAGGGAAAAATACTAGTTGGAAGCGCGTTACAATATTCATCAGTCCGAAGAGCCGAAAGAAATGGCAACTTCGACATAGAATAGGAGATTCGAGCCGTCACTGTGCCAAGCGAGCGGCAAGCTCTTGATGCCATCTAGATTCGATGTTTCTCGCTCTCTGTTCATGCGGTCAGTTTGCACATCAAACCAGGGTTAAATGTAGCGGCCAAGAACTTACCCAATCTCGAATAAAGCATGTACAATGCCATTTGATTGCATTCTGGGGTTCCGGTGATGGTGACCAATCTTTCATTACTGTTGTCCTGTGGCTCATTGATCTTGATGACACTTCCACTGAGATGCCGAATCTCATTGATTTTGGCACCACCTTTGCCTATGATTGCCCCGACCATATCGTTGGGAATGAAGATCTGCTGCGTGATTGGCTGCCCTGGCATCGCGTGCGCTGGCTGGGCAGGTTGCCCGTGAGCAGCAGGTTGAGGTGGCATTTGGCCGTATGCCGCTGCTTGCTGTGGGCCGACTCCATAGCTTGGAGTCCGTGGCGTCGCTGCGTATGGCTGAGGAAACTGAGGATATGGCTGTTGAGGAGTCCCATGCATCTGCGGTGCGCCAAAAGGCTGAGGAGGGATTCGTTGCGGTGGATGCGTGTTGTGCCTCTTGTACATGTCTGGGTGACCGTATTGACCGCCGGCTGGCTGAGGAACGTATGGCACAACCTGCATGCCGCCCGGTACGACTCCTGCTGGGCCGCCACTTCTGGTGGCATAAGCGGATGCGGCAGGGCCACCAAAACGTTCCGTCAATTGCTCAACCAATGTAACCGCAATATAGTACGTGGCAATGTGAACGGCATCGGCAACGCCCAGAACAACAAGAGAGCGCTCGGTGGAAAGAGGCAGGCACGAATCCGAAGCATTTAGGCGAGCTCCCGAGGCTTCTTGGATTTCTCGAATGCGCACACCGGATTTTCCAATGATGGAGCCGATCAGAATATGCGGGATTAGGAGTCGTAATGGATAAGTCTTGGATTGGGCAGTTGATGCAGCTTCGAGAGGCTCGTTGTTGAGAGTGCGAATAATAAGGCCGAAAGCCTTTGCGACGGCATCTTGAGCACCACTAACAGTCAAGATGCGCTCGACTGCGCCGCGCGAATAATCGCTCACGGTACACTTGGCACCAGAGAGTCTTCGAATTTGAGTGACATTCTCGCCACCTTTGCCGATACAGGTTGCAGCTTCCGCGCTGGAAATGACTGCACGAATATGAATCCAGTTTGTCTCGTCCTGCGGCGGCATCGACGGTGGCTGAGACGTGGCTCGATCGGTCTGGGAAGTAGATGTCTGCGGCTGTGTCTCTGGCGAGGGAACGACTGGTGCTCCCTTGGTTCCCACTGCTGTCGCGCCTTCAACACGTGGCTCTGTCGCTCCGTTTGTGACAGGCGTCGGCAGTGGATGCTTTTCAGTCGATTTTGTGCCTTCGACAGATTCGCTGCTAGCGATAGCTGACCCTTCAGCTGCTGCATCTTCTCTAACCACCTTGTCTAGAGCCGGGCGTTTCGCATCTGGTAAGTCAGTCGGGGCAGAAGGGGAAGAGGGGTCTTCCAGAGGCCGCTTCGCTGAGGACATGGCGTGGGAGGTAGGTGAGGCAGACATGGTGCTTATTTCGAGGGATTACCCAGGGAGGGAGTGTTTGATCAAAATTCTTGTTATTATTGTTCTTTGAGATATTTTTTTATGTACACCAAGGGGCGGTCGAAGGAAAACTTGCTGGTTTGGGGAAGAGGATCGAACTGCGGACGCGAGAGCGAAACGCCAGGGATAAAAGTGTGCGAGCGAAAGAGGAGGATTTTAGATTCGTGCTGGGGTTGGCTGTGAACTTGAGGGATATGGTGCGTGCTCTGCAATGGCTCGATGAGGTGCAAGAAAGGACTTGAGGAGGTGAAACTGAGGGCGGAGATGCGAGATGTTCAACGGAGGAGTCGTAGAGGATGAAGACAATGACGGTGATGGTGATGGTGATGAGAAGGTGTAGGTGGAGGTGGATTTGAGTAAAGCAACGCCTTTGAGGATGGTCTTGATCCCCCCTGTCCTTCCCGTATCTAGCAGGAGAAGGGTGAATCTGTACTTAACTCAAACGCCCAAGATCGTTGGAGGAAGGACGAGACAGAATGAGACGCAGGTTTGGAGATCGGGCTGATGGGCAAGGAGACCTTTGGCAGATGGCGCAGCGCGAAAGGGAGGAGCTTGAAAAGGCAGCGCAGGTAGAGACTGTAAGAAAATTCAGCTGTAGAAGGTCGGGGGAGGCAGCGCGGCGCAGAAATGTGAAAAGATGGGGGAAAGGTGTCTTCGAAGAGGAAGAGCCTAAGGGTGAGAGGAGATGGTCGAGGGTTGAGGTTGAAGTGATCAAGAGTGATCTAGGGACGATTCGACACCTCCTTAAGATGCAAAAGTTGCACGCTTGACCAGAAAGATGGGGGCGATGCGATGGCGTGTCTGGGGGCAAGCGAGTTTGGAAGGAACGAATTTTGGAGGCACCATGGCATCGGGGAGGGGAAGTTTGATTGCGTGCCAAGCCACAATTCATGTGACTAGGTCACGTGGTATGGATTGCTGTTGCCTCGCCAAGGATTTGGGCACCAGCCAACACGGCCTCGACGGCTTCCCTCAATTCTTCGCTGCTATCTCCTACAAAAGCCAAGAAGCAATCCCTGTGTCATTCCCAAGACGGCAAGACAATCCTAGCACCGATTCCCCAGCCTTCTAATGTCACATAAGTATCAGGACAGAGTCCTCGCTGGTTGATTCATCTCTCGATCGCCTTTACAATTCCCTTTTGTTTCTCTTCCAGGACTTCCTTCAACATGCTCGCAACTTCTTTGCGACGGCGCGCCTTGGCCTGCCATCGTTGCTTGTCTTCTACTGATATCATGGCCAACCCCCCATTCTGACTTGTCCTGAAACCGCGCACGGAACGGGTGCTGCTACCGAATTTGGAGTCTGGTGTATGGTAAATACTGCCCGCACTCCCCGGCGTAGCCACGTTCATCGACTGTCGGGTACGTGGGGGAGTGCTAGGAGGCCCAGCGGACATGTCACCATTGCTGATCACAGATGTTGCCGCAGACACATTCATCTTTTTGAGCTGCGCCTCAAGCACGTCAATATCTGCACTCTTCTGCTCCGCCATAGCCATCATCTTTTCCACAGTCTTGGTCACAGCTTCCACAGTTGGCTTTTTTCGTGACGATGCTCGTCCTGGAGCACCTCTTGGTTGGCTTGAACCACCGGTGGGCGCTGACTGGGCGAGCTTTGCACGAAGAACGGATATCCCATCTTCAACCTGGACTAATTGTGTTTGTACACAAGTGAACGTCTTGCGAAGGTCATGCTGGATAGACGTCTGCTCGGCAGAAAGAGGAGCGCTCACCGTGCTATCTGGAGTCGACAGACTGTGCAAGGTCTTTCGTACAGACATGACCTTATTCCTCAAGTCACACACCTCACGCTTCATGAGCGCTTGGGCCTCTTCAAATTTCTCAATGAAGTCACCAATATGGCAGTCTGCAAGCATATCTGCAAGCACGGCTTGTCCTTCATGCAATCTTGCAATATCAGTCAACAGAAGCTCATCATTCAAGGCATCCAGCGGTGTCTCCGATTTAAGCACCGCTGGCCATGACTGATTGGTTGCTTCGGGTTGCTGGTATTGCAGGAATGCTGTTAGCGACCGACAGTTGATTCCCAAGGTATACACCATCGAATTGATATCCGAGTAGAGCCGCTCAATCTGTGCCGGTATGCCGTGCTTGTGAGTTTCTTCGCGAGGCCGGGGTTGATATGTAACAAAATCGTCCAGCGTTTCTGATGGCGTTATTGGCTGCTCCAGCTCCTGGCGCAACCTCTCATCCTCGTCATCCTCTAGTGGTGCGAGCTCCTCAGCTTCCGCTTGCGCCTTTTCCCGTGCGATGGCCTCGCGGCGAGCTTTCTCTTTGGCTGCCTCTTCCTCTCTCGTCCTCGCTGCCTGGGCGGCCAGCCCGGATTTCTGATGTTGGGCCTTCCGTTGGTCAATGATGGACCGAGGGTGCGCCGGAGCACTAACCGACCTAGAGGTATCTGCTCGAAGCCCATCAATTGAGAAGGCATGTCTTACGGGGCTAGGAGATCGTGGACTTTCTTGTGGCTTGGGTGGTGGGAAAACAGGCCCTGCGCCTACCTCACCAAACAATGGTCTGGCAGGCTTCGGTGCCATGGAGGCTGAGGTAATCTTGGTAAACAATCCACCTGTAGGACTTGTTTCTGGACTCCTATCACCACTTTTGAATGAACTTTCCGGCGAAGTCTGTAATTGCTCTATTTGTTCCTCGGCGACGTCTTCCTCCGGACTCTCTTCTTCGATTTCTTCCGCATCTTGCTCAAATTCGGAGCTGAAATCGTCTTCGCTTTCATCTGGTAGTTCTTGATTAGCCTCCTCCGGTTGGCCTGCTCTGGGCACGGGGAGAAAACCGCCTGGCAGAGATGTGTCGCCCGGCGGTGTTTTGGATACGTTCGACGATACAGAAGTTTCGCCCGATACATATCGTGGCTTACTGACAGTATCAGGAGGTAGGGGTGCCTCGGGAATAGTTTTGACTTCAACAGACTCGTCCTCACTCGCAATATCCTTCTTGATCTCTGGAAGTGGTCCAACAGACTCGAAATTTGGTGCTGGTACGCTCTTTTGTACGACAGCAGGAGTTTCTTGGGGTGTAGGTTTGGTGCCGAACATGGCCATATGAGAGGGTTTCGGCGTCTCTTTGGGAGTTGTGGAGGAGAAACCGTTGAAAGACCATCCTGGGGCGGTATTTTGAGATGGTGGAGTTGTGGAATCAATCTGTGGCTGGCCAAATATGGTGGAAACAGCCGGCGCAGACGTAGTTTTGGGTTGTGTGAGAGTGGACGGAGGCGTAACCAGCGTCTGAGGAGGTTTTGCTGAGGTCTGTGGAGAGAATCCGCCGAAAGATGTCGCCTGGATTCTGTCGGATTCAGCCTCACTTTCCTCACCCATCTCCTCCTCCTTGTCGTGAGTGGGCGACAGTGCGGGCTTTGTTTCGCTTAGCATATCACCAAACGAAGATCCGAAACTAAAACCACCCCCTTCTTTGAGCGGCGGTAAGTCATCTTTCGCAGTTCCATCTCCTCGAAACGATGATTGTAATTTGAAAGCAGTAGCTGATCCAAAAGAGCTGAGGGATTCACCGGGTTTCTTTGTTGCAAAAGGAGATTCTTGGGGTTTGTTAGAGCTGAATATGGTTCCCGATGCTTGCGCAAAGGGACTCGTGCCACTCGCTTTGCCGAAAGGACTCTGGCTGGGTTGCGCTGATGTACCTCCTGCAAAAGAAGCAAAGCCCCCCCCCTTCGAGAATGAGGCAAAGCCTGAGCTGGTGGTATCAACCCCTGCTTTCCCAAAAGGACTAGTGGTGGAACCGGCACCAAAAGCAGAAGTCTGACCAAATGCAGGAGTCCCTCCAATTGTCGAAGGTTGTCCAAAAGCTGAAGATCGACTTCCTAGGGCACTTGCTGACCCAAATGACGGAGCATTAATCCCTCCCATAGGTGTGGCCGCACCGAATGCAGGCTGGCCGAAGGCCGGTGACGATGTAGCCCCTGGAGTAGGGCCAAATCCCGTACTAGCCCAGGAAGGCTTTTCGGATGTGATTGGTGACGAGGCTCCAAATGGTTTGGCAGGAGGGCCACCAAAGGCAGATGGAGCTGCTGACATGCCGAAGCCTCCGCCTGCCGCCTTCACGAAAGCACCAGTAGCAGGTGGTTCACCAGACGTGGGAGCAGCGGCCGTAGGAGGCGGTGACGGCGGTCGAATAGCGGGTGCTGGGCCTTCCTTTGCAGCTTGCACAGATGCAAAGCCGGAGAAGATGGTCTTTTCTCGGACTGAGTCGTTGTAGATGATCCACCAGCCCACCAGAGTGCCTTCGTTGTTCAATATGAACAAGCACGGTACAGGCCCAGCGGTCTCCTCAATTTCTGGGTCCGATGGGATTGGGTTTGGAACCTTTTCGGAACTGGAGAAGTCCACAACCATACCGATGGGAGAGGTATCCTCCATCGCTGGAGAAAGGGGAAGTTGGGCGCGCCTCGTATCATCTTCGATTGTGGTGAAGGTAAAGGCGGAAGTGACTGGGTCTTCCTGAGATAAAGGCTTATCCGACTTTGAGATGAGTCCAACGTCTGTAGCGGTCGTAGCAGACACGATCAACAAGTCTTGGATATGGGGTGGAAAATTCCTCAGTCTCGAGATGAAGTGAAAAGCAGGTTGTCTGGCCACTCCGAATGGTGGCAGAATCTCCGGAAGTTTCTGAAACGTGTAATTTGTTGTTTTAGGCTCCCTCTGCACGATGTAGTACTCTGACGGTGGCATCTCATCGCTTGTGCTGTTGGGTGTGTAGATGATGAAGAAGGTATCGTTCTCGAGCCATGAGATGCCGGAGACATGCGAGTCCGCAGGGATACTTGTCGACTTGGGAATACTTGCAACAACAGTACCATCTGGTTTCATCTGAATCGCCGTTCCGTCTGCCATGCCCGCAACTAACTGCTTGCCTCTATTACTCCATGACAAACAACTTGCACCCCTCTTTAGCACGTTGCCCTCGCCACCAGATTTTATTGCTCCGGCTTTTAAGTCAAGCAGCATCAGATCCCCATTTGCGGTGATGACGGCAAACATTTCGGCCGATTCGACAACTGGATTTGGTGCCACAATTCGGAGGTTCTGGCCATCAGTTGAGATCTCTAAGGCGGGGTTCATACTGCCTTTTTGCAAGCTTTCAGCCTGAAAGGCTACGATTCCACCCGTTGAGGGTGAGATGACGAGGACGCTCTCATCACAGGAAAATGCGACGTGAGAGACTCGTGGATATGGCAACTTTATCTCAGGTTGAAAAGGCCTTGTCTGGGTCTTCTCAGGTTGTGGAGACTGAAATGCTTCCCGGATCTTGGTTGTAGAGGAAATATAGACAGCGTCCGGCCCTGCAGCAGCTAGCAAGCCTCTGGCGGCTGCGACACTGAGCATCGATGACGAGGGAGGAGGGAGATTATCCGAAGGCCATGGTGTTGGGAGGAGCTGAACTCTTGACTCGCCATTAAGGGCGGCAAAACCCAATTCGTTTGTCTGAATCTCCTGCAATTCTGCTCCATCTTTGACGTTCACACCAGAAGATCCGACACCTGAGCCAGTCGACATGGCATTCGAAAAACTGAACGCCATCCTTAGTCGCGGGAGCTCGGCCGACAGCGACCGTCTTGCGTAAGTGGGTGAGAGAGGGGATGAGACATGCGTGTTCGATAGACCTCGTCGTGGGCTCGGTGTTGAGAAGGTAAAAGAATGTCGCAGGAGTGCACTAGGCCTCCAGAACGATGGGGTTTTCTTGGGGTCAGCAATTTTGAGGGACAGTCATAGAGAGCTAGGCAACAAAGAAAATCTGCATCCCCTTCTGATGGCGTAAACAGGCAGTGGCCAACTTTCTATCAGCGACATGCCTGCGGAAGCCAAAATATGAAAAGTCGCGACTGCGGCATTGCGGTATCGCGTTCGCCTGTGGCACCGTAGCCTACGGTGAATCAGAACTCAGGGCAACGTCGCCGATTGCCCAGCGAGCCCAGGTCGCCAGGTCGCCCAGTCGCCAGATTGCCCAGGCTTGCCCAGGCTTATCAACAAGGAGTTTGCCAGCGTTCTTCGGCAACCATCCTCCGTACGAGGTACCTTGCATCGACACCTCCCATCGCTGGTCGCCTTCGAGCGCGCATCTTCCGGCAGGTGTCCGAGGACTTGATCACGGAAACCCTGTTCATCGCAACAAATCGAATGAATTAGGAGCACAAGTCATTTTCCGCGAAACACAACCTTCAGCTCGATCTCTTTCGACATCTAGCTGCAATGAACAAAATTGTGGATGACAGAATAGCAGCGAGGCACCTGGGCTGGTTCTTGCGAGTCTATCTCAGCATGTCTTGCAAATTTGGTTCCCTTTGCTCACCCCTCTGGGAAGGCTTACAGTATCCAGGCGGGTAACGAGCACACCCTGATCTATCGAACTCCCTCCAACAAACTTCTGCCCATCAGAATGGAGAATGTATTCCAACTCGCAATTTCTGACTCAGACACTTTTTGGCTTCCATGGCACGAACAAGTTCATTGTCTCAAAGAGTCATCAAGCGATTGGAAGCTACGGTGTCGATTCCCACTCGCTTTGTTCGTGGCGCCACTTTGGCCTGAACTATAAACTTTGTGGATTCTCGAGAGACAGACTCGAAAAGAATTCGAGAGTCACAAGGATGCTCCATGTTCACAGCGCAGCCCGGACGTAAGGACGTTCTGCGCGGAACCGTCAAGGTGGGTTTCCCTTGAACATCTACCTGCATGGACTAACTCTCTATGCAGGGGCTTCTTTCACGAGTTGGCCTACACGTGGCGCAAGCGTCAACTCAAATTGAGTGGGTGGTTGCTGTTCATCAGATCATACCCAGTAGATGGGACAACTCCCAGTCACAATTTCCGCCGGAAGCGGAATTGTCGTCCAATCCATCAGTCATACTTCCATAGAAAGAGGCCCTTTCTCTACGGCACGATTATCTAACCGAGGATAAACACACCCGCATGAAAGTCAAACACCCCCTATATCTATCTTAGCTCGGTCACTATCAGGATGCTGATGGTCAACCATTCGTCTCCAGGGAAAACCTCTGTGGGTTATTGTCGGATCCTAACTATTTCGAGATGTTGACCTCGGTGAATCCCCGCAAACCCGGGGGATTCGAGACCTGATCGACTCCCCCGCACATTCTCCGGCCCAAGCCCGAGGGTGAAATTTGAGGCAAGATCCGGTATCCATCGCATCCATGAGCCTGGTTCTCGCTTCTCTCCTCGTCGCCACTTTTTCTTTCTCGAGTTTAGACGATTCAAGTGACCTGACTTGCGGGCTTTCTCAAGGTCTAGCCCGGCTACTTCCCAAAGTTCGACCAAGAAGGCCTATTATGATATCCAATCAAATACTAAACGGTTCCTCAACAGGACTAGACGCCTCCTGTTTCGTGACAAACGGTTTGTGACTATTTCTCGTAACTCGGAGACCAGCTCAGTCCACTCAGATATCGTCTGGCTTGTCCTGAAATTCGGAGCTTGCCATCAGCGCGCCTGAGGCGGTGATATATAAAGCTCCCCTGTAGGCCGGGATCATGCCCGTTGGCTCTCCGTTTTCCTTTCTCTTATGGTCTGAAGAACCTTTTCCGCAGCAGAATCTCACAGCCTCGCACTGTAAAAGGTGGATTCACGCGTTTGAGCAGCCTTTTCTCCCACAATGGGGAAACTCATCCCAAATGCCTTTAACTTGGCGGTTGTGATCTTCGTCGCGCTGGGTTCGACGGCATGTTCTTATGGAATGGCCATTATCGGGTAGGGACACGCTCCCTTGATTGTTAAAGAGTCACAGAACTAACACAAAGCCAGCTCCACCATAGGACAACCCAGCTTCTACAAATCTCTCCACCTCGCTCCACAGGGAGAGCCCGGCTACAGTCGCACTACCCAATATATTGGTGCTTTCAACGGTACAGCACTCTCTCGCAGTGACAAGGAGCGTTCTAATATCCCATTTGCCTAGGTGTCAACTCTGCGGGATCCGCCATCGGGGCAGCGGCCTGTGCCTATTGTGCTGATAAATGGAGCCGTAAACACACTATTCAAGTAGCGGCAATGATCCTTGTTGTTGGGGCTGCTATTTGCGCTGGCTCGGTGGACAATGCTATGTTCATGGTCGGTCGTGTCGTCAATGGCTTGGGTGTAAGTCTCGGAGAGTTCTGTAACGGCAGTGCAACAGCTTTCACGATCCTCACCGCATTTCAATAACGCATGACAGTGCTGACCAAAGTCTAGATCGGTGCTTTGGTGACGGCTATTCCCATGTACCAGGCAGAGGTGTCAACACCAGAAAGTCGCGGCTTCATGGTGTCAATGCATGTAGGTTTTGTCGAATAACGTTGTATACTGCTTTCCAGCTACTGACCATTTACAGGGAGTTATGTTCGCAATGGGTTACACCCTTTCCGCCTTCATCGGATTTGGAGTCTACTTCATTTCAGCCAGCGGATCGAACTCCTCATTCCCTTGGCGGTTTCCTATTGCCTTCCAGATGGTCCCCGCTCTTCTCCTGCTTGCGGGCTCTCCCTGGCTCCCATACAGTCCCCGTTGGCTCATGATGCACGGGCGCTACGACGAAGCTCATGAAGTGATCAAGCGTCTCCACAGGTCAAAGGATGACCCGCATGACTCTCTTGCCCGCAAAGAGTACTATCAAATGAAGAAGCAAGTTGAGTTGGACCAATCAATCAAAGCCACCACTTCGAAATGGGAAGTGTTCAAGACAAAACCAAATCGTAGACGCGCTCTTGTGGGCTTCTTGCTCATGTGGAACAATCAATTCACGGGTGTCTTGATTATCGCAAACTACGGAGTTATCCTTTACACCAGTCTCGGGATGACAGGCTTTTGGCCACTGCTGCTCAGTGCCTTATGGGTCTTGTCCACAGTAAGTTTCCCTTTCAGAGGAGCTGGTTGTCATCGGACAGCCTCTCAATATCGGCACATGCTAACGACCATTGACAGTTCCCTGGGAATATCTTCTGTGCTTTCTTCGTCGAAAAATTCGGCCGACGGAGGTTCATGCTCATCGGACTGAGTGGTATTCTTGTCAGTTTGATTTGTGAAATTGCCATCCAAGCAACCTACTTAGGTACCACCAACACTGTGGCTTTGGATTTTGGAATCTTCTTCATATTCTTGGTGGGTGCCTTCCTCTCTGGTCCCTTGATGTGAAATAACCCCGAATCCCGAATTTACCCAACCCGCAATCGCCATCGCTCGCTTTATCTTGCTGACCCCTGATTTATAGTTCATCACACCTTTTTGGTCGACTTTCATGGATGCCAGTCAATTTCTCTATGTGTAAGTCCAGTCAAGTATCGAAAGGCGCTTTCAGCTTTGGCCACTAACGGGAGGTGACAGATCTGAAATATTCCCAACACATATCCGCAGCCAGGGCATGGCTGTCGCTATGTGCGGTCTCTATCTTTCCGATATCATCCTGCTCGTTGCCGGCCCGATCGCTCTGAACAACATTGGCTGGAAATTCTTCCTGGTTTTGATCATCCCTACCGCTCTCCACATTCTCTTCGTCTACTTTATGTGCCCTGAGACCAAGGGCCGAAGCTTGGTATGCTCCATCAATAATTGGTTGCATCCTTGCCTATTGACTGACACGCATTCTAGGAAGATATCAATGCCCAATTTGGCGAGCAAGTTGCTATCCACTACTATGGCGCCACCGATGCCGAGAAGGAAGAGATGGAGAAAGCGGCACAGCAAGACGAAGAAGATGAGCTTCGCAAGCGCGGCCCTAGCACTGAGAAAGCCACGGGTGTGCACGAGGAGGAGCTTGTGGGACCCAAGGTCTAACTGGTCTGGATAAGCTGGGTTTGGCCTATTGGTACACCTTACGTGCATACTAGGTAACTTCTCGCTGTCTGGTCCAATCGTATCCTAGATAGACAGCAAGCGCCAACGTATGATACAATCGTAACCCTAATCTGGCTCCCCTAGCTAAGGGAAGGAAACTGATCCAAATTGTTGTTGCCCAGGAGAATGCAAGGCTGTGCAAGGCCGTTTGGTGTTTGGCTGAAAAGGGCTAGTTTGTGTGGCCTCGTTAAACCGGCGGGTGCTCGCGTTGCCGCGTCTTCCCCCAAGCACGGTGTATTGCGCATCACGAAAGCTGCCTTCAGGTTCGCTCCAAGCCAACCGTCAATTGTCCCTCCAAGCTCGTCCCTCGCATACTACATTTCTCTGCTTCTACACTCCGACCGCACCTCATAACTTCAGCATTGAACCTTCCTGCCGGCGTTAACCGGTGGATATTCAACCCAAGCCGACTCATTGCTCTCTTACCAAGCGTTATCCCAAGTCAAGGCTCTGTGCCTTCGCCGCAAGCATGCCGGGCTTCGACTTTAGCAACTACAATCGCAACGCAGCCTTACACGCACGGGGTGTCCCATTACCAAAGGCAACTAGTACAGGGACAACCATCGTGGGATGCATATTCGACAATGGTGTGGTGGTACGCGAACAATCCGCATCCTACCATCTCCAGATCAGATTTGAGCGTGGCTGACCAGCTGGATAGATTGCTGCAGACACGAGAGCAACCAGCGGACCTATAGTTGCGGACAAGGTGCGTATACATCAAACTTGTCACCCTCAAAGTCTCAGACTCTTTCTGATCCGGAACAGAACTGCGAAAAATTGCATTACATTTCTCCCAACATCTGGTGCGCCGGTGCCGGCACTGCAGCAGACACCGAATTCACTACCGCTCTCATCTCCTCCAACCTCGAACTACACTCACTATCTACGGGTCGGACACCCCGAGTGGTGACGGTGATGACGATGCTAAAACAACATCTGTTCCGATACCAGGGTTACATTGGCGCATACCTGGTCGTTGCGGGGGTTGATCCTACAGGAGTTGGATTATTCACTGTCCATGCCCACGGGTCAACAGACAAACTCCCCTACGTCACTATGGGATCCGGTTCGCTTGCGGCAATGGCAGTCTTCGAATCAACATGGAAGAAGAACTGCACCAGAGAGGAGGCGATCAAACTGTGCTCGGAAGCGATCATGGCCGGTATCTTCAACGATCTGGGTTCAGGAAGTAACGTCGACGTGTGTGTGATTGAAAAGGGCAGACCGTCACAGCTGATGCGGAACTACATCAAACCTAACGAGCGGGTAAAGAAGGAGCGTAATTACAAGTTTGCAAGAGGCACGACCGCAGTGTTGAATGAGAAGGTCATCACAAAGGAGGAGATCGGGCGGTATGTTACGGTGCATGAGATTGGAAGTGGAAGTGACTCGGACAGCCTGGTGGTGGTGGAGAAGATGGATGTGGACGAGGTATGAGCGAGGTTGGACTGAGGCGGACCAAAAAAATTGAACATGTATCATCATTGCCATCTCAGGCTGGGTTCGTGGACAGAAGCCATCCAACGGGGCAAAGTTGTGGCCGGGTTGGACGTGGCTATGGCGCAAATGTGCATCTAGAAGAGAACAACACGGTTTGCAAAGGCTTGGGGTCCAAGATATTCCCATTTTTTGACCTAGCTGGGCGAACGTAGTAATGTAGCCTTGACGGCGTGGCTTTTGCAGCCGTACTATCTCTGTGTCACAGTGCCGGGGCCGGGGGCCCAGCTCGGATTGACGGTGCTCCTCCTCTCTGATGCTATCCACTTCTCATAGCGTGAATCCCGAAGCATCTTCTACTTTCATTGGGCACTCGAGATGGATTTTGATTCAGTGATATGGTATCAGAAAAGGAGTTGACATTTCTTTTCCAGGCTCTCCCAAGAAGACCTACTGATACGTTGCGCGGAGAAATCGACAGGCCACGTTTTCACTCTCGAAATCTTTCGACATCTCTTTGACAAGGCCAACCCCCGCTGCGAATGATTTCGGGGCAATTTTCATGAAATTGAGCCGTAAATAGGCTCGCTGGATACTGTGAACCGTTGCCCTTTCAATCCCCGTCCTGGGTTGAGGTTGACGAACGCTCGACGACCGACCACCAAAGCCAGTTCAGAACCACCAGGCATCAGTTCAAAGACCTCAACATGTCAGGCGCAGAAGCACAAGCTACCCGTCAGCCGAAAAATGGAACGCTTTTGTTGATCTTGATCCAAGTCGCCTCCAGAGCGCTCACCTTCATCGGCAACCAATTCCTCCTTCGCTTTCTCTCGCCCTCGCTATTGGGGATCGCTGTCCAGCTCGAGCTTGTTTCCGTAACAAGTCTGTATTTTGCACGAGAGAGTCTTCGTGTGGCTTTGCAACGACAGCGTCCGTGGTCTCAGTCGTCGAAATCTATTTCTGCTGGGGAGGGTAAGTGGAATGTCGAGGGAACAGAGACGCAAACTGTCGTCAACCTCTCCCACCTAGCAGTGCTCCTGGGCTTGGTTATGTCGACGATATTTGGTTACTCATATCTGCGGAGTGCACCTGATGAGGTCCTGAACAGCCCCTACTTTAATGTCTCATTTCAGATCTACGCGGCGGCCACTCTGGTTGAACTATTCGCCGAACCAGCCTTCGTCGTCATCCAGCAGAAAGCTCTATACAAAGATAGGGCACGGGCAGAGACTAGTGCTGCAATGGCACGATGTCTCTCGGCTTGCATCGTCGCCGTCCTGGGACACCAGAGGGGCCTCGCTCCTTCGATCTTGCCCTTTGCCGCGGGACAGGCAGCATATGCCCTCACCCTTTTGGCTCTTTACTCCCTGCCAACGATAAAACTGTCGAAAGCCGAAAATTTCAGCCTCGTCCCGAAGCAAATACTTCCGCCTTCGCCACAGCAGATATACTACTTCAGGCTCTTCCACAAGACAATCATCTCTCTCGCAGCGACCATGTACATGCAGTCCGTTTTCAAACTGCTCCTTACCCAAGGCGACGCCCTGGTTTTGAGTTTCCTTTCCTCTCTCGAAGACCAAGGCGCCTTCGCCCTAGCCTCCAACTACGGCGGCCTTTTAGCGCGCCTAGTCTTTCAGCCCGTGGAGGAGAGCAGTCGAAATACATTCGGACGACTTCTCACTCCGTCCTCCTCGTTGAGCAATACCAAAGCCCCAACCCCCTCGGACTCCCCGAAGAACAAGATCCGCCCGAACGAGGATACAAACAACACCCGTCTCGTTCTCTCCTACCTCTCCACAACCCTACATATCTACCTCCTCTTCTCGCTCCCCTTGCTCAGCCTCGCCCCGCAAATCCTCCCCTTTCTCATCCCTTACATCCTCTCCCCTCAATGGCGTACCCCATCGACATCTCTCCTCCTCTCGACCTATTGCTACTATATCCCGCTGATGGCCGTCAACGGCATCCTCGACGCCTTCGTCACGAGTGTCGCCACCCCAGCCCAGCTGCGCAGCCAGAGCCTCTGGATGCTGGTATTCACGGGGCTTTACGGCGTCGCGGCATGGGCCATGTTGAAGGTGTGGGTGATGGGCAGCGTCGGTCTCGTGGGCGCCAACATGGTGAACATGGCCTTGAGGATTCTGTGGAGCGTGGCATTTTTGAAGACCTGGGTCACAATGCAGGCGCACCGTCAGGCGGACGACGGTTCCAAGTCCAACTCCGGACGAAAACGGCGCTGGGGGTCCAAGGAGATGATGATGCTCAATGACGCGATGCCAGCAAGGGCGAGCATCGCTGTCGCCGTGCTTGTGAACCTTGGGCTGAGAATGAGTGGCTCTTTCACAACATCAGACGCTGGGAAAGGGGGATTGGATGTCCAGTTTCTTGCTTTCTGGATTACTGGTGTGATACTCCTGGGTTCTACCATGTGAGTTGTTTCCCATCTCCATTTTTCCATTCATTTTTTTTCAGGGGCCTTTTCGACATCTCTATTCATCTAAGATCTCGCTCGTCTAACCAGTCTGCCTATTTCTAGTCTCATAACCGAGCGCGAATTCCTTTTACAGCTCCTTGAATCTATCCTCCCACAACGCCTCGCTGCAAAGATGCCCGGCTTTTTGAAATCCTCTTCAACAAAGTCGACACGCCACAATGACAAACTTAGGACATGAAAAGCTTTTCCACCCAGATCAATCGTCAAACGTAATCTTCGTCGAGGTACTTTTCTCTCCTTCCTCCGCCTCCCGATAGAAAGCACCATAGTCGCTATGAACCTTCTTCTTTACCGTAGTGCCAAACTTCATCAGGTTTTCTGGGACGTCCTGCTTCGCGGCTTTCAAGACATTAATCAGCGAGCCCGCCAGACCTTTATCCTGTTCGGTGAAGAAAGTAATCGCAAGGCCATCCTTGCCAGCGCGACCCGTGCGACCGATGCGGTGGACGTAGTCTTCTGCGGTCAACGGGAAAGTTACGTTGATGACGACTTTCACCTCGGGGATGTCCAGCCCACGGGCTGCCACGTCAGTGGCTACGAGGAGCGTGGTGGCGCCAGATTTGAATGATTCTAAGCTGGCGATGCGTCCGGACTGTGACATGTCACCGTGGATTCCTGCGACGTTGAACCCACGCGACCGGATGAAGTTCTCGATGCGGAGGGCTTCTTTTTTGTATAAGCAGAAGACCAGGATGCGGTCATTGCGCTTTTGGCCTGCGGTGTGCTGCTTCAGTAACTCCAGAAGACGCTGCTGTTTTTGGGAGCCGTCAATGACTTCCACCTTTTGCACGATGCGTGCGTTAGCTCTCAGTTCGCCTGAGTCATCAGCGTCCTCGCGGCCAATGGTGATCTTAACTGGCTGCTGCATGAACGTTGCCGCCAGCTCGCGGATAGATTTTGGCCATGTCGCTGTAAACATTGCGGTCTGTCGCTTCTTTGAGGACGGCATTTGGGAGATGATGTGTTTGATGTCATCTTCAAAGCCCTTGTCAAGCATGCGGTCTGCTTCGTCAAGGACCAGATATCGTGTTTTGGACACGTCGACTGTGCCATCGGACATGAAGTCTTTTAACCTGCCTGGCGTTGCAACAACGACATTCGCCCCCTTCAAACTGCGACGCTGTTCGTCTTTGTTGGTGCCCCCATATATACATGCCGCCTTGAGCTTCTGTGTTGTTTTGCTCAGCTTGTCCAACTGTTCAAACACTTGGATCGCAAGTTCCCGCGTGGGCGCCACAATGACAGCTCTTATTCCCTTCTTCTTCTCAAGAGAGGTGAGACGAACGACGAGAGGCAGGCCGAATGCCAGGGTCTTCCCGCTGCCTGTTTCCGCCACACCCACCACGTCTCGACCGGAGAGGAGGAAGGGCCAAGCAGCGGATTGAATGGACGAGGGCTTCTGGAAGGAGGAGAAGATGTCAGAGAATTGAGAGGCTAAGTCTTCGGGAAGTTGCGAGAACGCGAGGATAGGCTGGACGTCTGTGTTCTGTGGATTAAAAACCTGCACAGACTGTGTTTTCAAGAAATGATCGACTTCGGACTTCCGGAGGGTTTCGAGGGCCGAAACAAGCTTTTGGGCAACATCGCCATCGCCGTTGATGTTATTACTGTCCTTGTCCTCTGGGACTGGAGTTGAGTTTGCTGTGGCCTCAGTCGAAGAGGGCGTGATATCTTGCAAGCGAAGGGCTTCCTTGCGATCTTTCTTCCTTCTCTTCCGCTCCAGTTTGGCCAGCTGGGCGGCCTCGTCGTCGAGTTTATGCTTGCTCATAATGACCGCCGTCGGGTTACTTTTACTTGCCTGAAGGAGAAGTGGAAAAGGAAGCGAAATTGGCGCAAGAATACGGGCGCACCAAAATCCTCTCCGCCACAGCAATTGAGAAAGTCGAGAAAATTAAATTTCAAGGTTGCAGAGAATGAGAATTTACTCTGCCGTACAAATCTTATGTCAGCAAGGCTGCCTCGGTCGTGTTTCTCGGTGTTGCTCGGTGTTACCAAGCGTGTCGAGCTGTGTAGAAAACTGCCATCCCATCTACCAAGACTTTGTTTACAACTTCGGCTTGCTCTTGTCCATGAAAGCCTTCATCGCCGCCTTCGCCTCGTCACTATTCAATCTTACCTTCAAATCCACCGCTTCCCACATGCTCGCCTCCCTCTGCTCTGCCAACACAGAAGGCCTATTCACTTGTGCTTTGGCCATTCTGAGACTCTCTGCGCTGTACGTGCCGATCCTCTTTGCAATCTTGAAGACTTCGTCCCGAAACGCATCAACCGTGTCACCTCCGATTACTTTGGTTACCATTCCTGCATCATACATTTCCCTGGCATTCAACTTCTCCGCCGCCAATAGTAGTGCGTTTGCGCGTTGTTTACCCATGACCTTGGGGAAGCTCCAGCTCGATGCTCCCTCGGGGACAAACCCCAGGCTCATGAAGGGCGTTTGAAAGACCGCGCCCTTGTCCCAAGCATACACCAAATCGAAATTCCACAGCTGGGTGCATCCCCATCCGATCGCTGCACCATGGACCGCTGCAATCAAGACCTTTGGGTACCCCTGTAACTCATCTCCAAGTCTCCGGCCAGCTTCGATTTCTTGTTCAATGGTCGGTCCAGATTCTCCCGGTGGAAGAAGCACTTTTCCTGCACAGTAGTGCTTCCCCTTGCCCGTGAGAACGATCACCCTGATGGAAGGGTCATTGCGCGCCCAGTGGAGAGCGTCGGCTAAGTCGTGGTATTGCTGGAGTGTGAATGCATTGGAGATCCTGGGCTGGTTATATTCCAGAAGCAGGGTCCCCGTTGAAAGGCTGGTTGCGATGACGGTTTGATAACTGGGGGGTGTGGCAGTCATTTTCAGGTACGTTTTCTTCCAGATAACTCGACTATGAGAGTGGCCAAAAAGAAAAAGAATGCCACTCGGCACGCCAACAAAGGCTATATTTGGTACGCGCCTTTTGCATGATCTAACATCTTTTCTATACCTTGGGTCTTGAAGTCTTCAAAGGGCAATACAACTGGTGCTGTGGACCTCGGAAGCAAGGCTATCTTGATCTGGTAAGACCCCCGCTTCCCCGCAGAAAGTTACACTCGTAAAGCTTATGAGGCTGGAGTAACTAGCTGTGGAGTTGCTGCTGTTGTATTTGCTTGGGTAAGTTGAGCTTTATTGCGCATGTCTGTTGCCAGTTGCTGCCCTACTTAGGGGGAAACAGTGACGTTCCCTTGGTCTTGATTCCACAAAGAGCAAGCCTGCCTCGAGAGCATATGAATTGTGCAGACATCCATTCCCACGGTCCGAGCTGACCTCGGTAGACGATTCCCCTTCGTCTGCCTCGGGTTGGTAGACAGAAAGACTTTGCATACTATTCTCGTAGTGCTCAAAAGTCTAATTCTCAGACGGGTCAGATCTCAGCCTTCTTGTCGTACCTTTGAGCAACTATGGCGACGATAATCGACGTCGACAGTATCAAAAAACGATCATGGAGTGTTACCAGCAGTTACACTCCCAACAACATCATCACCTACAACATCGCCCTTGGCGTCAAGGGCACAGACTTGTCACGATGCTTTGAAGCACATCCAGACTTCGCTGCCGTGCCAACATTCGCTACACTCCCCGTCATCTCAGTCATGCGAGAAGTCACCTACGGGATGATGGAGTTCCTCCCAAACTTCCAGGCGCACAATCACGTCCATGGCGAGCACTATCTTGAAATGAAAGGGACATTTCCAAAACAAGCCACATTGAACACCACCGCCAGAGTTGTGGATATTGTGGATCGCCGAAGCGGCGTCACCGTCGCCGTGGGCATAACTACCGTCGACGCGTCCACGGGCCTCGAAATCTGCTACAGCGAATGGACATCATTTATCATGAAGGTTCCCGGAGGAGGGGCATCGACAAAACCCATACCTCGCGGAGCCGCTACGGCAACACACCCGACGCCAACAGATCGCAAACCCGATGCTGTGGTAGAATATAAAACCTCTCCAGAACAAGGCGCCCTCTACCGTGCCGCCTCGGGAGATCTGAACCCCCTACACATCGATCCCGCCGTGGCCAAAGCAGGTGGCTTTCCCGGACCGATCTTAACCGGAACTTGTACGGTGGGAATGGGTGTATTGCACATCATTGACACGTTCGCCGGCGGCGACTTTAAGAGATTTCAGAGCGTGAAGCTGAGGTTGAGCAAGCCTGTGTTTCCAGGGGAGGTGGTGAGGACGGAGATGTGGCGAGAGGACGAAGGCAAGAAGATCGTGTACAGACAGGTGGCAGGGGACAGGGTGGTTATCTCTCAGGCGGCTGTTGAGTTGAGAGACGCGGAGGGTTCTGGGGCGCTGAAGGCGAGGCTGTCATAGTTAGCTAGGTAGAGCAAGATAAGTTAGTTAATGGGACATATTTAATTGCATTGTGTTAGGCGCAGGGGACTTGGTTGACGGTAACTCAGATCCATATCTTCTCATGTTTGCTTTTCGCTCCCTCCTTGTAGGAGCCGTTCTACAATATCGCTCTCTCCCCACACCTAGTCACCCCAAGCGGAGCCTCACCAGCCCCATAGGAACCCCTGAAAACCACCAACCCCGGGCCATTTTCTTTCCATAAAACCCCCTCCACAAAAAAACGACAAACCACCCCTTTCTAGGTTGGAGGCCCTTCCGCTCACAGTCAGCCAGCCAGCCAGCCAGCCAGCCCGTCTTTACCGAGCAAATCCTCGGCACCCGTACGTCAAGATGCTGACAACGACTTGTGGAGCTTGAGGAGCTTGAGGCGCTCTGTCAGAGAGTCAGACTCAGAACCTCATACTAAATCAAAGCCTTATGGAGCCTTCCCTGCCTGGGCTCGCGAGCATGGAGCAATTATCTTCCGCTTTTCCAACGTTTTGCGTTTCGCGCGGTCTTTTGCAGTACATGCCCCTCGCGCGGTGCATTGACTACGACTGTGTCTTGAGTACCACCACCGGCCAGCAAAGATGCCATGGCTAAGTCAAGAATCCTATCCGCTGCCACAGAAAGATCTGATTTCACTCGTCTTCGACGAGTGTGCTTATGACCCCGATAGACCAGTCAGTTTACATCTACATCTACCTCGTCTGCAATACATCTTCCCCCCCTTTTTTTTTGACCGTCTATATTCCAGTTCTTGGGAAGAAAACCCCCCTCGAAAATATTTGGGATTCTGACGCATAAAGCCGCGACAAGGTCTACCACGACCTGGAAAACCCTAAACGGACGATATCATGGCGCCAAGGGCGCTCTATCACGCGGAAACTCGCTGCCGGATTTCGCAAGGCTGGACTGAAGAGGGGTGACTGCTTCAGTATTGCTTCGTTTAATGATGTGGGTTCCTTCTCCTTCTCTCTCCCAGCGCTCTAGGCTTTGGTCTTCTGATGAAAGTTCTCTCGGCAAAGATCATGTACTCGATGCTCTTCCTTGGCGGAGTAGCGGCCGGCGGCATTTTCAGGTAAGTCTTACTTTTTAGAGGAAGGTCTGTCCTTTTCTTCGATATAGCTTTTTTGGTTCGAGGGCTGAAGGCGGAAATCTAACCCCCTGGCCCCCCTAGTGGCACGAACCCAGCATACCAAGTCTATGAGATCCGACACCACATCCGCACGGCGCAGGTTAAGATGTTCATCGTGGAGCCGGAGGTGCTGGGACCGGTGCTGGAGGCGACGCAGCTGGAAGACATCCCCCGGGACATGATCTTCATCTTCAACACGCGGCCGCAGCAGGCGGTACCCAAGGGGTTCCGGAGCTGGGAATGGCTGCTCGAGCAGGGCGAGGAGGACTGGGTGCGGATCACGGACCTAGAGGAGCTGCAGCGCACGCAGGTGGCGCGGCTCAATACGTCGGGCACGACGGGCCTGCCCAAGACGGCCATGCAGTCGCACTACAACGCGACGTCGTGGCACACGATGCTGCACGACATTGCACCCGTGCCCTGGGATGTACGCAACCTGTACACCTTGCCAGGCTTCCACGTCGCAACAGTGCCGCTGGTGCACGCGTGCCCCTTCGCGACCGGCGACCCCTGCTGGATCATGCGCCGCTTCGAGCTCGAGGCCTTCCTCGCCGCACTCGAGACACACCGCATCACGAACATCGGCATCGTGCCCCCGCTCGTCATCGCCATCATCATGTCCCCCCTGCGCCACAAGTACTCGCTCAAGTCGCTCCGTAAGGTCAAGTGCGGCGCCGCGCCCCTCGACGCCGCCTCCCAGAAAAAGTTCCAGGACCTGTGCGCCCCGGACGCCAGCTTCACACAGGTCTTTGGCATGACCGAGACCACCGGTACGATCAGCCAGTTCTTCCACCCCGAGACGGACGAGACAGGCAGCGTGGGGAGCAGGTTTCTGCCCAATACCGACGTCAAGTAAGCTGCTCAAAGTGTTATCTTGTTGTGTCTATTTGTTATACACCTGTCCGTTTAACGCGTACGCGGTGGGATGTTACCCAATTGGTGTTGACAGACCAGCCCGAAGGACTCCCTTTCTTCCTTTCCGTCTCTCTCTTTCTTCTTTTTCCCATGGGGTTCTCAATCAACGACGTACGGGGCTATAAGTGGCTGACTGGGCGGGGACACCCCAGGTTGATTGACGACAACGGCAAGGACATCACAGACTACGACGTCCAGGGAGAGCTCTGCGTGCGCGGTCCCACCGTCATAAGGGGCTATTTCAACAACCCGAAAGCAAACGCCGAGGCGTACGATGCGGAAGGGTATTTCAAAACAGGGGACATACTGTATTGTGATGGGAAGACGAAGAAGTGGTACATTGTGGATAGGAAGAAGGTTCGCCCCTGAAATCCATCGTCCTCGGTCTCTTATTCCGTCACTCGCACCCTTCAGCCCGTTGAAAATTCCGCCCTCGAACCCCCTGGAACCACGAAGCGATCCATTCATTGTTGTTGTTGTTTTTTTTTTAAACTACCATGACCGTTATCGGGGGATCGATTTTATACTAACCAAGCTCGGAACCTCCAGGAACTCATCAAAGTCCGCGGCTTCCAAGTATCGCCCTCGGAGCTTGAGGCTGTACTGCTCTCGCACCCGCAGATCGTCGACTGCGCCGTGCTCGGCTTCCGCCCCGCCGGCCGGCCTCTGCACGCTGACGAACTGATCTACGCGTACGTTGTCGTCCGGCGCTCTGGCGACGGCCGCGGCAGCACCACCACGGCCTCCACCGAGGACGGTATGTCATCATCGCCCAGGCTGACAGAGGACGACGTGAAGGCGTTCATCCGCCGGAATCTCGCCAGCTACAAGGCGCTCACCGGCGGCGTGGTGTTTGTGGACGAGATCCCTAAGAGTCCCAGTGGAAAGATCCTCAAGAGGGTCTTGAAGGAGCAGGCGGAGAGGGAGGAGAAGGAAAAGAAGGGTGGGAATGGACCGCAAGGGCGTGCGACGGCGAAGCTGTGAGAGGGGGATGGTGGGAATGTTAAGAATGGGGAAGAGGGAGGAAGGAAGGAAGATAGGTTGGTAGTACATGGGTCAGGAGACAGCGAATGAGGCTAGGAAGGAGTGCATTTTGGACGTCTATGTATCTGGGTATGTGAGCTTTGTACCTAGGTATGGATGTATGTCGCTGGAGCTGGACGTGAGGTGCGGATAGACATACATACATGCGTGTAGCCGGATGAATCCCGCCCAAGCCGTTCCTTCTTACTTGCTCACCTCCTTGACTTACCTCTAGTCTCCCCTCACCCACGGCCTCACTCGGACCAGGCCAAGTCAATCACATACGCCCAGGCCTTAAGCTGCTTCAACACTCCATCTTCGATCCTCCACGCTCGAACCAGTTCCATCAATCTATCTCCTTTCCCCCTAATTCCATTTCTCTTCCCCATCAAGAACCATGTCCTATAACTTCGCCTTCACGCCCTGGCCCAGCCGCTCATTTTCTTTTAACCTCTGCATCATACCGTACGCAGCGTCGAGACTCTTGCGGGTGTTCTCGAAGTAGACGTGCGAGAAGTCGCTGCTGGCCTGTCCGCTGATGGTGCGCGCCTGGATGCCGTGCGAGATGGTGCCGCCGCGCACGTAGTGGAAGATCTTTGCGATCTCAAAGTCCTTGCCCGGTGGAGAGCCTTCCTTGCGCGGGTCGAAGCCCGTGATCCGCGCGTAGCGGTCGAGCAGCTCCTCTGGCTCGGGCATACCGGATTTGGCGCGGTTCGCCGGTGCGTAGGGGGAAGATTGGAATGCATTGGCGGTCGATGATGATGTCTTGTTGGTGGTGTTGGAGACAGGGTGGCCGGCTTTTGTGACTTCGTTCCAGAACGGCCCGATCACGTAGACGGCGTCCATCAGAGGGTGGCCGATCGTAGAGAGTTCCCAGTCGAGGATGGCGATGACGCGCGGTTCGGTGGGATGGAGAACCTACTCGTATTGCATGGTCAAATCTCAAGATATGCGCCATGGATTTTGCATGATATTGACCCAGAGGGTGTCGTCCCTCGGGTAATCTCGAACTCACCACATTGTCAAACTTGTAATCCCCATGCACGATCGAATACCTATCACTTGTCATGTTGTTCCTGACAAAGTCCACCATTTCATCGTAATGTTCATGCGCGCGACCCAATTGCTTTCCCGTGTTGATGTCTTTGACTTTGGATTGTTGAGCCTCTATGCGCTGGAACGTGTTGCAGTGACGTTGGTAGAAGCCTTGCTTTTTGCCATAGTTAGACAAGCCGATAGAGTCCGGGTCGATGCTGTGGAGCCAGGCCAAGGTTTCGACGAGAGATATCCATCTTGTGTACTTCAAGTCAGTTGGTGCGTGGAAGGAGAGAGGAGGACAAGGCTAGGTCGGACGAGGCTCCAAATCGCAAGTACCAGGAGGCAATGACTTACGCTTGCCTTCGATCTGACGGTGAAAGTTCTCCCAGGTCAGGATCTGTTATTATCCTGCCCTTGACAAATTCCATAACCTGAAACGCCTCACCCGTCAGCCCTGTATAGTCATGCTTTACGCCTCCTCGCCGTCGAGGTCCACGCATAGTGTCGGGACCATGAAAGCAATTGGCAGAGACGTACATAAAAAGCCGTTCCGATCACACTCGGGTCCATGCAGAGCGTATAGACTTTCGGCACAGGGAATCCCTTAACGGATCCCAAAGCTTTCAGAACCCGAAATTCGCGATCGACTTGGTGAGCCACAGGGCTGATGATGGTACCCGACGGCTTCTTGCGTAGGATGAAGCGTGTGCCTCTGTGCAGGGTGTGAGTGGCAGGACAATGGAGTAATGGAGAATAATGGGTCTAAGACAGAGAAATTGGCGACGGCGGATGCGTAATACGTAACTTCGCTGTCCATAAAAGATCATAGAACACCCATACCGGCATCCAGATAGAGATGGACCTGGCCCAAGAGAAACAATAGCAGTCCAGTACTACTACCCTCGGATCCCCACGTTCGAAGAGACAACAAGCCAGCAGAGAAAAGCAACAGGGTTCATTCCTGCCAGCAGAGTACTAGACACATGGGCTCGTTCGGGAGAAAGGGGGAAATATTAAACAGAAATAGACGTACGCAGCATCATCTAGAAAGTACGTCGGATTACTCTGCCCATAACCGATTTTCGTCGAGACCACAGGGGCCTTGAACCCCGGAATAGTATTTGAGTCAGCGAGATACTTGCTCAGCGAGGCGTCGTCAAGCTGGTGGCGCGAGCCGGATTTTGCTGTAGGGTTTGGGTTCATCTTGCCGGTCCCTGGATCAGATGGTCAAGGCACACATATGGGGTGTCACCCAGAAGATCACTTGACTTGTAAAGCAATTGTTCCGGTATACATCGATGTGTCTGAGAGCGATAGTATGTATACGAGGGCCCATAATGAGTAGCCCGACCTTGACTCGGTGCGTGTTCCCTGTAACCGAGTTGCACCGAGGTAATTCCCTAGGTAAAGAAGCTCCAGGAACACCACCAAACAAGGTAAAAGAAGGGTTGACCTTTGTCCGGAACAATACGCCGAGCTCCGTGTCAGCTTCAATTGCTTGCTAGCCTTGCGACATCCCTCACTATGCGAAAGCCAGGAACCCATAATAGGGCGAAAGCATACGTATGCTGATGCTTTAGAGCCCTCGACTAGAGATGGGCTTGCGCAAAGAATGTGAATGTCTGACAATGACTTTCTAGCCAGCTTCGCGGCCTATAGGAAACGCCATCAGCCCAAGTCTCAATGCTTTCCTACCAACCTTTTGCTGCGCTGGAGATATATATTACATAGAGACGGCACGCTTCCATAGGAACCCGCTGAACGCAAAAAGCATGCATGAGCATTTCGCCAGAGGGAAATACCCTCTACGAAAGTCTGGTTTGAAAGCGAGGACTGCGAGATGAGTAAAGAATAGCCGCAGGCGCCCGTTGATAGGACGTTCAATGCGACTTGAACAGGAGACAGTTGACGTAGACCACATTTTGACCTGTGCTGTGTCGCAAGGGCATCATCTCTCGACCTCAGTCAGCCATCAATGTTTGCTTTAGGTTGAAAAAGGCATCATCGGGAATTTCGCAACATCTTTTCCTGGTTGTCGGTCGCCTTTTCTTCGGATTCGTCTGTATGATGGAGTTACACCGTTAGACGTTACCATTTTCACTTTGTGAGATGGATATTTAAATTTATATTCATCCCCCGATCCTTGGTACGCCTCCCTCCAAAGTCCTCAGCATGATTCTGGAATGCTTCACAATCTTCAGACACAGCAGTCCGTCGTCGCCACCACCGCTAGCCCGATACTCGTCCTCGCACTTCTTGATGTCCTCTAGTGTCATCCCTGGGGCATACCCTTGCGGCAATCCATGCCCGTGAGCATGGGCGTCACCATACACATGATTATGATCCAACCTAGGCGGGAACTCCTGAGAGTTGCCAAAGGGTTCAACGTCATGCCATTGCTTCTGACGCCGCTCGATAGCGGACACAAGTGATTCAAGCGTGTATATCGTGGAAGTGTCGCTGTCTTCGGAAGAGATATGTGTGGGTACGACTTGTGCTTTTCTGGAACGAGTGGTGGAGAAAGAAGCGTTGGGCGGGTCGGGGATCGCTTGGTCGCCAAAAACGTACGCTCGAATTAGATGATATCCAAATGTGCGCCACTCGAGATCTTCACGGATATCCAGGGGTTCTGCAACAGTGGCCGGTGGTTCTGAATCCGAGCTGCCAAATCCCATTTTCAATTCCTTTGCGCTGGCCCTTTTGACACGGTGCCAATGATCTGCAAGCACAGTAATCAACATGGTGCTCAGAAACACGTTTTGAGAACCCGACTGCAGCGCGCGAGGGCAGATGGGACAATAAATAACTGAGCGACCAGTACGATGTGCGGCGAGGAGGGTATCGATCATACCCGACGACACGGGAAATGCTGACAGCGTTGACAGAGTCGACAGGGTGAGATAGAGGTTGGGTAGGCAGGGGCAAGCTGGAATGGTGGGAAGTTGTGTTAGCGTGCTCGGATGTGCGTTGAGGGCGGAAAGATGGTTGGAATATGGCCCAGATTCTACGGCAGCGGAAATAGAAGAGTGGGAGTTCGTGTTGTGAGCAGCGTATATTTCCTTGTCGTGCTCATGGCTGTCTTGCACCAGCATCGGAAGCATGGTCATGTCACTAAAGTCAGGCCACAGCGAGACGTCGGTTGGATAGGAGACCTTGGACACAACGTCACTTCCGACTGAGGGCGTACGAGGCCCATTGTATGGGGAAGTGCTGTTGGAGTTCTGAGAAGTCAACTTGCCGCCGCCGCTGCCGCTGCCAGTATTTGAGGAACCTGCTCTTTCCGCAGCTGTCCGGGCATCGTGGCTGGATCTTTTGATAGACTGGGTGATGGGACCAACACAAATATTCTCAAAATTTGTCCGCTCAACGGCCTTTTCAGAGAGATCCGGGTCGATCGCTGATTCCACAACGGCGGGCGGCTGGGGAGGGGGAGGGGGAGGATGGTGATGAGGATGATGCTGAAGATGAGAAGGAACTGGCGTCGATTGCAATGCACCATTGAACAGAGACAGGGGCGCAGAGGGGATTTCGGTGGCTTGGGCGAAGTCATCGGTCTTTTGTCTCTTGCGCGGTCTTCCCATCTGCTTCTGGGCCGAGTAATGGCAGGTCAGGTTCTGCTTGACGCATCGTTCGCAGCCGGTGGGCTCGCCGGAGCACTTCAACTTGCGCTTTCCTGAGGCATTGTGAGTCTAGGGAGGCCCATGGCACATTCAGAAGACGGACTGCACTCATCGCAGGCAGAATGCCTCCTAACCGAAGGATCTGCATCAAAGGCGGCGCTATAGGCGGGATCTTCTGACTCGGGCAGTTCGGGCACTGAATCGGTGGCTGCAAAGGTCCTTGCGATGGGATACTGGCCATAGGCTTTGAACTGTGCAGTAGCCATCAGCGTATTCGACATTGCTTCGACAGGTTGAATTGAGTCGATTGACGATCTACGGCGAGACCATGGGCGTGAAGCCTGGTGTAAAGTTAGGTCGCGGATATGCACTCCCTGGCGCAGGCTGCTCTGGTCGTGGGGAGGCCTGTCTTGTCGCCGCTTCGTCAAGACTGGGGCACACCAGTAGCTATGTACCCAGCGAGCCAGTGCCGATATTCACCAGTCATAGGGGCCGGACTATTGAGGACCTTAGCGTCGGACGACTTTCCTTCTGCACGGTTCATGAGTAGTGGTGGGGTTGTGTAGGGCTGTTGCTTGAAGAATACGCAGCTCGACAGGTGAGCTCCAAGCCGTCTTCAATTCATTTGAACCGCGATGTATTAGCAGAATGGTATCTTGTACTATATTTTTGCTTCTCCTTGAATTGTACTACGCATACACACACACCCCCCCAGCATCTCCAATCCCCATCGGCTTGCCCACACAAGATAACCGCCATCACAAAATCACACACTTCTTGGGCAGTCCACACGGCCCACTCTCCTCTTCCTTCTTGTCATCTGTCTGTAATGGTTGTGTTGGTGGTTTCTTAGATTCCGCGCCCGCCGTTGCCCCTTCGGTCTTTGCAGTCTGGTCAGCTGGCTTGATCCCGTTTTCTGCGGCAGGCTTCGCGTCACTGGCACTGCCATCTAGTCACGCAAAATTGACCTTGCTGAGTTGCTCATAGAATGACTTGCCCTGGATCGTAGCGAGCTCCAGTTCGGGAGCTGAAGGCTGTCTGGAGCCGTCACCGGCAGCGAATGTTCCTGCGCCCCATGGGCTACCGCCACGAGCGGCGCTGAGATCGGCCATGATGGGGAACGCTTTAGCATATCCCAGAGGAACATAGACCATGCCCTGGTGAATCCAGGACGAGAGAGCCGTGATGGCTGTGGTCTCTTGCCCACCACCCAAGGTGGCTGTGCTGATGAACAAGCCAAAGTATTTTCCAAACAGCGCTCCGGTCTGCCAATGTCCGCCGAGTCTATCGATGAAGGTCTTCCATTGCGCAGAGTATGTGCCATAACGGGTGGCGATGCCAAAGAGGAAAGCGTCGTACTTCAGCAAGATCTCGGGGGTGGCGACGGGGATATCCTTGTTCATGCCCGGCGCGTGCATTTTGGTCAGGACTTCTTGGGGGAGGGTCTCTTCGATTCTAGTCGAGTATTGAGTCAGTCTTGGTTACCCTGTCTCGCTGTGGGACGGTGGTGTTTTCCAGAAAACATACTGGTAGATATCAGCAGTGCCACCGGCCTCTTCGATACCCTTCTTCTCGGCTTGGGCAAGTTGGGCAACATGGCCGTACATGGAGTACTGTACGTCGAGAATGGTCCGTTAGCAGCCATGAAAGAGATAGGCGAATACAAAGAAAGGGAGACCGTGGATTGGGGGGGAGGAAGAGCAGCGTACATAGATGATGGCGATTCTGGGAGCCATTGTGAACGACCTGCGTGCAATAGTTGAGTTGAGTTGAGGCAGAGACGGGTACGGGACGAAGGACAAGCTGGTGTGGGATGGAAGAGAACGGATGAAGCAAAGAAGAGAGGGAGGAGTACTCGAGGCTTTTGTATCTGCAACGCTGTTCGGGTTGGGGTCACTGAGTCCCAATAATCTTACGATGAAGCTTCACTACTACAGAACCCACCTCGGTGCCACCCATGCACCTTGTTTACGAGCACCTACCGTTTCATCCACTTGTCTGAAATACACGAGGGGATGTGCCAGGTGCGACAATACACTGGAAGGTATCGAAGCGCAACGGCAAGTCATGGAGCTGGGGGCGCCAGGAACCCCGCACCGGTTTAGTTAGCGGCTAGTGCCCGTAGGCGGTCACTAGTGGGGTTAGTGAGGCCTAGAATGACGCCAGAGCACCTATGGCGGCCATGCTCATACGAGGGATTCTCCGTACCTGGCACCAGCCAGGCACCTCCGTCGTTACTCGTAAGCACCTCTAGGCACTGGGTTTGCGTTTAATATTACTTACCTATGTACCGAGTACCAAGTACAGCAGCGTTACTTGACCGCAGTTCGCTTTGCAGGAACACATTACTAACTACTGTACCCAGGTCCTCGTCACACCAACTACTAGCTCCCGCCCACCGAGTCGATTGCCGCCATGCTTTCCACTTCCTGACCGATCGAGGGATCGAGCTTTCAGCCTCGGAAACAGGGCGAGAGGGCGATTATCTCCAAAAGGCCCAGCTTATCAAAAGCTGACAGAGGATTGCCAAAGCACCGCCAATCAACACTAGCCTACTGCTTTCGCTGTGCGGAATCGACCCAGCGAGCCCAGCCGCCCATCGCTGGATTCTTTGTAATCCACTCACGTCCACTCAACGCCACGAGCCATACCGAGCTTCCCGAGCTCTTCTTTCACTGCTTTCTCTCAAGAGTATCCAAACTTCCATTCCTCAAATTAATCAAAACGTCGTCGGCCATTTGTCAGCCTGCGCTGGCGACGTAACATGCAGACCTCCCTCACAGACAAGTCGAGCCGCCTTTCACCGGGAAGCTCGAAGCCTTCAATGGGAAATCCACTTCATCGGCAGCTTCGGCAAAGACCACAACGCCGACTGATGATCAGATCAACCTGCCAGGTGCTGCCCTCGCCCGCATTGCTAGCTTCATAGAGCCCGTTCATTACCTGGCTGATGCGACTGGAGCGCATCTCCTACTGGTGCCGACAGTGTCCAAACTGGAAAGGACTTATTTCCCCTTGGGTTGCCTGTGTGCAATGGGTCTGTCCAGGGCAACGGCACCGCTAACGCAAGGCACCAGGAAACACACTCGAACCACCACAGCTCGTTCCACATTAATAGCGGGGGATTAATCGACTGTGCCAACTACTTCTTGGAGAGGGAGCAAAGCCCCGATACATCCAGGTCGTCATTCCTCCTCCCACTGGTCTATTTGCTGTTTCTCCCATAGTCTGTTCGCACTGCTGACTATGATCTCTGCCTTTGATAACAGCGTGGCCTCGAACTTGGCGGCTGCCTCGCCCTGCAGTTTCATTCTTCTTGCGTGGGCCTGCATCATGATCGGGACCAAAGCTTGCGGATCGGCTTCACTCAGAGCTCGAACACTCTTGAATCCATGCTCCCACAACATGCGGGCCAGACGACTCTTGACGAATGCTATCTGAGCCATCTCCAGGAGATCGGCCCGGGCGCCTGCCCGAAGACGATCCAGCATATGATCCAGCACAGCTGCCAGCATGCCCCACTCCATTCTCTCGCAGAATTTGATCATGCCCGCTGCAAAGCCGTGACATGTTTGGGCCAGTGTCTGCACTTGTCCGCGCGGAACAGAATATCTCAGACTGACCTCGTGAATCGGCATCTCATTGCAAAGGTCCCGCAGCTGGAAGGCCCAATATGCCCTCCGATAAACTCGGGCCAGACGCATCTCTTCCGCCGTATTCTCCTTCAGTTGCGCGCCGCTGTTGACGAGTCTGTTAACAAAAGCTGGATCGACGCCAACGAGTCGGATCGCTCGCATACCACTGTCGTCGAGGTCTTCCAATTGGTTTCGGAAAGTCAACCAGGAAATTTCAGCGAGGCCGGTGGACTGAACCGGAGTGAAAAGATAAAAGATGTGCATGTCACCATCCATTACAAATGATTCGAGTGCCCGCCGCAATTCCGAGTACACAAACACTCCATCCTCAGGGCCGAGTCCAGACGCCACGACCGCAATCCCCAGTTTGGTCGGCTCGAGGCATCCACGGTATTCCCCTTCTTGGATCAACCCATCCTCGAGCAGTTCTATCTTCGCACTTTCAACCATTGCCATGACCTGCGAACGATCAAGAGTATGCCACAGCAGCGACGAGTGGACGTATTCATCTAACGACGATTCGCTGGATGCCATTCGGGTACTAATGACCTCGAGAAGAGCTCTCTTGAGTCCTCGCTTCTCAGGTGTCAGGCAGCTTTCGACCGGAGGCATTTCCGCTTCGAGCAATTCTGCCACAGCCTCAAGATCTGCCTTTTGACAACAAAGGTAGGTCTCCCCGACTTCGTCTTTGCCCTTGCGGCCAGCGCGTCCTCGCATCTGCCGAAGCATGGCAGGACCGACCAAATCTCGGCCCATCCGAGCACCGTTTAATATTACCCTTCTTGCAGGAAGATTGATGCCGGCAGCAAGACTGCACGTCGCCACCATCACTCGCAAAATCCCTGCGTCGTATGCTTCGCACACTAGTTCTCGCTCTTCAGTTGTCAATCCTGCATGATGGAATCCGACTCCACAAGGTATGATCTTGGAGAATGAGGGCTCAAATCCACCTGGGAGTGCACACAGCAATGCCAGGAGATCTTGTCGCTTCTCCAACGCGTCATGGCCAAGGTGGTCAGTAGGTAGACCGTCGCTAATCAACAGCGCTGTTCTCTCAACACTCATTCGACTGCCACAGAATACCAGCGCGCCATGTCCAGCAAGGGCTGTCTCCACGGCCAATGCTACAACCGCATTAGGCGTCGGCTTTTGGAGATCTTGGTAGCTTGATTGAGCGATAATACGCTGGGGCGGGGGTCGTTGTGTTGGAAGTGCATCGCCTGCAGCCAACTGACTGGCTGTGCGGAAGAACTCTTTTGCATTTGCTGCTGGATAGATGGCATTCTCATACACGAGATGTTCTTCGATGGGGACCGGACGGTATTTTGCGATGTAAAATTTCGCCTTGAGCCATTGTGCCAGTAATTGCGGATTCGGAAGAGTCCCGCTCATGCCCACGATCTGAACCTTTTTCTCGCCGGATGCAAGCGACATCAACTTCGTAGCAAGGAGTTCCATGAGATATCCCCGGTTTTCATCGTTGATCATGTGCAGTTCATCAAGCACCACCACCCCAATGTCGCCAGATTTGCCTTCTTCAATGGCATTGTTGACCAAAGAATTCGCCTTCTCGATTGTACAGATGGCGATGTCACAATTTGACCAGTTGACATTTGATCTACTCCCACCAAAGAATCCGCCGATTCGAACAGACGGGCTCGGGCGGGGCCACGTCGGCATTGGCAGGCCATCAGGGATATCGGAGATCGCTTTGGGTACTTTATCCACCAAGGCACGTAGCCACTTGAGCTTTTCCTGGACGAGAGAGACGTAGGGAAGAACCAGGATTGCTTTCGTTGTTGGATCTTCAATGACTCGTTTGAGAAGAAGGACATCTGCTACCAGCGACTTGCCGCCACCTGTAGGAGCAGTGTAGACTAGATTTTGCTCCCCGGTCAGTAACCCCCTGCCCAATAGACATGATGACTGCCATGGGTATATGGCGCGCACACCCAGTGATTCGAAGTTGTCCACCAGTTGGGACGGCAGACCATACCGAGGATGTCGAAGACTGAGGAGAGAGGTTTGCGAAGGCCCTGGTGTAGATGACGTGGTCGGAGGCACAGGAACGGGAGTAACGTTCACAGCCGCCTTACCACCATCGCTGCTGTCTGTCCAAATGATATGGCTGGCTCGAAGACGGGGCAGGCGGCCATCGCGTCGGTAGAAGGCGGCGTCAATGGTTTGTGGCCCTTGGGCTGATGGTTGACCGTGGATTGGAGGACCCGGCTGAAGCCTATGAGCTTCGTCAATGGTACGTTTAGCCCCTGTGAGAGGTTTCGTATTGTAATTTTGATGGCGAGCCAGGTCAATTGAGGTGACTTGACCATGAGGCAAGGCCAATTGATGCCATGATGCGCCATTGGATTTCATAATCAGACCGCGTCTCTCAAGGAGATGGGAGGCGCGTTCAGCCTGTGCATTCATTCAACAGGACTAGGTGGATTGAGTGGGGTCTCATAAGTAGCTGACCCTAGCACATCAATAGCCAACAGCTTGGGACGATATGACCGGGAATGAAAACAGAAATACTCGGTAGATCTGGATCGTGCCAACCAAGGCAAGCCGATGCGTGACTGCAAGATAAACAGGAATTAGGCTATTCCTAGAAAGGAATAGCTCAAACCCTAACGATCTCGGGTCACTTGCCAAGCCGAAAGCCACTTACCGCGGGAGCCCGGTGCCCCAGACACCACCGCCTCCACCACACACGAGAAAGTCTCTGACAGCCGATCCTGCCCATTGCGCCCACAACAAAGCGCTATCGGAAAATGGAGGTTGCGGGTCCCATGCGGCTGCCATTTGACCATGTTAGGGCATAGACAAGTGCGAGAGGAGCTCTGCGTCGAGCATACGGGAGGAGGATGACCACGGCCCAGTTCAAAGACGAAATGGGTGGGCGGTCACTAGAGCAACAGTGCGGCGGGTATTGGGCACATTGAAGCCGCCAGAGTTGACACGGACAGGATGATGAGGTGTTCAGTCGAAGGAGCAGAGAGACAGGCCGGCAAAGCGATCACTACTTATGTTCAGTGTGAGGTGAGTGGTGAGTGGAGGATCGGGGATGCCCCGACTGAACCTGAGAGAAAGCGCCTGGGGTGGCTAGAGCATAATCTTGGGGGAAGAAGGATAGTAAAGGCAGTTGCAAAATGGCAAGTGGACAGCGGGCAGTTCACTAGCAACATTTATTGGGCATCCAAGGATGTGTTTGGATTTACGTGGCCATGCGAAGGGAGGATTGCAGAATAGAGATGTGGTCAAAATTAAAGAAGGGCGAGAAGGGCAATCCTAAGTCAGGTGACGCCAAGCGGTCCTCGGGCACTAAGCTGCCGGGCTGGGTTTGTCGCCACCCGCCGACCTCACTTCTTCGTCACTGCCTCATTTCTTCGAGGACGGGCATCGACGACCAACAAGGATCGGGGCAGAGGGAGAAAAGAAACTGTAGAGGTGGAAGACTGCTTATACAGCGACAGAAATAGCGCAAGTCCGATATATATCGATGGCGGTATACCGCGGCGGCGGTGGTGGCAGCAGCAGCAGGCATGAGTAATGTCGTCAGCGAAGGTAAAGGCTGAGGTGCACTGCACTACAGTACACTGCACTCCAGGAATTCAGTCTCCGTCTTCGACTTGGGTGGTGGTTCATTTTTAGCGTGCGTTTCCCTTCCCTTTGGGTCTCTTTGGTGCCTTCGCTTTGCCTGCCTTGCAGCTGATCGATCCACATGCATGTTCTATGTCACTCACTCACTCACTCATCCACTTTTTCCCAAGCCGTCTCGTGTCCCCTTCATGCTGCTGCTCTCCACACTACACACTTTGACCTAACTCCCACCCTCGCTTTCCTCCCTCTTGTCCTTGTTGTACCGAGTGGTGAGTATTTG
This sequence comes from Cladophialophora bantiana CBS 173.52, assembly GCF_000835475.1. NCBI lineage: Eukaryota > Fungi > Ascomycota > Eurotiomycetes > Chaetothyriales > Herpotrichiellaceae > Cladophialophora > Cladophialophora bantiana. The sequence continues at coordinate 696,961 of NW_015971588.1, forward strand.
TGCCCAAGTCCCTCTAATTCTCCCTCCTCCCTTCGCCATCCCCCTCCCCGTGCTCGCATCAGAAAAAGAAAGCCCTCGTATTGGGCCCATGAGTCTTGCCGCAGGTTGGCTCTGACTCTCTTAGCTCATCTGCTGCCGTCAACCTTCACAGGGAACATTAACCTCGCAATATCTCGGCATTGATCCGGCGTCCACTCATTGCCAGTCTCCCTCTCCGCCTCCCTTGTCCCTCGTTCTCATACACTATCTTTCCCGACTAAACCTTGCAAGTCGACTAGGCCGCATTTTTCCTTGCCTCTGCACTCCTCTGCTCTCCTCTGCCGAATCTCTGTCCTTCCCATCGACCTCGTTCTCATCCATCTTCTTCACCTCAGCCTCTTTCTTTCTTTCTTCCTCTTCTATCCTTCGCACTCTCCTCCCTCGATTCCTCTTTGGCGGGAATTGCTCTTCCTTGCGCTCTCCCACCCGTTCTCATCCTTCGCTCTTCACCTGTCTGGTTTTTTTTTTGCCGCGTCGACTTCCACCAACGGACCAGGCGCTAAGACTTGAAGGAGACCCGCACAACTCAACATCCTGGCGCGTGCCTTGTTCGAGATAGAGTCCATATTATCACCCACTCCGCCGCCCACGGCACTTTCCTCTTTCCTCCCTTCTCGGTCGCGACTTCCCTCTCGAGCCTCGACTATTCCCACTCGCGGTTCCCATTTTCCGCCTCTGGCAGACGCATCACTACCATTGCTATAAAGTCCACTCTGCAACAACCATACATCATATTATTTGGTGCCGGGACGTCCCTCAGCTAATTCGCTGTCTGGGAGCTGTCGTTGCAGCCCTATCCAGGCCACTTCCATTCACCCCCCCGGTCGCCATGCGATAAAGTAGGGCTTGACGCACCTGGTTTTCACCGCTCGCTTCCTCTCAACTCGTCATGTCTACAGTTGATAGTCCTCCGCTCGCGACTGCACCGCCAGACCCCCATTCCAATGAGCAGGCGGATGCACCTGCACACGCCCAGAGTGATGCACCGCCAAGTGCACTTGGGAAGGGTAGTCGAAGAGTAGATGTGTCGCCTGGGCCCGAGACTGCGCCTGCGCCCACGCCCACGCCTGCCGGTCCCCTCGACACGCCCCAGTCGCAGCCCATGACTGCCACCGCGTCCACATCCTCGTTGCAGCCACCTCTCGAGAATGGAGACAATTCTACCTCCAGCCCCTATGGCACCCGCTCAAGAAATCGAACAGGTGGCACTCGCCCAAACTACGCCGAGGACAGGGAGTTGGATCTCGAAATAGAGGCTTTGTCCAAACCCAGTCGCTCGAGTAAGCGATCTTCTGCCACAGCGGCGGGCGAGCAGCAGCCTTCGCAAATGGGCTTTGCAGCCGTCAATAACGCTCAGCACGACAAGACCTCCGAAAGCGCTTCTGCGGCTAATGCAGCCACGCCCACCCCAGCAGCCGCGCCTCCTGCACCTTCGAAGAAGAGAAAACATCCCGGGAGCAATCACACCGTAGCTGCAAACTCAACCATCGGCAGCAGTTCGCGCGCGAGACCGGTCGCTTCAGTTCCTTTCAAGGGCTACGTGGAGACAAACATGATGAGTTTTAAACGCTGTGGACACACGTTGAATGAAAAAAACCAGTTGGTGGCCGATGATGGCACCCCAGTCCAGGCGAACGGTACTGCTGCATCCTCAGGTGGAATATTTTTGGCTTCTGTGCTAATTCATGTCCAGACCACGTCTACCTCATCTGCGAGCCTCCGGGAGAACCCTACTACCTTGCCCGTATCATGGAGTTCCTGCACGCGAAGAACGACCCTGAAGGTCCCATCGACGCCATCCGGGTCAATTGGTACTACCGCCCGAAAGACATCTTGCGCCGAGTTCAAGATACCCGGGTCGTGTTTGCTTCAATGCATTCCGACACGTGTCCACTCACCTCGGTGCGAGGGAAATGCAATATCCGCCATCTCTCGGAAATATCTAATATGGATGAATACCGTGGCCAGCAAGATTCATTCTGGTTTGACAAATTGTATGACCGATATATGCACCGGTACTACGAGGTCATTCCGACCAGCAGGGTCGTCAACGTGCCTCAGCATGTCAAGGCCGTCCTGGATCAGCGCTGGAAATTCGTCCTGGTGGAGATTGGCCGCGGTCGTGAGCTGACCAGCGAGAGCAAAAAGTGTACAAAGTGTGAACAGTTTGCCAGTAATCACGACTCGGTCGATTGCGCAGTTTGCAAGCGGACATATCACATGCAGTGCGTCCGACCCCCGCTACTGAAAAAGCCGGCTCGAGGGTTCGCTTGGGCATGTGCTCATTGTAGTCGGGCGCAGGAAATAAAAATGGATGCTCGAAATACGCCCGCAGGCTCAGACATTGGGCATGGGGACGACGACGATCCGATGGATGAGGACGAAGACGACAATCAACCCAAGAGCCGGGACACCCGTGAAAGCAGCATCGCACCCGAGCCTCATCCAGTGCCCACCAAGGAACAGATTGCCCAGGCCAATCTGTGGCCGTGGCGGTACCTGGGGGTTCACTCACGCGTTGAAGATGCGCTAGACTACGACGACCGTATATACCCCCGAGCAAGTTCCAGGTTGGGTCCTCGCCATCAGGCGAACGTCAATGTGTGGCACGGCCGCCCTGTTGAATTGGTCAAGCCGGCCGAGATCAAGCGAAAATACTTGAAAAATGCCCATCACATCAAAGGTAGTAAAGGCTCCAAAGATACTGGCACGGATACCGACAAAGATCAGAAGCTAAAACGCCCCAAATGGGTAATTGACGAACCAGTTGGCTACGTCCCTCGAGGGCAGGATGAGCCGATCGAAATCAAGGGCAAAAAAGAACATACTGCTCAACTGCTATTCAAGATGCCGGAACCAGGACAACTCTCGGGGAGAGGCGGTGATGACGCGGGGGGACCGCTCGATCCGGAGCGCTTGGTTGACGAATACATGACGAGGGTCAAACCAATTGCTGCCAAATATAATTTGCTCGACTCTTCTGTGGACTTTCTCACCAAGGCAATCGAAAAGCTGCATGAGCACGACTACAATGTCGAGAAAGCATTGAAGGCTATGACGGAACTCAGCCTGAAGAGTGACTTGAAACAGCCAGAGCTCACCCGTGACGAAATTAAGCGTTTCGAGGAAGGTGTAGCCAAATATGGAAGTGAGCTACATGCTGTAACTCGCCATGTTGGGAGTGTCAAGGAATCCCGGATTGTTCGATTCTACTATATGTGGAAGAAGACGGACAGGGGTCGACAGATCTGGGGCAATTTCGAGGGCCGACGTTCGAAGAAGGAATCTAAACGAGCGGACAAGGAGGGCAACAACGCGCCCAAACTCCTGGACGACGTCGCCGACGACCAGGATGACTCTGCCTTTGACGATGAAAAGGCTGCGCAGAAGAAACGAGGATTTGTTTGCAAATTCTGTGGGACACACCATTCTAGACAATGGCGACGTGCGCCGGGGACGCCACCCGGCACACTAGTACCCAAAGATCCATCTGCAAAAAACAGCAAAGACAAGAGCGGCTGGCTCACTCTGGCACTTTGCGGTCGATGTGCCTATCTCTGGCGCAAATACGCCGTCCAGTACGAGGATATTGAAGAAATCTCAAAGAAAATTGCATCCTCGGGAAGCAGGGCGGCAAAACGGAAAGTCGATGAAGAACTCCTACGTCTCATTCTTGAAGCGCACCAGATGTCAGGGGATCCCATCCCTCCGCGGGCTGTCGATGAGGTCAATAAGGCCGGCCTGGAAGTGCCCCAAAACATCATTCAACCCGAAGAACCTCCTAAGAAGAAGGGCAAACTCGACAAAGATACCACACAGTCAACTCCAGATGTTGTCTCAGAAAAGAAGAAGGCCGCGCCCGAGAAACCGCCGGAACCTGCTCCGATCGAGCCGGATCCCCCTAGGGTCAAGGTCCACCCCTGTGCCGTGTGCCGGGTGATCGAAGCTCCTGGCCTGGAATTGCTAAAGTGCCGCGACTGCAGGCTTCATGTACATGGCGCATGCTATGGTGTGGGGAAGAAGACAAACACCAAACCATGGTTCTGTGATATGTGCAGAAACGACCACAACCTCCAAGTCTCCACGACCTATGAATGCGTTCTGTGTCCTGTCAAGCTTACGCCTCAAGATCTGATGGAGCCTCTAAAACCAAGCCATAAGAAGAGAACCGATCGAGAACGCGAAAAGGAACGCATCGAAAAGGAGATTATAGAAGAAGCTGGTCGCAGATGGCGTATGGAACAAGAAGCGGCCGGTCGTCCTGTCAACCCTCGTGAAGCTCTCAAAAGGACGGCCTGGAACAACTGGATCCACATTACTTGTGCTCTTTGGACCAAAGAGATCAAGTTTGGCAACTCGGAATTGCTTGATGATGCCGAAGGTGTGGGTTTCATCCCCCCGGAGCGCTTTGAGCCGGTCTGCGTGATATGCAAAATGACGGGACTGCCTACGGTCAAATGTCACTTTGCGACGTGCAACAACAATTTCCACGTTGGCTGTGCACATCAAAACCAATACACTTTTGGCTTCGATGTGGCGCCGGTCAAGAGCAGTAGGCGCGACACAACCAATGTCATGAAACTCGGCACAGAAACTGGCATTGTCACCGCAGCGATCTGGTGCCCGTCGCATGTGCCTGCAACTTGGGTACACAAGATGCTCGAAATGACGGACACAGGGCTCACGGCCATGCAATTGTTCGCTCGCAATTACAAGCAGGTAGACAACTCTGTTACGGGTACCGTCCGGCGAGCTGCGCAGTTTGCCACCAATTTTGTAAGCTCTGCACCAGCAGTTCAACCACCTCAACGACGTGGAAGTACCGTCAACGGTGGGCCAAACGGCGCCGTCACTCACAGCGAGAGAAACGGCGGAACAAGTCTTCGGGGATCTCCCGCAGCAGCCACCGCAGCAGCAGAATCATCATTGGACTCAGACACGGCCACGACCGAAGCAAACGAAAGCTCCAAGAGACGAAGCGGTGGTCAGAAAAAGTGCTGTACTTGTCTTGTGGATGTTAGTCCCAGATGGTGGCCTCTTCAGCAAGAACGATCTCCAGCTCCGAACGGAACAGTGATGGAATCAGCTGCAGACCTGGTTCAAGTTAATGGTTCACGGGATACTGTTATGACCAATGGCTCCGTCGACGCCGAACCAGCCGACGGCACGGGTCTTGCAACAATCGCTGGCGGCAAAGACCGATGCATCATGTATCAGTGCCACAAATGTCATGTTCTAAAGCGAACACCCCCATCATCGCCATCACAAGTGAAGCCTCGTGAGAAACCTGTATCGTTGGACCAGCCCCAAGAGCCATATAACCACCCACCACCTTTCCCTCCTCCACCGCCCAATGTCTATGCAATGAACCGACCGCCAATTGAAGGGCCACCGCATTCACATCCTCATGCGCTTCCAGCTCCCGCGTCTCATTATTCCCCTTGGCAGGGTGGCCCCCCTCCTCAATGGTCTTCTCCTGGAACCCGAGCAGCGCGTCACACTTCTCCCCCAGCTCCGCCACTTTACGGACAGCCTCTGTACCGCCCGCCTCCTCCACTTCCGCAACCACTACCACCCCCGCCCCCCCCGGAGTACAGTCAATCACCCTACGGCCGTCCGGGGCATCCTTCGCCATATGCGAGCGTGCCGCCTCCGCCACCCGGTCCTGGTCTGGTGCCTCAACATTCCCCCCCTCCTCCAGCTGCTTATGGACATCATCCTCCCCCTGCTCCTCCTCCTCCTCCTCATCATCCTCATCATCCTCATCATGCTATTCCATCGTCTGCCGCTCCACCGCAAGTCACGCGCCCCCCATCGCCCCCCCGATACGGTCCTGACCGCCCTCCAGTCCCATCGCCTCATCTTGGACTAGGGCCATCAAGTCTCTTGTCGCGGGGATATCCTGAACCACCCCGTCAAGGAAGCCTCGATTCTCCTGTGAATGGTTATGCGGCGCCGCATCCTACTCCTTCGAGAATGTATCCTCAAGGCCCTCCACCACTTCCACCACCTCCCCCGGCTCCGGCAGCCATGAGGCAATCTCCATCAGCACAGTCCTTGGCGCAAATAGCTCAAGTGGCCGGCGAGCAGGGCGTGGGAAGACCGCATTCCAGGCAAGCGAGTGTTGAGATGACCGGCACTCCGCGATTTGGGCCCAGACCAGTCACAGGGAGTCCTCAGCAGAGGCCACTTACCCCCTCTGCGGGGCCGGCCTTCAACAGAGACGATAGGAAAGATGGGTTAGGGGCGAGTGCTAGCCCGAGTGTGAAGAATCTGCTTTCTTAAGAAGATGAAGATGCTCATGAAAAACGTGTGAAGAATAAAAAGGATGGCTGGAGGAGCGTTTCTATACATTCCGAGGAGGTCGGTTGATAAGTTTGTGTGATGTCTCTGTTGAGATCTCTGACCATCAATACCGTGGTCAGCAAGGAAAGCCGATTCCGTTCCAGAAATGGGTTTTCAATTTCGTGTTGTACGATATACCCCTGGGGAAGGCATGCTAGTATTAGAGCTATATATAGAACAGCTCTCTGTGGGGGATTTTGATACTGCAGCAAGCCAACACGTTTACACGTTCGAGCCACAAGCTGTATGGTCAATGTCGGCTCGCTGTCTCTCATGTACTGTTAGTCCTAAAAGTGTTATTACGAAGACGAGAAGAAAATACACAAGAATGACCTTTATCGATGAGCGAAGAGAAGAGAGAGGAGGGAGGAGGCATCTCAGATAAGAGAAGAGGGAAAAGGAGGTCAGAAAACAGAGAGAAGATAGAAAACGATATGAGAAGTAAGAAAGATGTTGGCTCTCGACTATTTGTTTCGCTTGTTTTCGCCATGTCCTATCACTATGTCCTCTTTCCCGCTGGACGAGTGCAATGCGGTGTTTTTGCAAATGCAACTGCGCCTCCGACACCGAAGCCAGCTCAATGCCTCATCTATGCCACGAAGATGCATTCGCAACATCGACAGTGTCACTGGCACCATCCATTGTGAGGTCGCGGCAATACTGATAATGCCGATAGCCGGAAGGACAACAAGATGTACGACCAAGACCACGGAGGGGATTATTCCTCGTCTTCGTCGTCGTCAATAACTCTCCGCTTCTTGCGGGCCGCAGGACTTCCTACGGGTCTTCGGCTTTCCCCAGCCTCGCCGTCCTCTTCGCCCTGGGTGTCTTCGCCTTCATCCCGCAGAGCACGCTTGGGCGTTCTTTCCCGGTCTCGGTCTCTAGCTCCCCCACGAGTGCGGTTTTCAATCACGGTCTGACGTCCTTCGATCTCTAAGTCATCAACATCCTCATCTTCTTCAGCTTCAACTTCCTCCTCTCCTTCGTCTTCGTAAATCTCGGGTTCTTCATCACTCGCGGCCAGGAAATCATCTTCACGATCATATTCGTCTTCCCTGCCTCTCCGGCGGAATGTTTCCTCATCTTCATCGTCCGAGTAGATATCCCCACGCCGATTCGTCCTGCGTCGCTTGGCTGTCGCCTTCTTTCCCCTTGCTGTCGGCATCCCGTCATCATCCTCCAACCCGGCAATGGAGAGACCCGCACCGCCGATAGAACGGCCGAGCCCAGATTTCCCCAAGACGCGGTCCCTGCGCATAAACTGCCGATCTTGAGCGGCCTCTCTGCGACGGTCCGCCCGAGCACGCTCCTTTTCGAACATTTCGGCAGCCTTCTTGGCGAGTTCTGGGTCTTCTTTGACGGACTTAAAGGTGGTCGGCGATTCGTGCATTTGAGTGGTGGCGGCGATAGACTGTCGCAGTTTCAGTTCGGCCTCGTCCGCTTGGTCGCCCGTTGGTTGGATCTTCATGGACGCGTCGAAAGGCGCAACGATTTGAAGGTCGATCCCTGCGGCAGCGTGAGGCGCGGCGAGGAAATGGTTTGTTTCCTTTGTCGGGTCGTAGTCTTGGTGTTGCGAACCAGAGAGCTTCTTAGGCCAACCTTGTCGCATGGCGGTAGTGGAGATACGGTAATGGTCCTGAGGTTTAGAGGCGATCTGTAGAGTAAAGCTGCCGTCCGACCAGCGAACTATGCGCGAGTTGGATTGTATAAGTTCAGGATTCTTCGGATCGCGGCGCCAGAAGAGGGAGGTGTTGGCTGTCGAGAACGGGGAGAATTTGACAGTAGAGTCTGCTGCAGGATCGCGGCCGTCGTGGGGTCTGGTGGGCACTTCATAGCTTGAGTAGTCAAAATTTTTGTGCTTGATACCCAGGAAGTTTGGAATGTTCAGGAGGTATAGTTCGTCGCCTTCGGGCGGTTTGACTCGTGCAATATCCACGTCAAGAAGTTTGAGTTGTTTCTGCTCTTCATAGAGGGCCTCCTCGTCTTCCACAGTGGCGGCTAAACGATCGTTTCGGCCTTCATCATCGCCAGAATCGAGCTCGGAGTCGTCTAGTTTTCTGCGGAGGCTACAGCAGGTCAGTGACAGATCGGAGAGTCCATACACAGGGCTCTTACTCATTCCGCTCTTCTACCTCTTCATCCTCGTCTCCGAACAGATCTCCGTCGTTATCAGACGCGATGTCGCCATTCAGATCTTGTGGAACTTCATCATCCTCGAGAATGCTGCTGTGGGGAGCAGACTCAACCTCAGCAGACATCCTGGCTGCTAGTTGAGGGATGTAGGATTTCGAGCGCAACGAACACAGAAGGCCGCGCTGAGAGGAGCTGCGGAAGGCCTAGGTAGGATGCGGGGACATCTCATAAAGAGAGACCGAAGATATTAAGACGATATGTAGTTTGCCATCTGAGATATTCACGTTGAATGTGAGAAAACGAAACTAGCAGTGTGAATGGGCCGCTGGCGACCGGTCCGCAGTTCGAGACTGCGACGTTTGAGGCTGCGAGTCGAGATTACCAAAACGGCTAGCGTCATACTCACGTGCCCCTCTCTCGGCTGAGTTGCGATATAAGGAGTTATTTGTTTCAATGAGAGACTCGTTCTCCTCACCGTCGATTGAGTGAAACTGGTTACCTCCTTTTCACCACTTTCACCACGTCGACGACAAGAAATTGTGTTGTGAACAATCGAGTGCCTTGCCCGACCCTGTGCGGGTCAACCTCACCGTCATGGCGACCTTCTTTCAGAGCGTGTAAGTTTGCCCCGCCGTCCTCAACTCACCTCGATTTTCACACTTCTCCCACTTTCACCGCCGACACGCACTGTCTTCATCTGATACTCGCTACTCTACACACTCGAAATGGGCAAATTCAAATGGAAGATCTCTTTGAGAGGCCTCAAGCGACCCATCAGTCCAACAAAACATGCCACGGTTGCTGACCCTTCTCGTAGTCGTCAAGGTTTCACTCGAGCCAACACCAAATCCAACCAAAACCTCAAGGCGCAGTACAACAACGGGCAATCTCAATCTCCAATCTCACAACAAGCCCCTCCCCTTCCCTCTCTCACGAACTCCCCCTCCATCTCATCGACCTTCAGCGAGCAGAGTGGCTATGTGGAACAAGAACCCAAGAAATTCCTCAACGAGAAATACGCGAAGTGCTCTGTCAAGGGAAACTTCCTCACTCTTGCTGCACAACCAAAGAACGTCGAACTTGGCGAATGGCTAGCCCATCAATGTGAGTTGAGATGCGACTTCTACAGTTTTGGTGAAGTGAAGCTCATCCCCTACAGTGGTCGAGATGAACCGACTTCTCACAGGTATGATCCAAGTCATTCAGGAGGTTGACACCAACACTGGTCTCCCTCTTTGCAATGAGCAGCAATGTCCTACAATGTCTGCTGGGCGGTATGTTCAATCTCTCCCTACGCAGTGAACGTTTACTGATTGACCCTTCTAGCCTCACTTACACCTGGCTCGAAAATGGTCGACCGGCCAAGATTCCCGCCCCCCAATACATCGTCCGAGTTCAGCGCTGGATCGTTGGAAAAATTCATGATGAGAAGACCTTCCCTACTGCACCTCCGCCGACCGTTGACCAAACCTCGTACATGTCGGGTGACACCGGCGCCGCTACACCCTCAACAGCCACGCCAATTGCCGCACCCCCAACCAACCTCAATCAACCTTTGAGTACCCTCGCAGGCATTCAGGACGAATGGATCGGCAAATCATCGGGCTTCCCTCAGCACTTCCATTCCGACGTCAAGGCCATCATCAAGCAAATGTTCCGCTGCTACGCGCACTTATATCATTGTCACTTCACCGACCCCTTCTGGCATATTGGCCGCCATGCAGAGTTGAACAGCTGCTTCGTCCACTTCTGCACTGTCGCTATGTACTACGACTTGATCAGCAGGAAGGACATGGAGCCATTGCAGGGGCTCATTGACATCTTTGTGGCGCAGGGCGTCATTCCAAAGGAGGCTGTCCAACAGCATGTTTCTTAGGAGTTTGCGTGGGAATGAGAGGGTACCTGGGTAGCTATGATATGGCGATATGACATTGTCTATGGCGTGTTATGAATGAATAGTGATACATTTAGCGAGCTGGCGTCCGGCGATGGCAATTGAACATGGCAATAACATTGCCAATGGAGAGTGCATATGAGCTTTGAATTAATGGCATTTTATTGCCCAGGCCAAGCCCTTCGACTTCACGTGATAAGTCCTTTTGCGGATCCTCTCCTATGCTTCATACCTTTGCCATGCATAGCTGACTTGATATCAGCAGGCGCTGTGACGGCACATGACAGATTAGTATGAGAATTAAATGGGGAGGTGTTTGACCGGCCAGTGGCCAGTGATATGCATTCGGCGACCCGACCTGACGCACAGCGATGACAACGAACAGCGCAAAACGGCAATAGGTGCGGTTACCTAGGCCTTCTTCGGGAGCTCCTTGCATACGTTGCATGTATCATTTGCTCCGTTATCCACCCTTATCAACCTGCTTTTCGCTACTTAACTGACGGCGACAGACACGGTGCTAGAGACGACCAGTGCTACAGCTTTTTTTTTTTGGCGAGAGACTAAGAGCCGCGCCAGATCTTCCAAAGGAATCTTCGAACTTTTCAAGTCCTTGAGGGTAGACAAAACCAACAGAACCGGCAAATTCCTCCAAGGGAGGAAGCTGAGAGTCGAACCTCACCCAGACTTTCCATGCGTCAGCTGTCGTACCTTGCCTCTATTCACATTTCACTAGACTCCGCAGGAACCTCCATTTCAGGTTGCTCCAGATGAGCGTAGATGTCCTCCACATACGCAGACACCAGAGTTCCCGTATCGTTAAATATATCCGCAAGGAAGAAACTCTCCTTTGGCCAAGTTCTGACAAGATGCCGTTGACAAAAGGTCAGCACAATCCCCAAGTGATCTCCATTTTCTACAACATCGGGAAAGATTGATTTGCAAGTGTTAGTCGAAACTCCGGCGATCGAAACTTGGTGCTTGGATTTGTGAAAGGAGTGAAAACGGTCCCAACCTGCTCCATTCTCGTCCGCCTCGGCCCTGCAACCACCAGAGCGAGATTCTCAGGCAGAAGCCTTCACAAGGGTGACAATATGTTCCACTACACTGACTGAAACCAAAGCCCTCGTATAAAGGGCACATGATCGGTACGCAGACATGGCCTAATATAAACAATTATGAAGATGTTCAGTTTGTGAAGCCAGACATTTTCCTTTCCGATAGTGGCGGCGAGACTCGGCCTCAGCTTGGTGTATGGTCCGCACCTGGGGTTGATCAATACCTGGCGAGAAAACAGGAAAGATATGTAATGAAGGAGGGGTGAAGGAAACTGAGGCCAACGACATATTATCATTCTGCCGGGCATTACCTTGTCCCTCGAGAAGATTTTATACCATCTCTCTGTGTGAAACCAAGTCGTCAGCTACTGCCGCTCGATATACTTCCCGAAACAATCTTCGCTGCTCAACTTGTCCACTTCGTTCTTCATGACGCTCACTATCACCTCTGCCGCTCCATCTGGTAGCTTGGGCATGACACAATTGAACCCCGGCTCACCTGGGTATCTGTAAGTAGCTGGGACTCCACCGAATACCGTCCCCCAGTCCTGGTCATACAGCGGTGAGCTCGTCCAATCCGTCCCCATGGCCACTCCAGTCGACGAGTAACTGCCCAGAAACGCCCAGTCCACCCACCTCTTGTTCGTCTCAGCCATGATGCTTCGCACGAGAGTGGGATTGACGGCCGTGATAGCACGGCGGACCGCCCCGGCAGCTTCCTGCAGGCCGGAGCGTGGGTCGAGGAGCTTGCCCAGGTCGAGTGAGACGGAGAGTTGGTAGACGGCATTGCCGATGTACGATTGCGGGAGGTCGAGGTGACGGCGGGCGTCCGAGGGCATGAAAAGGTTGGTCTTGGTGGACCCGGGGAGGGCCCTTGCAGCGGCAGAGCGTTCTCTGCGTACGAGGATGAGACTTCGCCATATGAGGGCGCAGATTGCATCGTGTGTGGAAATCGGTGGTGCGGCAGGCTGTGTTGCATCTGCTTTCAGCTGTGCCACACCAGTCGCGGGGATATAGAAGCTGACTGGTACCTCTGCCGATGTTGCCTCGAACGGGTGGCTAGGGGGCTGCGTTGGCGCATTCGTCATATATCCGGGATGGTCTTCTATCTTGAACGGGATCTCACTGGACACGTTCCGCATGAAGCTGCGGTCCAGGCCCAATTGTGTTGAGGCGGCAGCCAGGGCCAGTACATTGTCCGTAGTCCGCTCCTGCGCGATCTTCGTTGCTTCACTCAGCATTCGCATCAGCTCATTGTTCCCACTCCCATCTGCCACGCAATGTGACATGGCCCACGTAAGGATAGTACCACCTTCAATTGTGCTGAACTGGATCTTGCATGCAGCAAAGGGGCGGTCATTGCCAATATCCTGAGGAACAGGCACAAGCACATCATAGGGAAGTCGGGCAACCGGGAACCCAGAGGATTCAAGCTCTCCGAAAGAAGGCAATGTAGCCCGCAGGTCCTTTATTACCAGCTCAATTCCATGGCCAGGGAGAATTGTGCGCCAGTCCGGATTGACATTAGTGGTATCGATCTCTGCAGACGGTAGCGGCGCGACGACACCACCCAAGATGGCACAACGCAAGCCAAGGGCTTGTAAACCCACCCTCAAGGCAGCCAGTTGAGCATCTCGCTGAGCGAGGGAAGCACAGCGAAAGATGAGAAGGCGGCGGCTGTAGTGAACCCTGATCTGTCGTTAGCATGAAACAAATGACCCAGGGAGAGTCGGAGTTCTCGAAGGTCCTGCAATACGGGAGAGACGCACGGGTGGAGCGCATCGAGAGCGGCGAGGTCGATGTGGAAATGCGGGGTTGGGATCAGGAAACTGGTCGTCATGGCGATGAACGACCAGATGAGCACCTACATATGTAGTAGTTGATGGCAGTGGGCAAGCTATCAGTCGGTTGCTACTTTTACGTTGTTCAGCGACGTGGGCGAGGCTGGCCTAAACCTGGATGAGCTCATGTGCCACGAGGCTGTGGCTACCTTTTCTCCCCTTGTCGGGGGAGGTTGTCGCCCGATACCATGTGGTTGAGCTGGCACATTGATATCCGGATCGGCATCGGTATGTTGCAGTCACGGCTGTTGAACATGGAACGCCTGTTTGCTTGCGGGAACAAGTAAATTGGGTGTCGGGTCTGAGTATGTGCTATTGGTGCTCCCCTGGGAAATTCTTGACAAACTCAAAGAGATCCGACTGTTCAATCATGGTAATCTTCCCGGCGAGCGTCTTCGCAGCAATGACAAACATCGACAAGTGGTGGATACCACTGTCTATTACATATTGGTTCTGAAGAGCAGAACGGAAGCAAGGAAACGAATGCCCTTGCTGGGTTGTAGCATCAAAAACAGATGCATAGGTAAGGCAACCACTCCCTGATTTCGATCTCGCCTATTGGGCCAAGGGAGAACCCCCCCGGGTCCTTGCGACTTTCCTGCTGCCACTCGCGATGTTGGCTTGCGAAGCCCACAATTCCACGCCACCTGGGAATGAGCAGCCTACGCCCCCTCTGAAGGGGCTCCACAGAATCACCAGCATGACGCCAGGGGCCGAAACTCCCTAGAATTGAAGCGAGTTGCTATCGGCTCGTTTAGAAGTCTTGATTCTTGACGCAAGGTGCTCTTGCTCCAGTGGTTTGCACCCCAGCCTCTGTATGTCAGTCTGTATATGCTCTACTGAGTAGGTACTCGATACATCCTCAGTCGCTTAGGCCTCCCAGCTCGCGATTTGCGTCACATTTCTCAGCCCTATGGAATTTATAAGGCGAGCCACTCGTCGACGCGATTCTCATAATAGTGGAAGCCGATTCTTGGTGTTAACAATATAGAATCGATGATATCTCTCAGTTGAGAAGTGCTAACAATGGCGCCCAGATGCAAAGATCGACGCTTGAACATCGAGGAACAGCAAACCATCGAGCACAATCACCCAGTGCAAGACCCGGAAATTGTGCTCTTGTCACCATATTTACTGAACAGTGGTCCAGTTCCTCCAGGTCCCAGCAATCGCAAAAATTTTCTCAGCAGACGAGCATATCATCCCAAAGTCGTCACTTGTTGTCTCACCTGTAAACGATGACACTTGAAATGCGACAAGACCAAGCCGAATTGCCTGAGATGCAGGCGCAGCTGCCGTCGGCGCGACGGCTACATTGTCCGCAAAGCTAGGATTTTCGAACCCTCTGGAACCAAGGCGTCAGATATGTCTGCCAATTTCGTCCACCTGCAGAAGGAAATCTCAATGGAACAATGTATAGATTTTGGGACATGGGCTTTTCAGTACTTCTGTGAAGTTACCACGCCCGCCATGGCAGAATGGACGTTTGCAGGCAGCGCCCAGGACTTTTGGTTCCGTCATGTCCGACAATGCGCGACGTCGATACCGGGGGTTCGTCACCTCGCAGTCGCCCTCGCCGGCAGGCATAAGTGCACGTCTAACCTGGCTCCGGACGAGCCCTCCTTTGCATCGGGACAATATCTCCTAGCTTTGTCCTGGCTCACTCGAGAAAAGGTGGCAATTTGTGTGGACACGGTGCTTCTGTGTTGCATCTTGATAGCAGTTTACGAATATCTGGATCCACATACCGAGTGTTATGGGGGGTTGTCACATCTCGCCGCTGCTTTTCGCATCATGAACGACCCTAATACCATGAGGACCTCTGCTGCCAGATCCATGTACTCCATAGCTCTACAGGTGGAGACAGTTGTTTCCATCTTCAGAACTCTCATCGTCCTTCCTGGTGGAGATCCGAATGTTCTCTTTGACCAGAGCATACCACATATACTAGAAGCATTCCAGAGTCCTGCTCAAATGCAACGAAAGTTCTTCAAGATCATTCGCTGGCGGTTCATATATTCCCTCTGCCACAGAGAATGGACCAGTGATTGTTCTAGCTTCCACCAGCTCCACAACCTAATGCGGCAGTGGTACGGACTAGTTTGCCATTATATCCGTGGATTCAACGAAGAGAAACCCGCGAGCGAAGACCTCCAGCTCGCCAAGACAATGTCAGTCCAGTTTCGGATGATATATGCTGCCCTCTGGTATTCGATCAGTGACAAGAGCCCCAAGCATCAGCATCCCGGTCATGCCAATTTGGTTGCCTTGTCGGATCCTGACGAAGTGACAGGGTTTTGTCCATGTCAAGATTGACCCGCAGTACGACAGCCAGGGCTTGCGGCTGGAATCCGGTACACTTCACAAGCCAACCGGGATCTTGCCTGATATTGAGATCATCAGGTCTCCTGACCAGCCTCGATATGCGCGATTCACAACATATGCTAGCAGCGGTGGGTCAACAAGGGGAAGTCCATGAGCAAAACAACAAGCGTCACCCTTTGTGGGACAAGCACTACGCTATCCAACCTACATTCATATAACATATTGACGAGCGTGAATCTCAGAAACGGACTTTGACGCTTTTGTCAGGATGACTCACCGACTGCTGGAGGTCAAAGAATACATCAGCCACTGTCCAGTGATTCTTTGCTCTTTTGCAGCCTCGTGAACGTGGACGAGGCTGAACATATCGATGACGTTGGTCTTGGCAGTATCACAAGCACATCAGGGGGATTTTTCCTCGCGAATCCGACCTGCCTGCCTCTTTCTCCTTTTGCCGAGTGACAATGGCAAAAGCATCGCCGAGGCGGTGCATGGTGTTCGTATCCTCATATGCCTCGGCAGGCACAGGACTTACCGCCGCGGTCGCAGCAAATGCGTTCCGGTTACACCATGAACTTCAACCGCGAGCATCGCGTCTATTCTCTTGTCACTCACAACAGACAATGGATAAAAAGGTTGAAATGTACCCTCAATGCCAGCTTGTTTCCAGTGGGACAACATCGTACCTTGTCTGACTGGGCCTGAAATTGCGCTGCGAAGAAAGATCGGAGGAGTTCATAACGAAAGAACTTTCATCCTCTGACAATTGCGTCCTTTGTCTCAGGAAGTCGCTGATGAGGAATAGGCCTCTCTGAATCTTGCCTTCTTCTCAGTCATGATCTATCTGCTTGGATTGCTGAGGAAGGCCTGGCCAACACTTCCCAGTCCAGTGAAAGAACTTTCTTGATACGGTCCATCATTGAGCTGGTGAAAATGTTTCATGCCCGTGCAACAGATTCACCTCGCGCTACAGACGCATCCCACTGCTTTCAGCAGCAGGTGAGGCGTAAATGCGAACAATTTTATCTCCAGTCGGCCAAAATTCAATTTGTATCATCGCACCTTCCGCAACTTAATGCTCTATTCAGCCCATCTCTCAATCTTCAGCGACGTTTTAGGATCAGGGATGAGGAGAATCAGTCAGAGAAACGCTACCACCTTTTTCAGCGAGTTATGTGTACACCAATATGTCAAATCACAAAAACGTGAGTTCTCTTCCGACCTTGAGGGCCTCTCTTTCTGTATGACCAACAATACAATCCTGTCTGGGTGACTTGGTGGAGGTACCCATCAAAGATGTCCAGCACCACCTCAACCCCGCAAGACGATGCCTTCCGATCCTACGTCATAGACTTCCTCTGCCATGTCCCTCCGTCAGCCCTCGACATTTCAGGCACAGCCCGCTCAGAGCTCGAGGCTCTTGCCGGCGAGTATTACGAAACGAGCCAAGACCAAAAAATGCAGGAACTTCTCATGGCTCTCCATGCTCGCTACGATTTGGCAAAGCTGGGATTCTTCGAGCAACGTGCTCTCAACGAGATCATCGTTCGTATCAATCAGGTTCGTTACAATGTTGGTGCCTGGCCAGACAGCGGGTCTGGCAAGAATACCACCGCCACAACCCCAGGAGCTCCACAGCAAGCACAGATGATGCCTCAGCACAATTTAGTCACGCCTGATCAAGTCACTGGCGATCTTGTCGGAGTCGGATTGAAGTTCCCTGTTGACGCCTCCATGCCTGTGGATTTGGACACCAACAATCTCGGCACCGCGAAAAAAGAGGTTGGCAAAGTCAGGACACAACCTGAAGGCGAAGAGAGCTACGTCGTTGGCTGGAAGACAGAGTTTCAGATGACACCACGCGGGATGGCTCTAGTGTACAAGCAGTGGCGCTGCCACGGAGGTGCTGGGATTGGGACTGGGACTGGGAAATGAGTGGCCAAAGCCAGCACGTGGGTTTCATTTGTTCAAGATGTCTTTGGCACTGGTGTACCTGCTTGCTGGCGAAATCGAAGAATGAATCAAAAGGCCATTTTTCGAAGAGCCCTTTGAAAGGTAGGGGGAATACATAAGAGAGATGAAAGGAAATGCTACCCAACCAACACAGACCATGCCCATAAGGAATTCCTAAGCGCTCATCGATTCTTCCCATGACTTTATACCCTAGCCAAAGAATTCATTTCAGCATCGAATGAATCAATCAACGAGCCCAACAAATAGATCTCAATTCCACTCATCTGCAATAACATTCTTCGCCAGCTCCGCGTTTTCCGAATAATCGATATTAACGTCAACCACACTAACTCCCTCATACGCGAGGGCTTTTTGGAGAACATCCTCGACCTGCTCCGCCGTCTCGATACGGAACCCTTTTGCACCGAAACTCTCTGCAAACTTGACGAAGTCGACACCGCCGAGCGCGACGCCGGAAGCGCGCCCGTACTTCATGACTTCCTGGAACTCGACCATGTTGTAGGCCTCGTCGTTCCAGATAAAGTGCGTGATGTTGCAGCCCTGCTGGACCGCGGTGGACATTTCTTGGGACGAGAACATGAAGCCCCCGTCGCCGGAGATGGAGATGACCTTTTCGGAACATGGGGGGGATTGGGTGAGGCTGGAGGCGATGGCCCATGGCAGGGCGATGCCAAGGGTTTGTTGGCCGTCGGAGCTGGTGATGAAGTGTGTTAGTTGGGTGGCGTGTACACCTTTTTTTTGGCCTTTAGAGAGGAAGCTTTGGGTCAAGGGGGATGGGATGGGGTTAGGGATGTAGGTATAAGGACCAGAAGGACTTACGTGAGTAATCGACGCGGCTCGTACGCGAAGAAGTACCGCATGAAGTAGATATACCTGTAGAGGTAAAAGAATGACTGTCAGTCAGAGCACACTGGTGTGATTGGTTGTTGGATGGAGCTTTACGCATGATTGGTCTCCTTCCCAGCAGGTTGGCATACAGGGGGGAAAAGGGGCCCAGGGGACCGGGATTAGGCAAGACTTACACTGAGCCAACGTCCACACAGATGGTTGTGTCCTTGGACACAAATCCCTGCAAGGTACTGATGAAATGCAGAGGATGGACCTTGCCCGAGGGTGACGAAGATCCGCCCTTCACCTCGGGCCTTTCCTGCCACATGGTGTACTCCCTGATCAATCCCCGGCAGAGGTCCGAGATGGTGTTTGAGTCCGAGATCTTGGAGAGGTGATCGGACAGGTATGTGACATTCTCGACCACGGAACCCAGAAGCTCCGCGACAGGATGATAATAGGTCCCATAATCGGAAGCTGTGAAGTCAATGTGCACGATTTTTTTGGTGCCGTGCGGGTTCCACAGGTTGGCGTCGTACTCTACGGGATCGTATCCCACGGCGAGCACCAGGTCAGATCTGGACAGCAGCTTGTCGCCCACCTGGTTGCGGAAGAGCCCGACCCGGCCGTAGAACAGATGCACCAGCTCCTTGGGCACCGCGCCGGCCGCCTGGAACGTCTCGACCGTCGGGAGGGGGAATTTGGACAGCAGGCGCCGCACGGCGCTGACGACTTTGGGGCTGCTTGCCCTCATGCCCAGGAAGAGCACTGGGAGTTTGGCACTCTCGATCATCTGGACCACCTGGTCGAGCTTCTGTAGCGGCGCGGGCCCGTACATGGGCGGCACGAACGCGTCGCTCGGGAACGGGAGGATCTTTGATGTGCCCTTTGCAACGTCCTGCGGGATGGAGATGACGGCGGCGCCCTTGGGCGCGGCGTTGGCGGACCGGAAGGCGTTGACGATCGCTTCTGCGGCCTGGTCCTCAATGTCGATGCCCACGGCAGTTTTGGCCGTCGGTCCCAGGATATCCAGCGCGCGCATGCTCTGATGTGTGCGCTTGAGATTCATGTGGCGTGGCACCGAGCCCAGCAGGGCCAGCACAGGATCGTTCTCCGTCGTCGCCGTGATGAGTCCCGTGGCAAGATTCGACGATCCTGGCCCGCTGGTGCCGATGCAGACTCCTGGGATTCCAGTGATACGCCCCACGGCGGCGGCCATGAATGCAGCGTTTTGTTCGTGCCGGGCGACAATGAGCTTGATCTCGGGATGGTCCATCAATCCGTCGAAGATGGCGTCGATTTTGGCGCCCGGCACCCCAAACACCAGGCGGACGCCCGCATTGTACAGGCTGTTGACGATGATCTGAGCGACGGTGCTCTCACCACTCATTTTGGGCTCGGGCTTGAATCAACGAAGAGGATGAGAGGAAGAAGGGAGTAAATTCGTCCAAAGGCAGTGCCAGGGGATGTTTCTGTATTGATGCTCGCAGGGTGGCCTGTAGAAGACTGTGAATTTCTGTGCATGAAGACATATCAACACCCACACACGCATCTATATATAGGGCTGTCGGTCCCTCCGCGATGAAGCTGGACTCTTTCCACCCGGTTAAAGGAAAGGCAGCAGCCTCGTCCATTGGCATCAAGGATGATGTAATCGGCAGACGCTTACAGCCGGATAATCCGTCCTCGCCGTATTGCCTCAGTAGACAATAAGGTATCCGGAGTGACGCATTTCTCCTCAGACATACATGACGCCTGCGATTCCGACTCTCGCTTGGGCCCCTGACAAGGAATGAAAAGAAAGCAAGAAACAGCGCAGAGAGAAAGAGAGAGAGAGAGAGATCAGAAAAAGTTGAGGCATTTGAAGTGCTACCGTCGCCGCTGTCGCCCATTGGACTAGCAGGGACGAGGAAAGCGCTTAAAAAGGAGAGATTGAGAAACAGCATTGAAACGAAGCCAGCATATTCATTCCAACACCATCCATCAGGGAGGATAAGAATTGCGATTGGAAAGCAAGGGAAGCAAAGTATGGCGGTCAATGAGATCTACCAATATTCCCTGGTCAAGTAAGTGTATTGACTATTTTCTAAACCCAATCTATTTTTCTTTGTCATTGGCATCGTTCATTTCATTTCATTTCCTCCCAAAAAAACACTCGCGTCGGTGATGCAGTGATAGATGCAGCGTTGGCTGACGAACAAAACAACTTCTGTACACATAGTGCCCTCATGTCCGGTGTCTCGGACAGCGGCATCACCGTCTCCAAACTCCTGCAAAAGGGCAATCAGGGACTGGGCACGTTCGTGCGCATGGAGGGCGAGCTTCTCCTGCTCGACGGCGCCGTCTACCAGTTACAGACTGAGGGCAAAATCCGCCTGGCCGACCAGGACGACCAGATCCCCTACGCTGCGGCCACGCACTTTCGCTCGCAGAGGACGGTGACGGTCAGGCTGGACACAAAGGACTCGATCGACGCCGTACTCGAGGAGTTCAATGACCACGCGAGTAATTTGTTCATGTCGTACCGGGTCGAGGGCGTGTTCCAGCGGTTGAAGTGTCGCACGGTAAAGGGCCAAGAATACGACGGGCAGCCGCTGAGCGAGCTGGGCAAGAAGCAGTTTGTGGCAGAGTACCACGACGTCGAGGGCACCATTGTGGGATTCCGCTCGCCGGTCGCGTGGCAAGGCTTTTTCGTTGCTGGCGAGCATATGCATTTCATCGACAAAGAGAAGAAGATTGGAGGCCATGTTCTTGAACTGCAGGCGCGCGAGGTAAATGTGGGCATTGCTACAGTGAACAACGTCCATATTGAACTGCCCACATCGGACAAGTTCAATTCGGTTATCATGTCGACGGACGATGCGGGATTGAAGTCTGTGGAAGGGTGACCCTCCCGATCAGCAAGGAAGGCAGATTGTAATAGTAAGATCTGTGTTTGCGTATTCCATAGCGACTGGCGACAAACGACCTCTTGAGGTGTGACCATGATTGCCTTGCTCTCCCGTCCCGTTGACCCCTTCCAAAACCGAAAGGAAAAAGACCACGCCGGACTACAGTAACAATCATCCGCCTGCTCTTTGAAAAGCCCTCCCAACTCGTTGCACCGGTGCTTCGCCGCCTGCGACACACGGAAGTCCAGTCTCTGCCTACCAGGCTTATGAGCACGGACCTCAGGCATTCCACAACAACTCATCCTCTGAGATGCCCCCAAAGACTGTTTGGATTGCTTCTTTCGTGTCCTCAACAAGCTTGCGCTCGTGTTCTTTCCATGCTTCAAGCTTGCCCAGCCGTCTGCCCTTAACAATACGATCCGCGGCGATGAAAATTTCAGTGCAGAAGCAGATGCAAGCAATTCCCTTTTCAGCCTCATTGTCAGTATGCATCTTGTCCGAGACCAGTAAGACCACACGGAGGCATCGCTCAAACACCGCAAAGAGGTTCAGCCGAGCCATAGGAAAGAATCCGCGAACACCATTGGTCAATACCCCGTGAGTCGCCAGAACAAGCGGGAGAAGTCTTGGATTCTGCATGGCCGGTTCAATTATCGGTAAGTCACTCTTGCACACAAGTTTTGCTTCCATTTCTCCCCGCGTTTGCCGGAGGCGCTCAAGGGGGGCACTAAGGTTCTTCAATTGATCATCACTGACGTGGTAATTCTTGTGCTTAATGTGGAACACCACGCAGCCCGATCCGACCTTCTGTTGGTGGTTGGGAATGTCAAATCCAGCCGCCGCCTTCGCCGCGTGCGCAGGGATAGCGAGACACCAATTGTCATGTTTGCTCTTGCCTTTGTGACCCTTTTCGAATTTCAACCTGGCACCCACGTGTCTAGCCCAGCAAGCGCGAAAGTTTGACTTTGGCGGATTGGAAGCAGGGAACAAGACATCGCGAAGTTGAGAGCATAGTTTTTCCAGCGTCGAGTTTTCCTCTAGCCCGCCTAGTTGCCTGAGAACGTTGTAAGAATGCAGCACCGCCCCCACGTAATGCCGATATTTGAGTAAGTGCAGCCCATAGTAATGGCACAGGTCCAATATTTCGAGGACGTGATTCCCAGCGACCCATGGCGATTGGAAAACCAGGTCCCAGCAGTTGTGGCTTGCATACTCCTGCAGGTTGGTTTCCAGGTTTTGTAGGTGGCAGCCAAGAGTCTGAGGACAGCGGCAGGGAAAGGCCGTCTTGTTGCTCAAAACTGTCGTAACCTGAGAGCGAGCCTGGTGTGCAAGTTTCAGTGCCATGATACGACCTTGTGATGCCATTTGTGGCTTCGGAAGGGATCGAAGAAAGGCCCCGTAACTTTGGGTTAGGAGGTTCAATCCCAGAACAGCCGACCAAGTCTTCGTATTATTCTTCGGGTCCGTAATGATATCGCCTAGATCCAAACAGACGGGAGTGCTGGCCTTGATAATCTCCACTGTTGCCGCTTTGCTATGTACCAAGTCGACAATCTTCTCGATGATGGCTGACGAGAGGTATTGGCTGTTGGCGTTGTCCTTGATGACTTTTGCCTGGGCTTCTTGTGCCTCTTTGAGACCACACCTGGCGCAAGATGGGGCACCAAAAGGCAAGGGACCATTCGACAGGTCCGACAGGGTTTGTTCGATTTGTTGCAATCGACCCAACAGGGCTTGGTTGGTGCACATGAGCTTTTTAGTGCCGACTTCAATTGGACTCGCCGCGTGATCGAAGGAGCATATATCATGCAAGTCTGAAAAGCAAAAGTCTTCATCATGCTGAAGCAACTCGTTAACAACCTGGCGTAGTGATGCAAGAGCGACATTGGTGATGAAAGATGCGACTGCGACCGAGATTTGGCCCTTTCCAGCAAGCTGCCAATAAAGGTCGACGGAGGAGGAGATGTCGTGGATTTGCTAGCTTCGTTAGCAGGATGTTCGTGCCACTCGAGGATGACCTACTTGCGCGGCGGCTGCCAGTTCGAGGGCCCTGCCGAGTTCGTCATCTGCCAGATGTATGTCCAAACCTTGGCCGCCAGTCGACGATGGCGGTGGCGTGGTGGGCTTGGACCCGCCCGGAGCTGCAATTTTCCCAGTGTTCTGCCCTTCATAGTCCTCGGCTTCCTCGACTGTCAAGCCCTCGTACTGGTTGACTGGACGGAGTGAAGGGCAGACTGGAGATGAGGATGACGATTTGCGGTGCTGCGACTTGAGGCCACCACAACAAACGCAGAGATCGTCGTAGATTTTTGCGAGACTGCGCAATGTGTCAGCGTTTGGATCATCTTGTCAGCCACTCGAGACTTGCGTGTCCGTGAAATGTTCGTGATTGATCGTGTTGAGCTCCCCAGCAGAACCATCGATCTGGGTACGGTAGTACTTGCTGAACCTCTTCCGATCTGCAATCGTCTCTCGGAAGTAGAAATGAACAACATCGGGCAGAGAACGAAGCTTCTTGGACACCGCTTGAGCCATAGACTCAAGTTCCTTGATGGTTAAGCTCTTGACTGGTTTGGGTGGCGCTGGACTGTGCTGGAGGAACCAAGTCAACAGAGCCCGTGTGTTTTTCTTGTACCGCACATAGGCATCGAGCAGATCGGGGGGAAGACCGCTGAAGCTGAGCTTGTGCGAGGCGTTGAGAAGCATTTTCGGAGCCTGTTCCAAGTAGAGCAGGATAGAAATGAAAACGAGGACAAGAAGGTCAAGACAAGCCGAAAGGCAAGATGTTTACCGGGGTTCCAACGCTGGTCGCGAAAGCTCCTTCCAAACAACAATGGATGGGAAAGTGAGCCGGGCAATCTCCCTCGAAGTTTGAATGGGAAGGAGACATGAGGACAATGAGGACAATAAGGCAAACTTGTCTCTTATGCACAGCGGTCGACAGCGATGGAGAGGATCCGTCATCTCGTCATCAGCCTCTTGAAGCTCCCAGCGCTGGATCCCCGATATGGGCGTGGCAATCCGTCCTGCCCTGGTGAATCGGGGTCGCATGCAGACAAACCCATCAGCATCATTGGCGCAAGACATTCCTGCAAGGTACAGTGGGTGTCTAGAACGGAATGTCTTGTGTGAAGCAATTGGTGGAGGGACGAATAGAGACGAAGCAAGAATTTTGAGGACCTTAACAGGGATGCGAGAAGGCTGGTAACACGTGACCTGGGCTTTCACGAGATCGTCCGAGACGTCACCGGAGCAGAATACGATGAAGTGCCGGTTGAATTGAACAGGTCTTGGTCGAGAACGCAGAGATACAGAAAGTGGTGAGCGTCCTAAAGGGAAAATGGTCCTAATCCAGCTTCTATTCAACCATCGTGACCACATATCTGCAGAAGCCCTTCCGAATCTTGCACTCATGGCCCTCCATAGTACTTGTATCCTTCCATAACCTCTTCAGAGATCCGCGAGGGTACGCTTTGCATTTTGCCAGCTCCTCGATTGAACTGCTATACTTGTGGCAGCAAGGTTGAGACAAGGCTCGCGCACGAGGGACATTCTTTGTTGGGGTGGTCTGGTGTTCGTAAGGTGTTCGGCTGCGTAGGTCGGCAGTGGACTCCTCTGTCTTTGGGCTCATTTCCTCGACGATCTTGTGCTGGCCCAGTGGGTTGGCGTGGTAATGTCGACGATCCAGGGGACAACTTCCCTGATCAACGGTGGAGACAGATCCAATGGAGAAAAGCCTTGACTTTGGTGACACGGCGAATTGAGCTTTAAGGTCGTCCTCTTCGATATACATAGACCAGAGCACGTTACTATTTTTCCTGGCCCAGTCACTCTGCTTGCGCTCAGAGACGGCCCCGTGGGCCTTAGGCGCCACGGATGGAGGCGAAGTGTTTCTCTCGGCCATCACTTGTTTCCAGATTCTGACCAACAAGAAGACTATGCTGGCGAGTAGCAGGGCTGAGATTACTGAGTGAAAGACAATTGCAGCAACGAGAAACTTGGAAGGAAGAGCGCGAGAGACAAGCTGGCGAGACGAGGTGCTGAAGGTATTCATGTCGGTAATTGCCCCGAGAGAAGGGATCGGCGCCATTCAAATTAGCTAATGAGTGAATGCTTGTTACGCGATAGTGAAAAGAATGTTTTGCTGGAAACAAAATAGCGACGTATTGGAAGACGTGGAAAGTCAAAGGAGTGTTTGGAAAGAACTAATGAGCGAAAAATGGTGATTGAAATCAGACTTGCCTGTGGCGGTGGGCGTCATATAAAGCAATGATTCCTTGTAACGCATCCCACAACCGCGGTGTGAAGGGGCTTCTCCTCGCGCGTCACATTCCATCAAATCGCGATCATAGTGGCCGGGAAAAGGCGTCCTTCCTCCTGCCTCCCCCAGACATGCGCGCGGGGACCTGGGACCCGGTTCGACCATGGTCCGAGCATGCATGTCCCCGCCGAAGATCCTCTGCATGGTGGCCTTGATCCGAGTCTGGTTTCTCGGTTGAAATTAGCGCCTACCAATCCTGCCTAATTATCGAAGGTGTCTGGATTCGTTGCGGACCACACTCGCTAGAATGCCAGGGTCTAGAAGGTCACCTATGTTGCAGCATAGGGTGACCCAATAGGCCCTCGATGGTAACGTTACCATCGGGGGCTGGAGGATGTCTCATAGCCAAGTACTGCAAATCCAGGGCGTTAAGAGGAGAAACCGGAGTGGGCGGTTCCGGAGCAGCTATGGTGGGTATATCCTCTGGCGGCCGTCTCGTAATCTGACTTGGTTGACTGACATAGTCGATTGGATCGTATGGCTTGATGAACGGCTGTTCGTGAACACGCGGAGGTTGTGGACTTGACCGATATTCAGACCGCGTGGATGACGGAGAGGGAAAGCGAGAGTACGGTGGAGGAGGATCGAGATGGTCTGGTGGGAGGGCGATGGCAATGTTGACACTTGCCCTCTTGTTTTGAGTGATCGTCTCATGATCATCAAAACCTGACCAGTGCCTCTGCGCTATTTCAGCCGATCTGGTGCGGTGTGTCCGAGGAGTGGGATTTCTGAGATTCCCCATATCCATACTGGCCCGGGGCTCGAAGGCTGGAGCCGGAGATGCTGTTCGGGGGCGTGGAGGGGGTCCCGGAAGAGGTCGATCCAAGTAGTAGCCATGCACAACTCGAACCTCTGCCCTCTGGACCGGCTGAAATGCCATCGGAACATTTCCCCAATCGGTATACTCGAATTGAGAGGGTGTCGAGGTCGTCAGCGCCACGCTGGAGCGAGACTGTCGTAGCTTTGTTCGAACGTGACCGAAGACATTATTGCTCGGGGAACTCATCATGGCTAGTCCAGTCTGAGGATCATTCACTACCTAGGTGGGCGAAGTAGTGAGATTATCGCAAGTACGATAATGATCTTTCAAGGTTCCTCCTCGTGGTTCCGTTGGTGCTTGACGAAAGTCATCCGAGAAGGACGAAGTTGAACACGGCCTGCCGTCAGGCCATGGCGATAGGCGACATATTAGTTAACGAATTTGAGAGACTAAATCGTGATGAAGTCGAGCGCGCAACGAGGTAAGTTTCAGCGATCACACTCCGTTTTGTAATCGACGGCCTACACGTCGTCAGACTTGCACCAAGGTGCCACGCCAACAAATGGCGCGGGGAACAACTGCGAGTAAGCGGTAAGCTTCAGAATAATCATAGTAGAGGGGGCCAACATGTCGCGGGCGCAGTGAAGGATACCCTTTTGCCAGCGAGGCAGGCTAAGGGAACCTTGTTGGCTGTGGTGCAATTCCTGTTGCAATTCCAGTTCCACTGCCACGAGCTCGCGAATTGCCACCTAGCCCAACATCAAAGCCAACATCCATGCCGGTGTGATTTCAAAAGATAATGAAAACCCGCGAAGGAAGATTGTCCCGCTGGTCGAGGCCGTGGACGGGAGGCTCTTCGCGGTCCGAACGTCCCTCTGTTCACGGTGCAATACAAAGGAAAACGAAGTGCTTCCTTCGCAAAAGAAGTCTTATGAAAACTTGCCGCAAGAAGTTAGAGCTGACGAGCTGGGGGCGGCGTAAGCCTCAAGCCTTCACATGGCCAACCCGCGAGCTTCAACTAATAGCCCCAAGTCTGTCGATCAAAAACGGCCCTGTTGGGGTCCAAAGAGTCGAGCGTCTCAGGCCTTTGGGGCGATGGGAGCCTCGGCGGAATGCCTCAGGAGCCTCAGAGTAGCGGGACTCTCGATCTGGCTCAGAGGTGGTGGAAATGCGGGACAATCATACGCCGTCGAAGACCGGCAGACATTGCACCGGATAGACTGCTTCCTTCCGCAGGAGGTTGATGAAGCCTGCAGGAAGATCCTGTATGAAATCTGGACGCCGTGTTGCTCGGGGTCCGTCCAGGACATCGGTCCTTGCTTGGGTTACACCTGGCGCCCCGTCAATAGATGTTGAGCCTGTCATCATGGAGAGAGCTTGGACGGTGAAGCAACTAAAACGAGGAGAGAGCCGATCATATACTTTTTCCATTCAACGTTGCCAAATTGTCGGGGTGAAATTGTCTGGTCATCGAATCAGCCACTGCCTGTTTCTTTTCCTTTTCACTTTCCCCCACAAATTCAAAATACAATGTGATCATCAGTCTGGGGAGAAACACAAGCACCACGAGATTGCCACGTGGGAATATGTCACAGACTTCAGGTCCAGGCGAGATTGCTATTTGGTATGGGCAATCACAAAACCCTGTTTGGGCGCAATCTTTCCTCCCCAATTGGAAGCAGCCTCGATGTTGCTATTGAGTAATGCCAAGGCAGCCTTATCTGTGGTGTTTCGTTTCGTGAAGGAATAAAGATGTGACAGATGATCCGTATATGGGGGAAGGCGAGGAAGAGGATGAAGTGGCGTTTTGGTGAGATTCTAAATCCGGCCACATCCAATTTCCCAGACATCCACCGCGTTTCATACCCTCCCGTCTCCACTCTTCCTCGTTTCTAGGTCCGATGAGGACCGAGTCCTCTGCCCTCCATATTCTGCACAAACTTCAAGCCATTAACGGTTGCAGCGGAAGAACAGATCCTAAAGGCTGGTAAGACATGGGCGACAAAGAGTAAGCCGAAGATCCGATGAACAGGTATTACGCAATGCTAGCTACAGTGGTCAAGCCAGCACCTCCTTGCTGCGTACAAAGGTAATGTGCAAAGAAGGGACCATCTTCAAATCATGCTACTAACTACCCCATGCACACTTGCAACTATTACAGAAACACTCGCTGCTCTCCCCTATAGACGACCTCCCCAGACATGCTGCTTTGTTCTCTGATACCAAGCAGGATTTCTTTGCTGCTCCTGCAAATGCAATGGCCATGTGGATCGTGACAGAAAAATGTTCGAAAGCCCCTCATAAGATCAAACGCGTTTATGCCATAACCAAAACGGCGGCGGCAGCGAGACCAGCAAGAGCAAATGAACCTGCGTTGGCATTGGCAGCACCAGTGAACGTAGCGACCGCAGGAGCGACAGGGGTGGAAGAGCTGTTCAATCGGTTAGCCTTGCACGTTCCAAAAACTTCGATAGAGAGCCAGAAATGGCCGAAGTGCTTACCCAGAGTAGGACCAGACGCCAGTCGAAGCAGCAGCCACAGGAGAAGACCAAGCACCAGTGCCAGTCGCGGCGGCAACAGGAGATGACCAGGTAGAAGACGCAGCCTCCCAGGTTCCCCAGGTAGCAGAGCTCGTGGCCAAAACTGGAGTTGCAGTTGTCTTGAGAGAGCCAGTGCTGTAAGTCCAGTAGCACCAGTCAGAAGGAGGGGCGCCGGTCCATTGGGCTTGGATGGAGCTGAGCTTGTCAGTTGGCAGGAGAGAGAACCAAGCCGGAGGAGTGGTGGCAGTGTATTTGCCACAAGGAGCGGTGGTTGCCGACACAGGAGTTGAGGTGGTAGTAGTGCCAACCCAATCGGACCAGGTACCAGTTGGGTCGACGGGCTTGCTGCTCGTGCTGCTGGACCAGTCGGCCCAGGTAGGGTCCCAGGAACCGCTGGCACCACCCGTGGGCTTGACCGGAACGCTGGAGGTGGTCGAGACAGTGGCACTCCAGTCGCCCCAGGTAGGGTCAGAGCCGCCCTTGTAAGGGCAGTTGGTGACGGTAGGCTCGCATGAAGTGATGGTCACATCGACAGTGTCGGTGATGGTGGTAGTTCCGGCAGATGCAACGGCAGCAAGACCGGCAGCGACAGCAAAGGTGGTGCGCATTTTGGATTGATGTTTGCTTGGATTGGGATCGAATTACCGGAATCGGAAAAAAAACAACTTCGAAGAAACGAAGGACGGCGATGTGGTGCTTGAACGAGCGTGGGTGAGCTGAACTCGAAAGAGTGGACGACCGAAGTCAAAGGCTTTTGTGGTACTGAAGTCGCAGCTTGAGTATAGGAAGGGAAGAAGATGATAGCTTTGGGCGTCTTGAGGTTCTTGTACTGTTGTCGTTAGCCAGGGAGATTGGAGCCCGGTAGACGAGCCATGCCCCGATTGAGGCTAATTCAGTGTATTGCCAGTGCAATTTCCCCAGCGCCGCTCATCAGACACCATGTGTAGCCAGTACCGTGAATCCCATGGACCCATGGTGGGCAACGGCGAGGTAACAAACACCCAGCAGGGGGTTGAAAGGGGAAACAGACCAGTCAGGAGAAGGAGAGTCTCGCTTGAGAGTCGAAAGGTTGCCCAAAGGCTCAAATTAAGGCTTCGGGGGCTTGCGCAGGTACCGGGGCGCTCAGCCAGTGGGACGCCTACTAGTGCAGCCACAAAGGATCTGGGCGACGCTAGAAGCCTGCCACAGATCCCAATGCAGCATGGTCAACAGGCGTGGAGTAGGTGAGCCGCCGTCGTTTGGGTATCACGGGCGGTACCTGGTGCCAGAAAACGTGAAAAAGGAGCAGGTCCTAGCATCCAAAATTGGTGTGAGGCTGTTCAGCCGAGATGCAATCTGGGTGCCATCGAATCCCCCGTGGTGTCCAGTGACGCGCTGGCGCTGCTGAGGTCGAGGATGAGCAGATGGACGCGATGGTGCAATGAGGTTTTTCCTGTCTTGTTTCACAGTGGCCCTCGATTCAGGGGTTTGCAGTTTCCCCATTGGATCAATGCCGAGCCTCATGGGGCTTCAGGTGAGCATTGTGCCGATGATGCGAGACGAGATTCTTTCCTTTTCCGTCCCGTCTTTCAGATTGTTCGCCACTTGGCCATGCTACGTTATATGTCCATATGTGTACTTGGTATGTATGGGGTGAGGTCACGTGCAGGCGGACGTTGGCTCAACATTGCAAGTCATGACTGACTGGCGACCGGCAAAGTGGGCTGAAGTTCCTTTGTCTAGGTAGATCGTCTTGCCTCCCGCGTCTCGCGTTGTTGATCAGCGAGAATCGATTCTCACGCGCTCACGAAAGTCAATCCGATCCCAGATTGAGACTGACTCTCTTATGATCACATGTCCAAGGCTGAGAGCATCTTTTCGTCAACACTGCATCGCATGTGTCCCCGAAATGACAATAGCGGTGATCGCACATGAGCTGATGGTCATGGCACATCTGGTTGGAGCTGGTTGGAGCGCGGAAAAGTGATGGGACCAGATTGGTGAGAGAGAGGAGAGAGGAGAGAATAAACCCGCGGACGTGGATGACTGTCAAATCTCACGCATCGACTCTTCCGCGGGTTTCCTAGGATCTTGACGGCAGGCAAAACTCAACTCACTGTCTGGTCGTCAGCTTCATTACATTGATGATGCCATTTTTGTGTGTGATGCTGATTGGGCCGGATAAACCCTCCTTACTCCTCACCTTGAAATTCCGCCGAACCGTGGATTGCGCAGTCTTTCTCTTCTCTGTTCACTTCCACCTCACCACATCCCTGCAATACGACCACGGCCATGCTCCAGTGATGCATTTCGCCAATGCGCGGTATTCGACGGGTGAGTGATACCTGGGGCCCGGAAAGCCGGGGAAAAATGGCCAACGAGTGCCGTCCAAGTGAAGCTTTGGTGAGCGCAGGTGAGTGGTTGATGGCCTTGCGGACGCTGGAGCTGGTGTTGGTGTTGGGATACAGCTTCGGGGAATCTGATCCGGCTCCGTCGCCAACGTCATGACAGCAGGCAGAGCGGGCTCTTCTAGCCATTATTTCTATACCATTGTCGCCACGGAAAAACCTCCGGTGCAGTTCCGTCAGTTCTTCAACACGGCTTGCGCAGCCTCGTCTTACCTCCTGTGCCTCTGCAAGCATCATTGACTACGTCACGACTGTAAAGAGCTTTGTTCATCGACGTCTGTCCTGCATATCCATTGGGGGACCTTCGCAGCGGAAATGCTGATGGGGCGCATCATGACAGCTACATTCCGGCCGCCCGTCGCTCACGCTGGTGAAATATGCTGTTGACTAGAAGCTTGCCGAGCCCCGATTCCACGGCCCATTGACAGACTTGGATGGAATGGATCTGACAGCCGAATTCTTTCGGTGTGGAGGGGGTGTTGAGGTCATGCAATCCGAGAGGAGTCTTGTCAATTAGAGCTATAATTCCAGCACGATCCCACGGAGCTGTCGACGTTCTTTATCTCGTTCTTGGACTCGTCCTCTCTTGACATAGTGGCAATGAAGTCATACGCGGGTGTTCTCTTGAACTTCGGTGTTCTTGCAGCCGCCGCTCCGGCTCCTCAACTCACTCTCACTCCCGCTAGCGCCCCCATTCCTCCAGTTCGGAGCAGTGAACAGACAGGCCCGACTTCCCATGGTCCTTACAACGGTCCTAGTCCCACGGTGACGGGAGCTTTGAGTGCTCCAGCGGTTGCTCAATCGATCGCTCCTGCTGGTCCAGCACCGGTCACTTACACCAACAACAATGGGTTGCTCCAAGCTTCCAGCATGCCTGTTCCATACCAACCAGCTGGCGGTCAGGGTACTAACGGAACTCTGCCATATTATCACCCGCTGTCCGACTTTGACTATGAGTCTTTGACTTTAGCCCTTTATCAAGAATGGATCGAGCTGGATCTTTTCCACAACGGTCTCGCTCGATTTTCCGTTCAGGACTTCCAAAATGCCGGGTTGACCGCAGAGGACCGATTCTTGATCGAGTTTATGGCAGACCAAGAAGTCGGCCATGCAACGTTGCTCAGCAATATCCTAGGACCTGCCGCGCCGCCTCAGTGCACCTACAACTATCCCTACACCAACGTCCGGGAGTTTATCGACTTCTGCCAGAAACTGACGCGCTTTGGCGAGAGCGGCGTCTACGGCTTCCTTGGTCACCTGGATTCGCGAGAATCTGCCACGCTACTGCTCGAGTCCATCACCACTGAAGCTCGCCAACAGTTGATTTTCCGCCAATTTGATGGTCTATTTCCGATGCCCTTGTGGTTTATTCCCGGTATTCCTCAGTCGTGGGCTTGGACGCTGCTGGCTCCGTATATTTCGAGCTGCCCTGCCAATACGACCCGTCTGGCATGGCAAAATTTCCCTGCGCTCACCATTGTGAACGCCCCCAATCCAGCCAAGACAAACCCCAATCAAGGCCCTGCGCAGAACACAACAGGCTCAAACCCTCTGAACACCACTGGTATCAGTTCTAACAATCTCTGCACCAATGCCAAGGATGGATCTTCGGACTGTGATCCGGCTATCAGTCAGAACAAGTCCATCCCTCTCTCCTACCCTGGTAGACCCATTCAATTCTCGTGGGGCAACGTGAATCAGACGGTCGGCCCCAATAACAGCTACATCACCGCGCGATCACCCCTTGCCGATGCGCCCCGTTATGCCCTCTTTGTCTCCCAACTGAATGCCACTTTCGTGCCCCTGGTTAACGTTAGCGGCAACACCGCAGCGGTTGTTCAGCCTGACATGTCGACATTCGCCGGAGAGTGAGTTTTCTTTTCCGGGCTCGGACTTTTGCATTATTTTCGAGCCCTGTCTACTTCTCTCTCTGGCGTTTTGTGATCAACAACTAACAAAATCGATGCTGCAGTCCTGCCGTCAATGCGACAATGTTCATTGCCTTGACAAGCCAGAACCCATATGTTACACCGTTCAACCTGTCCATGGTAAATCCGTAAGTTCTGTATTCAGAAGAGACTGATGATTACATCGCTGACCATATGACAGATATGTCTATGCCGGACCGGCGTTGTACCAAGCTGGTTAATGGTGCAGCTCTCGCTTTATCGACCAATATTCAGTTATGAGAAATGTTTGGATAATAGTTCTGTAACAGGATCACGAAGGATAAAATGCACAGGGAATAGGATAAAGGGACGAAAACGGACAATTTGTGGGGAGAAAAAGTGGAGAATACAGCATTGAATCTCATGAAGATATAATAATAAGCTCACATTCGCTAATTTCCTGCATTATACTCCCATCTCGTTCGTGCGTGGACTCGGTCCTCGGTTTGATAGTGGCCATAGGTACTCACTGGCTTCAATATCATGGCTGACGACATAAACTCGATATACATCAAAACAGTATGAGAAAGGACCTAAAACGAATCTAGTGAGTGGGTTAGATAGATTGATTCCAGATTCGTCGACCATCTTCCATGCTCAATAAAAAGGCAAACCAAACAAAAGCCTCATGCCCTCTCGCTCGGTGTTTAGATGGTGTCACCCTCCCTCACCCAGCCCCAATCCCGCTCGAATCTTGCCCACCCGCCCGCCTCGGGCTCCGCCATCATCTTCATCTCGTGGACCAGCATATCGTAGCTGCCCTCGCGGGGGATCTGGCCCGCGCAGACGTTGCCGCCCATGGCAATGTTGAGGAGCACGACGAAGTCTGCCATGGGCCGCGTGCCCTGCGGGATGGGCGCCTTCATGACCGCCTGCCCGTCGATCCACCACAGCAGACGCCCCTGTCCGGCAGCGTCCTGCATCCAGGAGAACTCGAAGCGCACGGGCCGGCCGGCTGCCATGCCCTGCACGGGGGTGGCGACGACGCGGTGCTTCATCGTGTCCTGCGGCGTGTAAAAGCCCCAGTGCAAGCACGAGTGGTTGACGCTGTCGCCGTTCCACGTCTCGGCAATGTCAACCTCGCCGTCCGTCGGCCAGGCGAAGGGTTCGAACGGCAGCAGCCAGAATGCAGGCCATATTCCTCCAGCGCAGGGCAGCGTCAGCGTCGCGACCAGGCTGCCCTGTGGTCGTGCAAGGCGTTGCCGCGACACTAAGCGCGCAGAAGTGTATTTCTTCGCCGGGTCCGGGTTGGATGGCGCCGAGATGGCGCGCAGAACGAGGAGGTTGTTTGGCGTGCTGCTCAGCGCAACAAAGAAGGACGAGTCCCGTTAGAAGGTTGTGTTCTGAATGCGATGGATGGACGGAAAAATAAAAGCAGGAAGGGGGAAAAGCAAAAAGATCGGATTGATTCTTGAATGTGTGTGTGTGTCTCTCTCTCTGTCTTCTTCGCTGTCCTCACAAGCACCAGCCATCCTCATGAACCAACCCTCAAAAAAGGGGCCAAGGGAAACTACAACGAAGTGCCAGAGTATGAACGTCGAGTTTTTGGAACTGAACTTGAAAACTTACTAGAACGAATTCTCTCCTTCGGCCGTATAATGCTCTATTTCATTATTTCCCCAACCGTTGTTGTTGCCCAGCTTGTGCTCCCATTCGGCGCTGACGGGCACAGCTGGATCGAACCGCGCCTGCCAGTATATCGTTGGCTGCTGCGGCGGTGGAAGGAATCCTGGCTGACCTTGTTGTTGGTAGTTGGGGCGTGTAGCTTGCGGGATGGGCGGCGGTTGTTGTTGTTGATGCTGGCTGCCCGACGACAGGAACTTCTGGCCTTCCTGCTGGAGGTCTTTAATCTGGGACTTGAAATGCGCGAGGGCGTCTTTGAAGGGCATGTTGGACTTTTGTTGGCACAAATCTAGTCCGATGATTCCCCTTTCCTGTCCGAGACGCTATCTCGTGTCCTGGAGCCCTCTTCTGATGGAAATAGTCCTCGTTGTGGCATGATTTTTGGTGGGTGGAAATGACGTTGCTTCCAAGACTCTTTGAGTTTGGGCTGCGGAATGCTTCCGGCACATCAAGAGCCTCCTTCGCGATTTGGGTTAGTACTGGATAGTATCAAATATAGAAACAACGCCACCGTTCACAACGAAGAGTCCATTGTACCAGTAGAGGATGCGTTTCTCGGCAGTAAATTAGCAGCCTACGAGGTTGTTGCTTGCTGTGCTCAGCGCGTTGAGGGTGGTGGACGATGATGAGGGACCGAGTCTGAACGTTGGTGTCTCCATCTTACAAAAGGGGCCTTCAGTCGCCACTATCACGCAGACGAGACGAGATGCGAGCAACATATCCCGGAAACACGAAACAGAGGAGAAGAGGCCGAGGACGAAAAACAGGATGTCATATCTCTCTTGTTCAGTCGCATATAGCAACAGAGCGTAGGCCCTCCCCAACACCGGCTTGTCAAAGTCCGTAAAAGACAGCAGGTAAACTCTCCTCCTTCCAACCTCCCCGGCCGAGGCGACCGTCATACTCGCTGGCGGGCATCGTCTCTATTCAGCCTTCTTGGCCTCCTCCTCTCCGGCTTGCTCCGCTTTCATCAGCACCCAGCGACGCATGACGGCCTCCTCGGCCTCACCCCGAACGCGGCCTCGTTCTTCCTTGGTGAAGCCGTCAGGAGTGTCGTCGTCAACGACGACGACACCCCCAGCGGCCTCCCCGTCCCCGTCTTCCTCTCCCTCCTCCCAGGCGGCCTTCTCTGGCGCGCCCGCCATTCCTTCAGTCACGAGCCATGGCTCGCGAAAGATAAGCGCCCTCAGCTCTCTGATGACCCCCCTGATGGTGTAGCAGGTGTGGCAGCGCTTACGGAAGCTGCCCCAGGGCTTCTCCACCTCGACGTTGCACCACTTACAGTCCTCCTCGTTCTGGAGGTAGTCCTCGCAAAAATCGTATCTTGCCTTCTTGCAGACGTCGCACTCGTATTTGAAGCACATGTCGGCAGAGAGTTTTGAGGTGTTTGATCGGATGAAATCTGAGGAGTTTATTGGGTCTGAGAGGAAGGCTGAGAAGGAAATGTTTCCTATATAGACTGATGGAGTGTATGAGTGAGACGCCGCTGAGAAGAGAAACAAAGCTGGTTCGGATAGCTTGGAGTCTTGTTTGAAGAAGTTGTTTGGGCTGACCGAGAAGGAAGATGGATTCCCGGCCTTTGACGCGCCTTCGATGATTTCTCTGAGTCTGTTCTTGAAGGTGATTCTGCAGATTTGGATGAGTTGAAAACTAAGATGAAGATTGCAAAATGGTGCTGGAGGGTTCAATTTGGACAGTGGATGCTAGTGAAAAGGTGCGGTAGAATTGAGATTCTAAGCAGGGCGAGCTACCTTGTGCTCAGACGACATGCCTTGAGGCATCTTGTGAAAATCCAACTATGCGCAGTAGATGACTACCTGTGAGAGAGGATGAACCCGGCTTTGGTGGCCGTCCAGCGGATCGTTTCCACAGCGTCAAAAGAAGGTTTGACATCTGAAGATACAATATGAAGCGGGTTGAAGTGTGAGAAGAAGTCTTTACAACTTCGCAGATATTTTGAAAACTCCGCCTTGCGTGTCGTGTCTTGTTGCTGAGAAGACGGCAAAATAGGTCGGTGACCCAGCGATGCTGCCGCCGACGCATCATCGCTTAGTCGTCGACCTATTCAGAGGTTCACAATGTCAGCAGGTAATCTGTTTGGTCGGCGGAGCCCCTCTCAACCCGTTTCCTTCGGCCTCTGCAAACATCGCCAGATATATGTTTCAGGGTGTCACTGAGGAAGCAAACGCAGATCCAGGGCGATAGGTATGTCGCCTCCAGAGCTCGTTTGTCTTTACGAAGAAGTATTCTGACTGGAACCCTCATGTCGCAGGAACAGACAGAAGTTTGACCACACGTCTTCACAAAGAACTTTCAGGTGTTGACTTCAGCCATGGCCCATCGACATGATGTTCTCAGGGATCGGGATGGCGCAGGATACTGTGCCGGATGCTGGGTTTGGGGTTATGCCCACAACTATGAGGAGGACCTTCAGACTAGGTGGAAAGACAGCTCGAGCTCTGAGGAGACTGTCACTGAAGCCTCTTACCTGGAAAATAGGAGACATCAGGAACAGGTAGGCTGAGATACGGGTGGATGATATGTTGAAGAAGAGAAGAAGGTTGAGGTTGAGGTGGATATGCAGCCAGGCGGGCAATTGTATTTCCAGCCCGTGAATGCCCAGACCAGGCGTCGCAGGCTGATGGGCTCAAACTGCGCCACGGTGCCACTTTCAGCCACGTCCCAACACCAACACCGAGCCTCATCATCCTGCCTGTTCTCTCCTTGTCATTTCCATCTCAGGACATCATCATTCTCTATCATGGCCAGCCTCTTCTCGATATCCGGAGGGTGCTAACGTATCAAATGCTCTCAGGTCCCTGACTTCGGAAGCCACAATCCTGACGCAAATGACAATACTACCATGGCCGAAATCGAGAACCACTTCACGGTCTTCATCCGTCTGCCCTTTAATCGTGGTGACTTTGTTGATCCTCCTCCTGTAGCCTGGTCTGTTGCCAAAGAGCGAGCACTATGGGATGTCATGTCCCGCCAGTCCAAGAACAATGAAATCGACTGGAGGACTCTATCGGAGAAATTCGAGGTGACCCAGGCCTTCCTCCTCCAGCAAGCTGCATGGCTCTATGAGCGACAGCTGTCCCAAGTTCGAGCCCAGATGCGCCGAGTAGGAAACAGACAATCCGCCACGCCATCCCCCATTCCAGGATCAGCTTCAGCCAGCATGGTGGGCGGCCAGGCGATGAAGAGAGCTGGAAGTGGTGGGTCACGTGTCCCTTCTCGCTTGTCCACGCAGCACCTTGGAAGTCCTGTTGCCGGGGGAGGAGACAGTACGCCGGGAACTCCTGCTAAGAGCAGGACTTCTCTACCATTTCGGAGTGCCGCGGGGGCTGTTGGGGCTGCGGGTGGTCCACAGTCCAGAGTGGCTTCCGGATCGTCGAGGCCATTATCAAGGCAGTCTTCCAAGGACGCAGAGGCACCGCAGTCCCGAAGGGACAGTATTCAACATCCATTGGCAAGATCACCAGGACAGACGCGGAGTAACCAGCCTCAATCATCTGACTCGGAAGATGATATGACTCAATCCCGCATTATGGCTCGTCGACCAAACCCGTCGTCCATGCACCGCCGAGTTCTATCCTATCGAAAGGAGCTCCAATCCCAGAAAGGAACCACCACCAATCCGGACGACAAGAGTCTTGTACAAAGCCCACTTCCACAAGAAGAGGATGACGATGATGATGACGAGCCCTCTTTCCTTCCCTTTGCCAATCCCGCTTCCGAAGGCAAAGCTCGGCCATCGTCTTCTTCCCAACAGGATCCCAGCGCAACGCTGCGAGGCGCTTTACAAACACAGAGACCCGGCATCAACCGACGCACGACATCCGAACGCATAGCCTCGTCTCCGACCATTGAGCCACCTACCCCAGTTCAAATGCAGCGAAATCCGCCAAACCTAACGTTCCCGACCTCATCTCCCTCTTCCCCTACCCGGCCCACTGCTGCAAACACAACCTTAGCCCGACCCACACCTCGAACCGATGCCCAACACTCCACTCAAGTCCACCTCGCGACCCAGCCGCCCGTCATTCCCAGGCTCGGCACGCCATTGTCTCCTCCTCACCGTGCCCTCCTGCATAGCCACTCACAATCGGCATCAGCAGCCGCATCCCCTCGCCGCCATGGCACAGGTCCGGGGTCTGACACGTCGCCTTCTATGGGCTCCTCCTTCTCCGACCTCGATGACACAAGTGTGACGCAGTCGGCATTGGAAGAAGCATTGCTGAGTGGAATGGGGAATACTACTATGACGACGCATTTTGGAGGGTTTGGGGGGAGGGTCACGAGCGGCATTGGGCAGGCTTTAAGGTCGAGATATTTTGATGCGAGGGGTGGTGAAGGCTATGGTCGAGGAGGTGGAGGTGGAGGAGGTACTGGCGGTGCCGCTGCAACCGGTAATGTGAGTGAAAGATGAAAACAGCACTGCGAGCGGTCATTAAAACGGGGCTGGGGAACCAAATTGAAATTGAGATCAACACAGGGAAATGGGTCCGAATGGAGTTCGCTCACTGGTAAAATGCTATGACAAATCAGCCAGATTGAACAAGTATCAAGTACGCAAGGGAGGAAGAGGCTAGGTTTTGCACGTCTCTATTTAACAACAGTCACCAAAACATATATTCGAATCCCTTTTTCTTCCCCTCTATAAAATATCCTCCCCGAAACCAAAAAAGTAAAAAGAAAAAGCAAAAAAGAAACAGAGAGAAACGGGTTCATGTCCCATCCCTTGCCGTCCCATCCTATCAATCCTAAGATGTAGCGTACGTAGCATGGCGTAATATTAGTTGAATCATATCAAGTCAAATCAAGTCAAGATTGAAATCATATCCTAGCGTAGCGTAGTATAGCGTATGTAGTGTAAATGCCGCGTACCATATCCTGTCATATCCTGTCTGCCAGTCCGAGAAATATAGTGACATATTCGGATTTTTCTGGACGAAAAGAGAGAGCAACAAATCGTTCAACTGAGCGGGTAGATGATAAAATGAGAAGGGGAAAATGGCACGTCAAGAATTCCTGCCCATCTGACCCTGCCCCTGTCTAGTCTCCCCGGTTCATTTATACCTCGTCTCTCTTCCTTCCGGGCCTGCCAGTGCTCTTGGACTCATGGGCCAGGTTCTTGCCCACCGTGCCCGTTTGCGGCCTGGTGGACCAGGACGGGGTGGGCGATACCTTGCCGCCGTGGCTGCTGGTGCTACTGCTGTGCTTCGAATGCATGGTCGAGTGACCGGCCTCTTCAGTGCCGTGTGCGGCACCGTGACCGTGCGCGGTGGCATTGCCCTTGAATTTGCCGTGCGCGGGGAAATCCTCGGCCGTGGCGTTGTGGCCGTAGCCCCTGTATCCCCTGACGCCTCTCTTGTTGCGGTGCTTGTCCGGGTGCTGGACGTGTTCCTTGTCGCCTCCCTTCATGTACTCGACCATTTTCTCGCCCAGCGTGCGCTTGCGCAGCGAGTCGTCCACCATAACGCCCGGGTTGGCCGCGTACCACGTCGTATACGCCGGGCAGGTCTGGGTCACGCTCTCGGGCACTTGGATCGAAGTGAGCCGTTCGGGATGTTCCAGGAGCATGATTACCATGCCCGCCGAAAGATGCCAGGCGATGTGGCAGTGCACGGGCCACACGCCCGCATTGTCCTGTGTGTATTGGACCACAATGTATGACGGATTGTCTGGCGTTGCTTGGGCCCAGAGCATGTGGACGTCACGACGTTGCGGGTTTGTCGGATTGGTGACTGTGCCATCCCAGGTGCCGAAACCCTCGGCGAGG
Source organism: Cladophialophora bantiana CBS 173.52 (assembly GCF_000835475.1). NCBI lineage: Eukaryota > Fungi > Ascomycota > Eurotiomycetes > Chaetothyriales > Herpotrichiellaceae > Cladophialophora > Cladophialophora bantiana. The sequence goes on from NW_015971588.1 coordinate 737,654, forward strand.
ACCTGGAAGTCGTGGCCGTGGATATGCATGGGATGGGGGGCAGGGGTAGTGTTGATGATGATGATTCGAACTGTTCCGTTGGTGCCTGTGTTGTACACGTTGTACTGTGGTGCAAATTCGGTCTGACCGGAAATCGCTTCCAAGAGCAAGCTGTTGGAGAGGTCTCCATCGTAGCTGACGCCGTTCATCGTCCAGTGGAATACCCCTGAGGCATCGGGAGCGCCGGCAATGGTGATGGTGATAGTGGTGTCCGGTTCGGCCGCGGGCATTACGTACTGGGGAACCGTAGTCGCCAATGGGTCATTCTGGCAATTCGAGTTGATGGGTGGTTGAGCGCCAGTGCTGGTCGGAGGCGTGCTCGGATCCGACCCTGCGTAGTAGATGATTCCCTGACCATATGGTCCGTTCGTGTCGCCACAGGGGCTGTTAAATGCACGGAGCCAGTAGCTACCTGGAGCCTGATTGGCAGTGACAAGGACGTCGACTCGTTGACCAACACCGATGGTGACGAATTCGGTCTGATAAGGCTGAACAGGGACGAAGTCATTGGCAATGACCGTCAACTGGTGCCCATCGATCGAAATGGTCTCGAATGCTGAGGCGCCTGTATTGACGAACCGCATACGGTAGGTCTTGCCGGGCTCGAATTCCCATGATGCGTATGGGACAACAGAGCAAGGAGCGCCGCTTGTGACATTTGCACATGGATATTGGCCGACACCCGCAACGAGGTTGGAGTCTGAGAAAGGTCGGAATGGTTGGCCCGAGGCGCTGGGAGACATGACCAAGCTGACAATATCCTCATAGCTATCGTGGAACCAATCCGTAACAAGGATAGGATAGAGATCAACGTCGTAGCTAGCGTCGTTAGGGCCGTGAACAACGATCGGTCCAACGACTCCTGAAGAGTATTGGGCAGAGTAATGGGCGTGCCACCAGGAAGTGCCATACTCGTCTGCACGGAATCTGTAGGTCAAATTTCCACCGGGGACGATTGGGCATTGGGCAACGGTGACAACTCCGTCGTAGTACGGAGTTCCAGGCTGGTTCAGGCCATGCCAGTGTATCGAGGTGGGTTCTTCAGGGCCATAGATTTGATTGTGAACATTAACTTCGATCCTGTACAATTCAGCAAGAAGCTTCTCCACAGCCTCGGGCATTCACATACCAGTCACCCCAGTTTGCCTCAATCAAGGGACCTGGATACTGGCCATTGACAACGATCATGGCTTGTTGCACCCCATCGGGAGCGTATGTTCCCCGGGCGACAGTGAAGTCATAGTATCGTGTGACGCCTAGAATCAAGTTCAGCCTTGTCTATTCAACACCGGGGAGGAGACCGTGCGAACCAGTGTCTGGCATATCATTCTGGGGATGGGATCCAGAAGCAGTTCTACTTCCCCATGGACAATCATCACCACCCTGGAGGTGTTAGTGACACAGTTGCGTATATGCGTGCGTTTCCGCTTACTCCCATCCATTTTCCAAGCGGTCCTGGTTGGCCAGCCAAGACACTTTCAACAACCACCGCGCCCAGAAGGGCGGAGACCAGACTTGTCCTCATCATCGACAGGAACGAGGCAAAATGGAGGTCGAAGAAGTGTGTAACCAAGAGGAGAAGATCTGTACAACAGCTGAGACCGATGGATTGTATTTATATTAGCGGACATGGACAGAGCTAACCAGGATGTGGCGGGCCAGAGTTCGGCCTCCATTTGCGACTTCCGTGAAGCAGTAAGATCAACTAAACACGTTGGACTAGCCATTTCTAGACGTTATGATCGGACTGCAATAGGCATGCAAGCCCGCAGCAGCCTAGGCGCTGTGAGCTGGAGGTGCTTAGGCGAGCATCAGGCCTCTTGGGAAGTCACCAGGGGTCAACGTCTCTTGCTTCCATTCAGAGAGGGATACCTAACCTGGGTTTGGACTTAAACTGCGGTAGAGCAGGACACCCTGGGTCGACAGGGATTCGCTGCTGCTTTTCGCCCTTCGAGTTGGCTGCTTGAGTATTGTTCAGGAAATGGCTTATTGAGATAAGCGACAGCGCAGGTCGTTGCCATGGTGTTAGCCAAATGGTACGAGGGAGTTTGAACAAGGCGGTCAGGTATCATGGGATGCCTGAAGAAATGGCCCTCCCCAGCAGCTGTATCGCAAATGAGAAGCCGGTAAGTCGGTCAGTCATACGAGCTTGTAATACTCTCTGAGAGATGGGTGAATGTCAGGGCGCGGGGACTGGCCATGCTTGGACATCCCCTGGACTGAATGTCACTGTATGGCCTGCCAAGATAATCCGGGCTGAAAAGCTTAGTACAGCGGGGAAAATAGGCGATGTTCAGTCCAAAACAGTACCAGAAATAGTTCTCATTGCTCTCTGTTTTGACTGGGGTCAGTTGCGTCCAAGCGCCTGGCATTTGACGAGGTATTATTGCAATGACACAGACGAGGCATACAGCTGTTGGCCGTTCTGTCGGTGGGAAGAGTCTGTTCGAATCCAAAGGCCTGCTTGCGCGGTCGGCGTGGTTGATCTAGGTAGATACCGGAGTTGCCGAATCCTGGACCCTTTGGGCCCGAGATTTTGAGGCTGAGACAGGAACCCCCTCAGGAATCATCCCTAAAGGAATTTTCGGCTTCCGTTGCGAGCTGAAAACTGTCATAAGTGTTCTGGGGTTCTGCAGCGGCAAGCATCTGGGCCTGTCAGCACCAATGGCGGGTTGCCAATAAGATGCTGCGGGACATTTCCTCCGCACGGGCACCGTCAGAGCAGCAATAAGCAAGGCTCTGTCAGGTATGTTTCGGTTGCGCCAAAAGGAAGGGGGTACTTGCAGAGTGGAAGTGGCAGCTCTATTTTGGAGGACCATAATGGTCTTGGCTAGACAAACGAGCTGCCGACACAGGAACGTGCCAGCAGACGCCAGTAATTTTATGTAAGGGCACTCACTGAGCGTGGGAGACGACTCTCTGCTGTCTTCTCAAGCTTTCTCGATCCGCAAGAAGACTGGGGAATCAAAAACTTTCGAAGCCTGGGTGTGCCTGCATAGCCCCAGTCCGACCTAGCTCATGAAATGCCAATTGAAAGTATAATTTCCTTCTTAGTCCACTTTATTTGGTCGAAGCAGCGAGGTTCCTGTGTAATCTGCCCCTTGTGCATGGCAGTTGAACGAAATGCGTCATCCCACGATTCTCACGGTCGTTGAGGTCGTTGTGCAAAAGGTTGTCATTGATCGGGTTTGGTAGACATAGCCGGCCACTCAACCTCTATTAAGCATGAGCTCCCACTGCATGCCTGACCTCAGTCGATGGCTGAGAATTGACTGCATTTTCAAGACGTCGCGGAAAGCAGGTCATTTAGACCCACTCCCTGGGGTGCTTGAGGACTTCCATTAGCTCCTTTTCTCTCTCATACTGGGAATCATCTTCGTCATCTCGATTTTCAGGGATGCCAGTACCACACTATTCTGCTTGTCAGCGTCCATCACATCAAGGACGAAAGGGCATCGAAACAGAGCTTTGTACGAATGCCGGTTTGGATCGGACTTACAACAGGATGCATATATTCCCAACGGGCCGTTAATGGCAAACTCATCAGAATGCTTTCGACTCGAGCACCCGGAGTTCGCAGCCCGAAGCTGGTCCCCCTATCATTGATGAGATTGAATTCGACATATCTTCCTCGTCGAATCTGTTGCCACTCTTTTTGTTGGGGCGAGTATGGCATGTCCTTTCTCTTCTTGATGATGGGTAGGTATGAAGGTAAGAATGACTCGAGACCGCTGACGACGAATTGGAAGATTTCTTCCTGCGGATTGCGAGAGTTCGGTCGTGAAGCCGCTTCAAGGTCATCGAAGAATATGCCGCCAATGCCCCGCGCTTCGTTTCGATGTGGGATCTTGAAATAAGAGTCACACCACTTCTTGAACCTGGGATAGTAGTCTTTGTCGTGCTTGTCGCAAGCGGCCTTGAGGGTCTTGTGGAAGTATTGGGCGTCTTCTTCAAATAGGTAACAAGGCGTCAGGTCTGTGCCTCCGCCAAACCACCAGTTTTGTTGAGCTGTGCCCGTGGCATTGACCGGGTCTCTGGGATCAGATGTCTCAAAGTATCGGTAGTTCATGTGAACCGTCGGAGCCATGGGGTTATGAGGGTGCAGTACGAGCGAGATGCCTGCTGCAAAGAAGTTTAATTTGTCGATATCCGAAGCAACAAAGGACTTATGGTCTGACCGCATCTTCTCAATGGCTGGACGTGATAGCTCTCCATAGACGACGCTGATATTGACCCCAGCCTTCTCGAAGACATTGCCATCCTGCAAAACGCATGAGATGCCGCTTCCACCAGCTGGTCTCGTCCATTCATCCCGCCTGAACTTCTTCCCATCCACATTTTCCAGTGCAAAGACTATCCGATTTTGGTGTTCCTTGATCAAAGCCTCCATGCGCAGTCGCATGGGCGAGTTGCGTGTGATTTTTTGCTTGCTTTTAGTCACCTCATCTACCTCGGCCAAATTAACAGGTTGAATGGGTGGTGAGTCATTCGCGATGGGTGTCCCCTGGGCCATGCTGTAGGTCCAGGTGCCGACCAAGAGACTTCCGACGGAAAACGGTAGGTAAAACCATCTTTGCCGGCGGTGATTTCTCAACAGTGGGCTTTGTGCAGCGGGTAGAGGTCCGGTAGAATAGCGGAGGCGTAGATGAGAAGGGCGGATATGCGGGTTGGATCCTGCTCTGAAGACTGAATTGTGAGAAGCTCGAACAGAGCTCCACGCAGACCTGGGAATGCACATGGTCAATATAGTACGGGTGTGCCCAGACAAAGCATGAATGAAGGAGAGAGCAAGGTGAACAAATTGAGATGATGCAGTTTATTGTAGGTCTGGTAAAGCCATTTGAATGTACGTAGCCACAGCTCCACAGGAAGAATCAAATATTCCTCCTACCCGTCGTCAGGTCATCGCAGGTGAGCATTACGACTATTCGTCTTTTTTCCGCGAGGTGAAGCTGCAGAAACGTGCTGCAGGTTCCCCACTGTCACATGACAAGGCTATTTCCTTACCACCAAACTCAGCCATCGTCGACTGACGGAAGCAGCGTGGCGATGTTGGTCAGGTAATGGATCTTTCCCGATCTAAGAATCCACTGATCTTGAAGAGGAAAGCCTTTAAGTTTAGGAACGGAGTACAGGTGCAAAGGAAGCGCAAATCTGACCATTAGAATGATGCCCCCCAATTCCGCGGGCATTGGTATCTAGCTATTGATGAGTGCAGTCAGGCTGCGGCGATGGGGTTAAACAAAGCGGCCACAATGAAGTCGAGGCAGAGGACCTAATGCGGCCTGTGACCGTCCTCTGCGAGTCCTCGAGTCCCCTTGTGCCGTTGTTAGCAGGATAGTATGACGTGACTCACTCGGCCATCGTATTTAAGATCTAGCCTCGTGGCCAACTCTTGTAGCCTGGCGGACAGTCATAGTCAGGCTGAGCACCATCCCGTGATCGGGGATGATAAGTCACTTTGACGCGGCGAGCAGGGACTGATAACGCGGGGCATTTATTCGCGCTCTGTGTGGCCTAGCACTTTCTGCGTTCTACTTGGTAGGTTCTGCGGGTGACTCGCTGTCCCGCTGTCCACTGCCCACTACCCACTGCCCACTGCCTCGCGACTGCACAGCACGGGGCCCTGGCCTGCCTATCACCGCCATCACCGCCCACTCCAGTGCTGCCTGCCACGCCTGGCACCTTTGAACAACCTCGCCCGTATCCCTCACTACTCACTCACTCACTCACCAACCAGGCTTCCTCCCTTCATCTACCCCTTCAACCATCAACACTCGGCCATATTCCCTGAGACTGCGACACACCCTCAGACTTCATCTATACCCATCAGCAGAACCTGAGAACCACCTCAAATTCACCACTATGCGTTCCAAGTTCAAGGACGAGCACCCTTTCGAGAAGCGCAAGGCAGAAGCTGAACGCATTCGTCAGAAGTACGCCGATCGCATCCCGGTACGTTCAGTCTCGTCCTTCCGTTCTCGTTGAGAGAGTCCTTTGACTGACCATATCGTCTGCAGGTCATCTGCGAAAAGGTCGAGAAATCTGATATCGCTACCATCGACAAGAAAAAGTACCTCGTCCCCGCAGATCTGACCGTCGGCCAATTCGTCTATGTTATTCGCAAGCGCATCAAGCTGAGCCCAGAGAAAGCCATCTTCATCTTCGTCGACGAGGTCCTTCCACCCACCCATGCCCTCATGAGCAGCATCTATGACGAGCACAAGGACGAGGATGGTTTCCTTTACATCACGTATGTACCGACTGCTCACTCAGCGTGCCTCATGGTGTAATAGCTGACAAATACCCAGTTACTCTGGCGAAAATACCTTCGGCGACTTGTAAAAGTCCAGCCCTTGAGACCGACGCAACAAAGTCACGTACGGCATACCACTACCGGGAGTCACGATGTGTATTGATTTCACACGGATGGACGTCATCTGAGCTACATCCTGGCGTTTGGACACTTCTTTCATGCTTGCAGAAGAGAGACTACACAACAGAGAAAGATGGGAGCCATGGAAGTGTGACTCAACGGTGGACGGCAAGCAGGAATGAGGCACGAGAAGAACTACTTGCGACAAGCGGGAAGGTTTTGAAGGCCCTCTATTGATTGTATTCATGCTTGATCCCTAAACAGATTCAAATATCCTTTCCTCCTTGTTGTCCTTGAAATTTTGGGGTTTCTGTGAGTCTGTCTAACTTTCACAAATGAGAATGGAGGATGCAGTATGCGATTCCGTCTTCTGAATCTCCTAGGTGCTTCCTACTTCTCCGCTACCTGTAAACAAGCACCAAAGGGGGATCTAACAAAGGCTTGACTCCAAGGTCAATTCCCTGTCGTGCCTTCCGGCTCGTTCATCTGGTGCTTGCGTCACTCGTTCTCAGCCTGAGATCGCGCCAACCTGGGCAGAATAAAGAATATATCACGTGGCATCAAAGACAACTCGGGGCAGACCTGAAGCTCCTTTCAACAGCATTAATCTCTAGTACCTCTTGTTCGGTGTCTGTGATTCTGTCCATGGATCATCAAGTTAGCTTCCTACTTTCTGCTTCAATGATTGTGGTTTGTGCTCGAAAACGTCGGGTCTTCAGAGGATTAACTAAGGCTACAGCGTTGTTACAATATGTCCACCATTTTCTCGCCCACATCACTCTATGACAATCGTCACCGACGAAGAAACTCTTTCGTAGTCGGCAAAGGACGTTTCAATCATATGGTGTTTCGTCGAGCCCCCTCTTCGGACCTTTTCGGACGCATGATGGGACACTATCTTCAACACCAATATGACCACAACGCAGCCTGTTAAAGCTGCTGTTCATGTATCCTAGCCCACTCATAACGCATAATCTCTTCGCGTTGTTCCAACCATTCCCTTGGATAGTCGAAGCTCCAGACCGCGACATGTTGTACTTTTTGGTCGCCAATTCTGAGACCAGGAGGGCGACGGAGCGAGAGGTAACCTGACGGGTCGATGGAGAAGGTAGGGCTGCTGAGTATTGAGCTGAAAGGTGTATTGCTGCCAACGAACTAACGTTTTTTCATTCACATGTCAGCAGAGAGTCGAAAACGCCATAATAAAAGCCGAAGCCAGCGTCAAGTCCAGGTTCGTCCTTTCTTTACCACGCGACTCCCACTGCCGAACGCCATGGAAACAGAAATATCGGATGTTTGTCTCACAGAGACATGGGTCTAATTGCAGCAGTCTGCCCAAACGTTCCGCCCAGAAAGCATGGCGTGGACCGACCATACGACAAACCCGACCTTCCCCGTCCGCCCCCGTGGAACTCACGCTTGATGATCTGCCAGGATCATGCAGGCGAGGCAGACAGTTTGCGGCTCAGCCTCAAGCATTGACCGCTCTTGTATATGCTTGGAGGCAACTCCAAGAATAAATTTGAAGTTTTGCGGCATCCGTACGATTTTAGATGCGCTGCACAAGTGCTGGCACATTTGGGGGTTTGCCGAAAGGGAAGCAAATTATCGATGGAGCACAAGCGGTCCTCAGTGGGATATTGGAAGCTTCCTGGACCGGCAGGTCTAGGACGACCGAATGCGACGGTTGATTTAGCTCGTGCTGCTGTGGCTGTTGAATTGCAAAGGTTCCTGAAATCTGGTGCATTATCAAACCGGTCCAAGAGTGGTAGACTCGGTTATAAATGCCGACATCCCGCATGATTGAGTCGGGTCTCAGGCGTCTTCACTCCTCACACCTCAGCCAGGAATGGCTGAGCAGGCACTTCTCTCGCAAAATCTTCCTTAAATTGGTGTGATCGTCACGCTCAAAAGATCGTCCAGTCTCTGTGTCCCGCAGCGCGGTTTGCAGGGTCATCTGCATCGAGTATCTGAAGCCCTCGATGCATATAGGTACCTCTGGTAGACAGCCATGTGAAGATCGCCTCGTGCAGACTCGAAAATTCAATGTTGCAATACGCTTTGATAGAGCTAAGTCCATGGTGTTCGGCGAGCTCGGAGGATCATTTGAGCCCTGGAGCCAGATTTGGCATATGCTGGCTTAAAACCTGGTGTGTTGGTTGGTCTGAAAGGGGAGGGTAGGCCTCTGAAAAAGGTATCCGGGTATACGAACGACTTCGGGAGGACAACAAAAACCTCGAGTCAGCGTTAATGGGCGCGCTCAAATACCTGCCCTTGAAGGGCTCACAAACACCACGGCTTTGCCAGCAATCAAGCTTTTGGAAGAAAGAGGCGCGACAACAATTCGGCCATGTTGTGGTCTGCATGGAGTCCCGTCGCTTGCATATACGAAGGCAACAGAGCAGCTGAAACTGATGCGTGTTGATTAGTCCTCTCCACGAACAGATGACTGTCGAAGCATGTTTCTTACCAAAGGCAAGCCCATTACTTACCCAGGGCTATAGCGTCGACCCTGCGCAGAACATCGAATAGGGTTGCAGCCCTATGGATCAAAGCATATCGAAATAAATTTCTTTTGAGAATGCACGAGTGCACTCCGTACCGGCCCGACCATCGGAGGTCGGTCTATGGTATCGGCCTTCCTGCAAGGCGTAGACTGTCTTCGTCCACCAGCAGCACTATTTTCTTTCCACTGCTGACACATAAGTTCACCATTTATCCAGGTCCACATGCAACACTGTCTTTATCAAGCGCGGTAACATGATGGCCCATGCCGCTATATGTGGCAAATGGTGCTTGCGCGTTCAAATATCCAGAGTTCCATAAATATCAACCTGGCCGGGTTTGAGGGAGCCCTACATAGGAGGACCAGGGCTGGATCTGCGACTGGGTATGAGTCAACATGAACCATGACCACTGTTGCTGTACAAGAGGATAGAGGCGATCCGCTAGGCTCCGAGTTCACGCAGTCCCTTTTGTTTCAGTAAGGGCCTAGCCGAAGATCCGACTAGAGATCCAATTAATCATCTTTGAGCAAGGATTCACGAAACAGAAGCTCGTCAGTGATAGGTGATAAGACGACTAGACCACCAGAAAATCAAAAGGAATCCTCTGAAGGAATTCCGATTGCTACTCCACAGTTGAGGCGGCCAAAAGTCCATCCGGGTTGAGGCCACCGAATACCTTGTTTGGTTAAGCACCTGCATGGCAGCTCTCCGCGTCGGCCCAGGTCATGGCACGATATGCTTGATTCGCCGGTCGTTCTGGGCACATCCTGGGGCTCATCAGGCGGCTCCAAGGTTTAAACAAACCGCTCTCAACACCCCCCAGGAGACATTACTAGTTATGGAACTCTCAGCAGACAGCGCTGGGACAGTTTGTCAGACATGACAATTATGCCACCAATGCTATTTGATCCACGACCAGAGGGAACATGGTACGCCTGAAGCGGATGGTTGACATGGGCGCTTACTCGCTTAGTTCGTCCCTGACATGGGCAGTCACTACCCAACAGGCACTGCTGAATCCTCTCCATCCACTGGTGCCACAAATGCCATCCTAGGAGACTGCCTCTCGGGTGTCTCCTGGAACCCTTCCATACCGCATTCGCCGCTTAGACACGCGATACAACGTCATCCATGTATTTTCAGTCCGACTTGGAAGGCGGATCGTGCTGCTGACTTGCGTTTGGCTGCTACAGGGCAGTTTGGGCAAGGTCCATGGATGTGCGTGCAGGAACGTAGGGCAGGGCTTCATAATGAGCTTGCCCGAATAGTAACAACAATGACTTTACAGTTTAGATATGTTGCAATCCGCAAACAAGCGCTCCCACAGCATTGATGTGTCGTGTATGGTTCGATGGACGTGATAGCAAAGTCACGCACTACAAGGCTGACATTTATAAGCCGCTTGAGGATGACCGGTAATTAAGATGTGCTGGCCCTGGACGTCTTAGTTTCATGACGTTTGGTGTCTCCATATTCGACGCTACTGAGAGTTTCCGGTCCACGAGAAAAAGCATCCGTGAGGCTTTGTACTCGTCCCTGCTGGGACAACACCCCCCGGACGAATTCAAATTCTCGGGGAACCCAAATGCCGAACACCAGTTATTGGCGATGTCGATGCTCATCAGGGGGATCCAACCAAGAAGATCTTCGCTATTCGAACCCATATCGGGTAGGCTCTGTTTTGAATGCGCTGCCAGTCGGTAATGCAAGCGTCTCTCCACATTGCCGGCCGACAGCTGGTCCTCTGACAGCTGTGCACAGCTGTCATCATCCAATGAGCACAATGTCTCTTCCCAGTGCAAGACAAGTCCTTTGGCTTTGTCACCCGAGATCGGGTGGTCGATGACAAACGAAGAGGAAGAAGCAATGCAGCCCAAAGATCGTGTTCGTCAGTCCCTCTGAGACTTTGGGGGTGCAAAGAGGCCCTCTAACCCTCTGGCTCTCTCGGTGCTTGATGTTATTGCCTGCTAGAGTCCTGTATACTTGCCAGGGGAGGCTAGCAAGATCGTGGTAATCGATTATAGAGCTCACCGATCGGGAACTCTCGAGCAATCTAGGGGACGTGTAGTGCCTCTGAAAGCGGTGAGTTCTCGTGCGATAGCCAACCAAAATGTGACAACTTGGAGGGTTAGTCAGTGTTGAGAGGAGAGGCGACTAATACGAGGTCATGGCCGAAAGTTAACTGCAGGATCAATGGGCAGTCGAGTGGTGGACAGCACCTGTAGTCAGCATGAAAGGGTGAGGTATGTCAGTTTTCGCGGGACCTAGAGAGGCCAAAGGTAAAAGAGGTTCTGCTTTCCAATTGCACCGGCTGACCGAGTAAGTAGCAAGAAGGCCCCTGGAGCTCATTACTCTCAACTGCTCTCATATTGCCGTCTGACATGACCTAACCAGCGCGTTCTCACCTACCTCTAAGAGCCGTCTTGCCGTGATGCTTCTCACTCCTCCACTTTTCATGGGGCATTATCGCTGTGTGATTGGTCATCAGCATGCATTTCTCGGCAAGCGTATAGGTATTTTTATGGGTCAACCTGTACGCCGGCGAGGGGGTGTGTTGGAGACAAAAATACCGGAGACAAAATGCCAGAGACAACCAGGTAGGTAATAGGCAAGGTAGGGGGGTTGGGGGTTGTTTTCTGAGGGTCGCTCGCTTATACAGTTTCCGCATAGAGGCTAGCTAAAACCATCGCCAAACCCTCGCCAAACAAGTTAACTAGGCAGGGGAGCCAGGTAAAGGTCAGTGGGTGCCAGACTACTCGGTATGCCAGGGCCCTAAGAAGGCGTCTTCCGGATTACCTATACCTTCTTAACAGGCTTGGGGCAGCTTAAGCTTGGGCGCCTTCTCCCATACCCAGTCTCTGGCTAAGCTGGGGGAGTTAGGAGCCAGCCCATCGAACCCAGGGGTGCTAACTCTAGGTGGTGCAAGCCCGGGCCAGAGCGGCGATCCACCTAGGAAGCCTAGCACCTTGTTCTTTCCCCTCCCCGGAACAACCTGAGCGAAAAGGCGAAACTGACGTGATGGCGCCGATGGCGGTGCATGAGCATGACCTAGTGAACCCCATCATCAGCATCAGCAACCTCCATCGTTGTGTCCTCTTGTTCCGTCGCCCTTCCTTGCCTGTTGGGTGCCTGTGCCACAGCTGAACTCAATACTGCTGCTACTGTTGCTGTTGTTACTCCTCGCTGCTAGCCGCTGCTTGCTCCCGCTCGCCGGCTATTTCTTCTTTAATGCCTAGGTTGATTTTTTCTGTCTCGTCCCATCCTTTATCCTTTCCCCCCTTGCTCTGTTGAATGTATCATCCTTGCCTTTTCACCAACCGACTGAACTGATTGACCGAACGCCCCTCTCCCTCCTCTTGTCCCTCCTCCCCCCCTTCCCTCCTTCCATCCTTCCTTCCGATTCATTCTTGGCACGCAAACTGGGGCACTCTTTTTTGTGACCCCAGAATTTCCCAATTCCAACTCTTTCCTCTGAACCCCCAGTTTTTGGAAGGGATATAAGTCACCATCATCAATCAGACGTCGTCGTCGGCTGCCCGTCATATGTCCATCGATTGAGAGGAATTCTGCACTGCGCCCTTTTTCAGTCGGCCGGGGGTTTTGTTCCGAGGGGGTGCGAATCTTGCATGACCCGCCTTGCTACGGTGTTGATTCCCGCTGCGTCACCTCTTGGCCTAGCATGAGCGTCTCTCACTTATCGCACCGATAATGAAGAAGCCGCGCGGATCGGATCGCACTGAGGGCCAGGTCTTTCTCTTCGTCAACAAGAATCCCAAGTCCAAGTCTCTTTCGAAAAGCGATGGCGCGGTCGCCAAACAGATAAATCGCCACGCCCAACATTTCCGGAGCCGCAAGGTCGAAGCTCAGAAAATCACCTCTGCTCGCTCCAATTGTTCTTCGGCCCGCCGCATCGCTCTGGATGGGTGGCACCGGAAAGAGACCGGCCAAGGGTGAGTTTTGCTAATCGTCCTTTCCTTGCTTTGGGACATCAGAGAAATGGTTGCGGCCCAGTCACCCTTCGCCCAAGCTGACGGAGAACTCCAGCTCAAGCAGTGATGAATCCTCTCCGGTGTCATCGCCCAACGAGGAGCTGGCAGCGGGATCACCTTCGCAGGATTCCACGCCAGCCCGTCAGATCTTTTCACCCTGGATCGACACGGCATCTGTGCAATTGCCTCCGATCGCACAAACACGGCCTCGCAAGCCGCTCTCGGTGCATGTCCTAGCCGGCGGCAGCGATCCAGATCTTGACGATGACGAACCTCGGTTTGAAGATGAAGGAGCCCTCGAGCTGTCATCACCTGTCTACAGGGCGAATTTCACCTCCTATGATTGCATTGATCCTTTCAGGAGTACTCCAGTCCGGATTACCCCTAGAATCCACGTCGTCCTGCAGCACACCCTGCAAATTTACGCCTACGCAGGCAACAACTACAAGTTGGCTTTTCTGCCCAAGCATGTGCGGTCCACCATCAGTCAATTTCCCATTGGCACGGTTGTCCAGCGGAGCGTCTACAAGGAGCATCACCTTTATTCATTGATGGCAGCCATGCTTGCCCGGATGAAGCATGTCTTCGATATGTCACCCACTGCCGACGATCCTCAAGCGATTAGAGCGAAAGCCTCTCACTACCTCCGGAAGGAATTGGTTCGTTGCTCCCGCTCAGGAGACGTCGATAAACAAACCATACTGGACATCCTCTTTCTGTGCGTCAACGAAATCCAGTATGGCCGGTATGACGATGTCAGAAAACACCTCCAGATTGTTGGGAAGCTGTTGCATCTGCTGGATCCCAGCCAGCTTCTTGACCGGTGGATCTCGGAGACGGCTGCTCACGTGGATAATCAACTTTCTCTGTCCACAGCCGGACGTCCCGTCTTACCGTTCACATTTGACCCCGGTCCAATGCTTCCTGAACGAATGGCAATCCTTCGGAGAGAGGCCTTGAATCTGGAGTATTTTGGCTATCCCAACCCGACTTCACTGATTGTAGCCCGTGGTCCCAAAGGCTCCATGGGCATCACCGACGCCATTGCCGATCTTGCCGCCACGCTCGATATACGAATGGGGTCTCAATTTGTCCAGGCCTTAAAAATGGGTGCTTTCCCGTGGGACCTTGGTCGCATCGTGTCAGACTTGGTTGACTGCATCGAGATAGCAAAGGTGGTGTGGCTATCTCCCCTGGCGGTATGTTTCGATGCGGAATGGTTGTGCCGGAAAGCCAGAGCTGTACTTCGTGCGCTTCTCGCCATTGCCCCGGACCGCAACATTGGAGCCATGGACCTGATGTGCAAGTGCACTGAATGTGTCAGACTGTCTCTGATGATCCTGATGACTCACGCCTGTACCTTGATCGGCTTCCAAACAGCCAAGGCCAACGTGCAGCGGCTCCAAGGGGCAATGCAGTACGCCCTGAAATTTTGGTGTCCTGCCATAGGTTGGACGGAAGAATGTACTCCACTGGACCCTAATGCTCGTCTCGACCCTTTTTGTGAGCTACAAGCCAGATTTGTCCTGTGGTCGCTGCTCACTGGATGCTGGTCGGCCGAGGGTCAGCCAGAGGAGGGATTCTTCGCGCTTCGAGCGCTGCATATTTGCCGCTATTTCGGCTACACCACTTATGACGATCTACACAACCATATGGCGGGATTTCTTTATTCCAAGAGTCTGCAGGAACGCAGTCTGAGGAACGCAGCTGCTCGGCTGCAGAAGCCGCCCGCGGAGCCCATCTGAATCGCATCCTGAAAAAGGGAACCTCATCCAAGAGGATTACTTAATCGCGGCCCTCAACTTCGTTTGGTCTGTTGATGCAAATGAGAGTCGACGATTTCCCATGTCGGGTCCGCTCTGAAGCTCCTTGCTGCTCGCCGACCCCATGGTGCCTCCCTATCCCGTTGTCTGTCAGGCGTCGACAACGGACGTCACCTGCTCCTTCAAGGTCGATGCGATCTTCATTTCAACAGCTCTCTATTGGCATTGCATGCCGCTGGCGGATTGGTATCAGCAAGCTTATCCCTCTGTACCCGACCGACTCTGATATAGTGACTTCATTCCACCACTTCCCCTCCAGAGCTGGCAGTGGCAGGGCTGCTGGAGAGGCCCAAAGGACCAAGTGATTTGGACATCAAAAATCGAAGGAATATGTCGAGCAGATGGTCAAGAGCGCGCTTGGCACATTCCTCAGATGAACCAATATCGTGTCAATTGTACACAAGGCTGAGCCTACAGGAAGACTAGCCTGAGCATGACAGATCAGGATACCGGGAAGTTGGGATTGAGAACGATGCCTTGGCCCTTAATACCAGGTTTCTCAGTGTTTGGCACTACAGGGCGTCGGTATAATTTGCTGCAGCCGTCGACAACATTTTTTTTCGCGGACGAATTACTGAAGGAGATGGGTCTTCGTCTGGCCAAGTTCGGTTGGTTGTTTTGCAGCGTCCTCTCAGTGTGAGTTGGACAATTGCAATGCTCTCCTATCGCACTGCAGCATCTATCGGGATTCGAGACACGGCATAAGTGTGTGCTTACACAACACGGATATCTCCAATTCTTGTAAATATATTATACTCACATACACACATACTGTGCGCTTGATGGGTGCATTTAGGTGGCGGACTCTTGATACCCCTTTCCGTTGAACTGGTTGCATTGCAAGCAATATTCCCAAGCAAGTCTGTCATCGTCTCTGGTTTAGTTTTCAGGGGCCCCATCCGATCTCACTGTAACGCAATTTACCCCGGTAGACCAGCCGAACTCACCTGTCTGAATATCTAGCCTTTGCCCAGGTCGTATTGCCCCGACGTGACCATGGCTGGGATGTTCCATTTGGCGCTGAAAAGTGCAACACCGACGAAACGCTCAAGGGAAGACTACCAAGCATGTCCAGTTTCAAGCTACCCAGGCGTTAAATCAATGATGAACAATGTCGATGGTAGGTTTATTTGAACAGATGATAACCGAGTATCTTCAACCCTGGATGTATTCATCCAACCGATAATTGACCATATCGTCAAAATCGGGAATATCTTCACCAAAGCCAGCAACGACTAGGCAAATCGTGCCTTTGGTTCCATCGCTTACTGCGATGCCCCGAACAGCCCCGAAATCCTCTGCCCAGCTGGCAGTTGAGCTTGACGATACTCAACCAGCATATTTTCCAGGCGACACGCTCACAGGATACGTGACTTGCGAGGAACTTCCCGAGCGACAATCGCTATGCTCAGCAGTGCGTTTGAAGCTCTTAGGCCGTGCCAAATCGAAGTACAACGTCACCTGCAATGATGGCGGCCACCATACCTGGCCCTTCCAGAAACATCACAAGCAGGATTTGCAACAAGGCAGGACTGCTATGAATTTCGACATGATTTTCGGTTCCTGCACACAAAGACATTGAGGTGACCCATCATGCACTGCCATCTATCATGTACTATAACTCTGCGTCCGCCATATCAGGAAAGACTGTCGAAGCGTATATCGAATATGTCTTGCATGCCGGATGCGGAGGCAGGACGGTGACATATCCTCTGTATGTGCGATAAAAGTCGGTGCTTGTCCTGATCTAGGATTTCAAAATGCAAACGAGAACACTTTGCAAGGTTATCAAAACGCCAATCTTACTTCCTGAGTATGTACCGACGTCTCTTACATTCCGTCAGAATTCAACCATGTTCTTTCGCTCATCCAAGACGCCTCGCTACACATATGTCGTCAAAGTCGAGTATCCGACGGTCATCCAGTTAGAGCATCCCAAGCCTCTCCCATTGAAGGTCTATCTCATCCCGGACTTGGACGGGGTTAAAACCACTATCCGCTCTTCCTCCAGTCAAAGTTGTCAATATGGAACTGAGCCTAAAGGGTGAGGTCGGTATCCGTTGTCCCCGGCCTGATGTGGGATTCTGACGCAGAGAAGAACCACACTTTCAATTTTGATTTCAGGGGGCCCCCCAAACCTGTCGACCTACCGATCATGGAACCGGCATTACAGCAGATACAATCGGGACCAGTCTTTTCATCCCAGGCTTCAAGTGGTACCGCATTGACAACCTCACGATTGACACCAGCCATGAACACCTGGGCCGCTCCTGAAGAAACTGAAGTCATCTTTTGACAGGAAAAGCTGGCGGTCACTTCATCCCGCCGCCGCCGCTCGCTGTCCACACGCTCTGGACATGGGTCAACATGCCGCCATCTTTCTAGGCTGCTCTGCCTCATCCACTCTTTTTCATCCACCGGTCGCCTTTAAACGCCAAGTCTACCCTACATTCTCGACATACAATATTTTCGTTAAATATCGTCTGAAATGGAAACTCAACCTTGTCTGTGCCGGGGTGGAGCATGAAGTAAGTGGTGACGCACCTGTTACGGAGCTACCCCCAAGTGAAGAACAAGAAGAACAGAAGAAGAGGACGCTAGGTCGGGAGGGTATGAAGCGGAACTACGACGATTTGGGAGCAGGTCTCGAGCAGGCTGGGCAAGTCGTCCAGTTTATCGGGGCGGTTTTGCAGCTTGTTGGCTAAAGAGAGTGGACTATGCTGTCGAAAGCTGACGAGGCGCCGTTCATCCACGACTTTACGGGATTTTGTGCATAGGAAGAGCGGCAACGCTTGATCCTGCAGAATTCCTCCAGCTCTTCTGGTCGTTGACACCGACACATGTCGGCCTGTAAATGTCCTCAAACGAGACATTCGACCGGTTGCCCAGGCTAAGGTGAGCAATTCACCAGTGGCTTTTTCGTACAAACCACGCACGAAGCGACCTACCTGCCCCATCCATACCGCAGTCGATAATTACGTAAAGTCATATGGGGACCGCACTAATATGGCAGCGCCGGGTCTCATGCGACGCCAACCGGTACGTTGAACTCATCCATGCTGACCTCAACGTCTACGGTGGCGCCACCTCTCGACAGGAACCTGCTTCAGGCTATGGCTGCAATGGCTGGAGACCTAGGCATCGTATTGCCTTCTCCATTTCCATCGCCGGACGGATGCCCTTTTGGTATGACTAGCCATGATTCTTTTCAGCCCGGGTCGACATGCTCTGGGGAGGCGAAATTCACCTGTCCTCCTAGCCTCGGCTACCCGTTTAAGTGAACCGTGTCCATCGCAAGCCTCGCTTAATTCATGTGAATCTTAAGAGCTGCGCAATCTGCTTGTCACAGCCTTGCTGTTTCCTAGAAAAGCGGAAGGGCAACAAGCCGTCCCTATCAGGACAGGTATCCCTGTTGGGAGAATGGCTAGCCACGTAGATGAGGGGAGATGTCTATCTACCATACATGAGCCCCTGACAGTTCAAAGCTTCACGCATGGGCTGTTCGCTAAGTGATGATTGCCGCAAGCTAGCCCCATCAGCCAGGCATTTTCTACGTGCTGCTGCGCTCTGATCACCTTTGTCACTCTAAATGCTGTTTCTATCCAGCTCAAGCCTCCTCCTGCTCTTTCAGAATCTTCCACACCAGCTCGGCAAACTCCTTGGAGCGACCGTTGCCCAAAATGCCCTCGCCCATCTTGTTCATGACATACGTAAAGGTGACGTTGCGATGACAGTCCATGATCTCTAGGCTGCCGCCCCATCCGCCCCAGAAACACATCTTCTCCGTCGGCAGCCAGGGCACGGTCTGTGCCGTGCAGCCGCCGCCGAGACCGTATCCGATACCGAAGCGCAGGGGCATGCCGATGACCAGGTCGGTGCCGTTGGCCTGTTCGCGGAAAATCAGCTCGATGGTCTCCGGGGAGAGGAGCTTGACGCCGTCGACGGTGCCGCCGTTGGGGATGGCGCGGAGGATGCGATTCAGGGCGCGCGCGTTGGCGTGCCCGTTGACGGCCGCCATGTCGGCGCGCCGCCAGTAGGGTTCCATTGCGACTCGCGCGTCCATCGGCGGGTTGCTAAATGCCTTGACCGTTGGGCTGTTGGGGTCCATCTTTGCAAAGTCAAAGGCCATGGGCGGTGGAGGCGTCACGGGCGACACGCGCGGCCAGTCCTTCTCGGCGGCTCCGATCTGCATGTCTGCGCCCAGGGGCCCCGCTATCTCCTCGGCCACGAACTGCTTCATGGGCTTTCCCGTCGCGCGCCGGATCACCTCGCCTAGCAGGTGGCCCATGGAGACTGAGTGGTAGCCGCTGGCCGTGCCGGGCTCCCACCAGGGCGCTTGCTCGGCCAGACGGGCTGTCGCCATGGGCACGTCACAGATCTCCTCGGCGGTGATTTTGTCGTCCCAGCCCGCGACGCCGGCTGTGTGGGACATGAGGTGGCGGACCAGGACTCCCTCCTTGCCCTTTGCGCCGAACTCGGGCCAGTACTTGGCCACGGGGTCGTCGACGTTGAGCAGGCCTCGCTCGTGGGCGACCAGGCACGCAAAGGTCGCAATCGTCTTGGTCGACGACCACACGTTGGTGATGGTGTCCGACTCCCAGGGCTTCGTCTTGGCTTCGTCAAAGTATCCGCCCCAGATGTCGACCACGTCCTTGCCGCCGATGTTGAGCACGAGCGAGGCGCCCAGCTCTTCGCCATTGGCGATCTTCTCCGCGAACAGTTGCTTGACAGGTTCGAACTGCGGGTCGCAGTGGCCTTGGACCGTGGCCATGATTTTTGCTTTCTCTTTGGGCTGGACTGGACTGAATTGAATTGAGTTGGTATGTTCCGGTCTGGACTGGACTGGACTGGTTGTGAAGTCTTATATACCTAGTCTTTGACCCGGCCGCCAAGATTAAGGCCCTCTTCGTCCTTCTTTTCGTTGTTCCTTGTTTTCTTCTCTTTCTTCTTTGCCCTTCCTCTACCATCTAATATCGTACCTGATGCAACCGTGTCTTCCTCTTATCTTATTTATATGATGCATACAAACCGAAGAAATCCTTCCGAGCTTCTCAGGCCCCAGCCATCTCGAGACCAACTCACCTCCCCCACCAGGCTCCAGCGAAAAAAGAGGCTATGTGTTGATTCGAACCGAGGCAAGAATCCAACTAGAGCCTATCAAGTAGAGACTCGAGCACTTTCGGCGCGGGGGAACTTTGCGAGGCGCGCTCGGGCCAATGGGCGTGATTGATATAGCCGTGACAGTGTGCGAGCGAGTTGTAGCTTACATTTGTTGTGCATTGGTCGATTGGTCAGGCGGGCAGCAGGTAGTCAGTTTTATGTCGTGGCATTAATCCCGTACCCCAGGCGCCGTTGGTTAGCAGGGTAGATTCGGAGGACATAGATATGTATGTGAGAAGGTCGAACCATGTGTGCATAATTAGGCCCCCACTCCGGAATGTGAGATTTGTAAAGGGCTGTATGTTATTAGCTAGACTAGGTCGGTGGTACTTACGCAACAGCCACTGTAGCCACTCGCAAGTGTGTACCTAATTATGTCCATGGTTGTGGGTGAAGGGGCCTTCTCTCAGCTGCAAATTCAGGCGTATTAATTATTAGTATTGAGAGCTTGGCTCTAGGTTGGTTACTGCCTACAGTACGGAGTCCATACTAACTCACTCACATATTGAGCCAGCTGGGGACGGAGTACTTATCATACAGAGAGAAGAGGAACGGACTTTGTTGTGGAATATGCTTCAACCCACGCCGTGCTCGAGTTTTAGTCTCGCAATCAAGACACACCCGGCTGCCGCGAGGGCGAACGCCGCCAACGTAGAAAATCGCCGGCCTGTACAGATCGATCGAGGCGCGGGACTTGGCCTGCTGTGTTCCTTTTGAGCTTCCTAGCCCCGAAGCTTGAAGGAGATAGCCCGCAATAGGTCTAAGGACCGCAGCGAAAAGAAGGGAGACACTCACACGCCCATCAAGTAGCCCCCCGTCCACCCCGAGATGGCCATGCCCATTGCTATCGCCACGCGGCCGGACTCGCTGTTCTCAACACGAGCAGCCGTGCTGGCCACCACGGCTGGGTAAAGGGTGAAAAAGCCGCCGTTCGCCAGCCGTTCAACATGGCAAAGACCACAAGGGGAGCGAGAGAGTCGGAAACAGGCTAGATGGCCAACATACTCACAGCATTCAGGGTCATCGCCAACAAGAACATATTCACCGGCCCGATGAAATCGCTGAGCCAGCCCGAGACGAACCGGCCAACGGCGGTGCAAGCGTTGAAAGCGCCGACTAGTCCGGCCCCGGTAGACGGGCTCAGACCGATGCGCTGTGCGATCAGAGGGAGGAAAAACGGGGGGACGAAGAGTGCAAATGTCCCAACGGCGCCGGCACAAAAGATTGCTGTAAAGGGCAGATTCTTGAACAGTGACAGATCAAGAAAGGGGACCCTTCCAATGGGGACTCGCTCCTGCATAAACCACACGGCCGGTCCACTTGTG
Organism: Cladophialophora bantiana CBS 173.52; assembly: GCF_000835475.1. Classification (NCBI taxonomy): domain Eukaryota; kingdom Fungi; phylum Ascomycota; class Eurotiomycetes; order Chaetothyriales; family Herpotrichiellaceae; genus Cladophialophora; species Cladophialophora bantiana. The sequence continues at coordinate 758,873 of NW_015971588.1, forward strand.
GCAAGAGAGCAAAAGCCCAGGATTCGAAATGTCCACGGGATGCCCACTCGATTAATCAGTGCGTCAATCACAACGGCGAGAACAGTAGCACCAATGCCGCCGCCGAACTTGACCAGGCCAGAAGCCAGGCCAAGTCTCGCCGTAAAGTACTGTGTCGGCAGAGTGTTGGAGATTGAATAGCACAGGCAGGCACCAAGACCGAAGAGCACGCCCGAGCATCCAAACAGACCCCCGACGTTGGATGTCGTAAAGGAAGAACAGATCTCGCCTAGTAAAACAAGGGCGACACCTAGCAGAGCCGCCGTACGTCCGCCAACAAGGCGAACCAGACGGATCCTGAACAGCCCAAATGCCACGACGCAGGCGAGTCCGAGAGTGCCGACGAAAGAAATGGTCGACGTGGGCGTATCGGTGAGCTGCGACCGTAAAAGAGCCGCCTGGATGACTCCCCAGCTGCCGCTGATCTCATTGAACCAGAACGTCAAGAGCGCACAAATCGAGACAATCGTCCAACCGTAGCCTCGCTCGGGTATCGACCTTGCAGCGTTTGCGGGTGCCTCATCCTCCGAGCCCAAATACTGTTCAACCGGAACGGGGATCGACGAGGTTGAGGTTGAGGCTTCGTTGCTGTGGGTATGGGTATCTGGCGGGCTCTGCTATGTCGTGCTGAGAACCGTGTGAAGTTCAACGTCCGCTGCGGTTGCCATTGTGACCGCGAATGAGACTGTATGGCCCGTGCATTTCCGCAATCTCACGCCTTTGAAGCGTGAGAGGACATAAGTATCAGTATTGCCATTCTACGACCCGCGACCCTGGAGTTGCTAATTGCATCATGTGTGACGATCTGTGGAGAGTATCAATCCGGATAAGGCGCCCGCCAGCGCTGAGAGAAGCGTCGGCCTGCGTCGGCCAGTCGAAACGGACTTGACCGCTGTCTGCATTTTGAGACGTTAGGAATGAACGCGACCCGCCTCTCGTGTAACAACAGATTCGACGTCAGAATCTCAACATCAGAACTTTCTATTCCAACCATCCTCGGGCCGCTGCATCAATCTGAGAGGTGGCGCACGTGATTGAGCATGGTTTCGCCGGCCTGAACAACGAGGACCTGTTACCGGCACCCACATCCAAAAGCCGACGCGAGGCGGCTGAAAAGGGCGGTGAACATGTTTTGGCTCGCAAAAATGGAGTCTCAACTGCAAATGCATTATCCAAGCATCCCTGACCCCCTAAAGCATGTGGAAGGCGAGCTAGTGAGATTGCCCACTCTCGCAGCCGTCAATCCGCAGGGCTCTTGTAATGGTAGAATTTCACGGGGGCGGATGGCAGCCGATGCCACCACAGTCTGGGACAAGATTATCGCAAAGCCAAAAGAAGAGCTGTCTCGATTACACCTGAAGAGCGGCACAATGTAGGATCAGTGGCTGGCGAGTGCAACGGAATATCCACAACCGAACGGACAGGCAAGACAGTCGTATCTGTGAGGAGAACGAGGGAGAGCGCGTCACTCACATCATGGTTGGATTCATGGGTCATGAGATGCAATCTGTTGGTATCTTCCTGACATCGAATTCACAGGTAAACACGGATTGTAATATTATTGAAGTCTCGAAACTCCGTTCTGCGAAGATAAGCGCGGTGTCACGTGCATGTCTGGTAATCCGCCTCCACTAAAATATTACATCAATATGTATTTTTAATTTGCCGTTTTTCTCCCACAATCAGAACCAAGTCACAGGGCTCTAACCCAGTGAAATCGTCTTCCTTGGTCTAGTGGTCATGATTTCCGCTTGTCATATCGTCATTTGCGTATACAAGCGCGGGAGACCGGGGTTCGATTCCCCGAGGGAGAGTAGCTTTTTGCTCCTTTTTTTGGATCTTTTTCCAGATTTAGATAGAAGGCCTCGATAACTCTATGGTGCCCACATGCGCCACATTCCTTAATTCAGAATTTACAGTCTTCGATCTGTTCCCGACAAATGTCCAGTCAAGACCATGCTCGCGGTCGAAACGACCTCTCGTTTCCAGCCCTGGTAATCGTGCTCAAGGGCGGCCAGCTCACAGGCCGTTGGCCGGCGAAAAATATCAAGACTCGATACGTAACAGACTGGAGACCTATTTGAAAATCTGCGTTGTCCACTAAGAAAGTGAGAAGTTTTTGTGACAATGTCCCTATCTTGAAGGGAGTACCGAATGTCACGCCAGGCTGCGTTGCCCTTGGTCTTCCTTCCAATCCGGGCACATTTCTTTGCGTGGCCTCCTCCCTCCTTTCGTCTCCCAGTAACCGCCAATTTTTCATCTACATAAATGACTCTCTGGCACAAACTATGTAAGACATCGAAAGAACCTTCGATGTTCATGGTAACCCACACCAACAAACACTAGGATCACCTTTGATGCCATCATCACTAGATTGGCGGTTCATGAGACTGTGCCGCCCCAAAGCATCAAAACGAAGATATACTTTTCTTGCTGGCTGCCAAGTTTGGAAAACAGTCAGACAGGCACAACCATTTCACTCCACGGGGTGAACCCACGGAATGATAAGACGGTTTTTGCCGGTGGTTCAAAATTTTGCCCCAAGAACCACCAGAGGCGGGTCTGTATTGATAATCGGGCAGGGCGCGTATATATAGCGGTCCTTGCTGTCTAGATCTTGCTTGTATCGACCATCTTGCACGAATGAACTCCCTTTACAACTTCTGTGCGTAGCAGCACCACGAGAGCGTTGTGGAGAGAGAGACCACGCACCGCCTGCAGCACGGTAGTATACGTACCCCTTCGCTTGGCCCGCTTGGCCCGTTCGGCGACAGAATAGAGGTGAATCTGCAAACATGGACGTTGAGAAAAACGTAGACCGGCATTCTGCAGAACCAGGAGGGATTTCATTGGCCCGCCAACCGAAGGGACCAACATCACGGAATACTGCTGACGGGTCCGCCTGCGCAATTTATTCTCCCGCCATCACAGAAACTCTCGAAGGAGACATTGGTCAAGTACTTAGGCGTGGGGGAGTCGGCCGCCTCGAGGTAACGGAAAGCGTCTTTTTAGGAGATTTCTGGCCGCCGCCGCCGCCGCCGCCGCCGCCGACGGCAGATGCACCCGTTGGAAGAAGGCATCTTGAAGGTCAATTGTCTTCGTTGGGACCCATAAGTCGCTGCACGAGTGAGGGGCAGGCCACTGGGAGTGAGTGATGGTCGGCGATGGTGACGACACCACCTTCTCCCGACAACAACTCCATTGAGCTTCACAGGGCTGCGCAAAGATTTCTCAGATATGGTGGACCGGTATTAGGCTCCGTGTTCACGCAGTCTTATATATGTCCGAGGGCTCGTTCGGTCCTGTACCACAGTGCGTACGGTGAGGCGTGAGGTGGCCGAAGTCGAGCCAGGCACGTGCCAACCTCAGCAAAAAGCGGCGTGTGGTGATGTTGCTTAGGGGGAGTGCTGACGTGGAGATTCCGATGGTGAGACCGCTGGAGCTTGTGCGATATCATCCACTTGCGTAGGGTGTTACGTTTTTGAGCATGTCAGGGTTTCGGGTACGTTCGCCCTTTTTGGTGAGACGCGATATTCCCTCTGATGGGCTCCGCCAACTCTCCAGGAAGCGTTGGGAAAGTCGCCCAAGCACACACCTCCGAGCAGATGGGAGCCCCGTGTCCCCCCGTATAGAATTGTAGCAAACATCCGGGAGCGTCAATGAATCACGACTCCATCTGCGTGTCATAGAAGGCATCTTCAGTACTGGGAAGGAACGACTCCATCGCCGTATCTTCCTCAGGCTGTTGCTGAAGCATGGGGAACGACCATCGTCGACTGTCAATGGCATCTGCGGCCTTCAGCAACGATCCCACGGCCGACTCGAGGATGCCGCTGGCAATCTCCAAGAACTCGGCACTCTTGTTCGACACCCTCAGCGTCCACCGGTACTCCTGCAGCCGTCTCTGGTAGAACTCTGCCTCCTCCTGGCTCACTGAGGTGACGAAGCACAGACCTGCAAAGGTGCCGATGAGGGCGAAGTTGAATTTGGACGCAAAGTACCAGAACGACTGGAGGTGCTCGGGCTTGAGGCGGTTGAAAAAGTCCATGGCGCTGATGAGTCTGGCTTTTGCGGCGGATCGACATATTTGGATCATGTACGGGTCCGTGTTGTGCGAGAGCGAGCGCAGGATTCGTCGGTGTAGCGTGATTTCCGTGGCAAAATAGGCCAGGTGCAGGTAACCCACCGAGCTCAGCTTGCCGACTCTGGTGGCGTCCATGCGCAGCGTCTCGGGCATGTCGGCGTACCAAGATCGAAGCTTGAGTTGAATCGGTTTGGCGCGGTCAAGGATGGCTTTGGTGCTGTCGTAGGAATTCTTGACCTCGATCTCCGACCTCAGCGAGTAGAGCGCCTCCAACACCTCGGCAAGCATCTTGGTCAGAGTGATCATCGCACTGAACAGAGTCCTGCCCTTTTCGACCTCGGTGCTGCCGTCTTCCTCATCCTCGTCGGCGGCACTTTCGGGGAAATCGCTGCTGATCACAGGCTGCACGGCCCAATTGGTCGACGAAATGTGAGGAGGCCGTCCGTATATCAAGGCCGACCAAGTGTCTTGCATGAAAAGAGCCCAGCCCAGTCGTTTCCGAAGCCCCTTTTCCCAAGACGGTATTCGCCAATTTGAACAGTCCAGATGCAACCCAAGATCTTGGCCGATGGCGACGAGTTGAGCAGTCAGCTGCCACGCCTGGTTGCTGCCGGGTCGTTGGAGCAGCAGCAGCCCTGCCTGCACTGTGGATAGTTTTGCTCGGTGTGAGACGTCTTGCAACGTTCGGTAGGCGACGTCTTCAAGTTCGCCGACGTTTGGCTTTGTCTGCTTCGCGAGCTCGGCGCTGTAGGACCACCAGTTCAAAGCCAGGATGTACACGGCAGCAAGCAAGGGAGGCGAGAACTCTCGATGGGTCCGGCCATACTTCTCCAAGTAAACCTTCTTATGCAAGATGGGAAAGCTTGGATGGACTATCCGGAAGTAGAGTTTGATCAGAGCTTCACCGTGAGGGGCGACGATGCGCTCGATGTTGTCGAGCTCCTCGACCTCTCTAGCATGATTCGGCGAGTCGGAGTCGGCATATTGGTGGAAGAACTCATTGGGTCCGACTTTGCGGAAAGAACCTTGATCAGCGGGACTTTCACCCTTGATGTCGTCGTACAGTCGAAGATCTAATAGGGCAAAGTCATGTTCGTCGGTAGGCCCAATGTCTAACAAGGACTCCGTTAGCGGGTAGCTCTATACATATATACTCGCAGGGTGCTGAGATCGTCCGAAAATGACAACAGTGTTCAAGGACAAACCTACATTTGGCATACCTATGATTTTGCAGCCTAGCCATGACCATATCAGCTTTGGGAAATAACCGTGGATGAGGAGAAAAGACAAGGCTCTTGCGGAATAGGTACTTTCCACCACAGCACAACTATACGTACCCCAGCGTTTTTTTCAGTAGTGACTCGCCCTGAAAGTTCGCATAATCGTCGATGACAGGACCAGTGCGAATGGATTCAGCAGATTGCCGTCGTGGGGCGTGGCCATTGCCATCGGAACCTCTGTTATCTATGCTTTAGCCTGATGATAGGGGGAAACATACGCAGACCCGGAGCAGTGGTCATGGGGGTGGACGAGGGAGGGGTAGGTTTTGATAAAGAGTGGGAAAGTAGGGGGGCCCTCACGATCGTCTCTGCCGAGCTAGGGAAGCAACCGAAGCATTCTCGGAGTTTGCAGCACTCGCCCCAGGCCCAGGGTTGTTGGGCTGTTTTCGTCGCCGCGGAGCTGCCTCTTCGATAAAGGTACAGGCCTGCTTGTGGAATTGGCACATCACGCAAGAGGCAGCATCTGGGTTGATGACGCAGCGACTCTTGCGACGTCGACACCCGTCACACGGTCGGTCGGGTCGAACGCCTAGGGGGCTCGGCCCATCACCCACGCGAGCACTGGGGGACGATGTCATAGTGCCGCTCGCACTACCTGGACCTGGCCCGGCAAAGGAGGGACTGAAACCATTACTATTAGTAGGGTCACCGAAGGAGCGAGGCGCCATGGTAGAGAGCATGGCCATTACTTCGTTTCGGACAAAGTGCTGCCTTTATTGGGCGAGAAGAACAAGAGAGCTCAAGACAAGAGTGCCATATCAGTTTGCAAATCTTGGGGCTGGTCTTTTTGGGGCTGTAATTTTTATGTTTCTCGCTTTCCGATCGAATGGGCTCAGTCATTTCGATTGTGTCCCTGAAGCGCGTCAGGATAAGCTTCTGTGCTCTGGTAGGACTTGGGACTTGTCTGGCATCCCGGGGGGGAATCAGAAAACGGGTAAAGGCAAGATCTCGACCTAACGCTGAGACTTGGAAGCGGAGCCCCGGCAACTAATGGGCGTCGAGGACATGTCATGTCTAGCCCTGTATAGCGAATGGCCCAGCAATTGATTGAGTAAGAAATAACAGAGAGCGCCGTCTAGTGTCGTTTTTCAGTGCTGCTCGAGATAAGGAAGCCGGCCACTCGATTGGCTGGCAGCATTGGGCTGAAGGGGGTGGGTGAGCCAGCGGAGAATTTGGTGGCTCGCACAGGCACCACAGGCCGCTGACGGGACAAGACGGGCCCTTGGGCGTGGGTGAGACGCTTCAACCTTCGATATTGGGCCTGTGGGCGTCCTCGCCCTAATGCACCCAGCACCGCTCTTTTATCATAAAAACACAACCAGAAGGAAGGTCGGCAATCGTCTTGTTCGTCAAACAGAAAAGCGCCTCTTCCCGCCCTACCGCCCCGTCGCCTCCTGATATCGGCTGGCAATCCCTAGCACCTCGCTGTCGGAGCAGCGGCTGCCCAGAAACGTCACGCTGAACGGCAACCGGGGTCCGGCCTCGCTTTCCTGATATGTCGACGATGGCACCGCAATGCCGCACATGTCTAACACGTTTGCAAAATGTGTAAAGGTGCCCATCTTTGCATTCAGCCGGATGGGATCTGCAAGCATTTCCTTGATGGTTGGATGCCACGGCGCCGTCGGCACCACCACGACGTCAATCCCTAATTGGGTTGCAGATGCGAATTGCGAGGTGGCTTGTCTGGTGTACAGGGCCTTGGCCTGGAGCTCTCTGAACAATTGTACCGCCGTGCTCTGTCGTGCCACCACCTTCTCAAAAAGCTCGAGGATGACTGGGTGCAGATGCTGCCTGTTCTTGTCTAGGAAATCGTCGGGTAAGCTAGCCAGTCGCTCCGAGACGAACGTGCCTTCATAGAGCAAGTCTCCCGCTTTTTGAAATGGAGTCCAGTCGATCGGCATCAGAGTCCCTCCCATGGCTTGGAGCCGTGCAATGGCTTCATTAAACAGTTTTCGAAAGCTCGGTGAGCAGACTTCGAGAAGCTCGGGAGGAGGAATTCCAAATCGAAATGCCTCCCTTTGTGCACCTAGCGAGTTGACGTGTCGTTCGGCGGGGAATCTGAGATCCCTGTTAAACCAGTTTGAACATCTGACAGAGCGCTGAAAAACAGAACTTACGTATCTCTGGCGTAGCGATCGCTTTCATCGTATCCTTCGCAGATTTGCCACAGCGTGCGGGCATCTTCGACCGTCCTAGCGGTGAAGGCAATGCAGTCAAGCGACAAGCAAGCGGGCGTCACGCCTTCAAAAGACACCAGGCCGCGCGTTGGCTTGTACCCAACAACACCGTTGAAGCCGGCCGGCACTCGACCAGATCCGGCGGTGTCTGTTGCCAGTGAGAAAGTTGCCTGGAACCACCTGTCAGTGGCGCACGTCGAAAACTTCCCGAGAACATAATTGACCTACCAGATCGGCGCCCACACTCACACAACTTCCGCTACTACTCCCGCCAGATATGTGCTCGTCGCTAAAAACGGAGTGCGTAATACCAAACGGACTTCGGCACCCGCTCAGTCCAGTTGCCAATTGATCCAAGTTGACTTTGCCCAGGTATAAGGCTCCCTGTTCAACCACTTTTTGGTAGCACGCGGCGGATTTGGTGGCCACAAACGCTAACGGAGGACAAGCCGTGGTGGTTTCGACTCCTTGGACGTCAATAGAGTCCTTGACCGTGAAACTGTCGAATAGTTAGCTTCCGCAAGCCGTTCGAGGAGAGGTAGATCCTCCAAGTAGACATCTTAGGACCACCACTACAAGGTTTCTGGAAATGCTTACGGCACACCAAACAATGCTGGGCGCGCATTCTTGTCCGGATAGAGCTCGAGGAGGCGTCTGGCTTGCTCCAAGACGGCCTCTCTCGACTCTCGTCGGATCCAGACCGCCCCATCAATGTGCTCATATTTCTCGATCCGATCGAACAAGGCATTGACCAGCTCGAGGGGAGACAGGCCATTCTTATACGAGGCTTGGAGGTCGGCAATTCCGAGCTTTCCATCCCAAGACGGTGGTGTCTGTGGAGGGGTGCTGACTCCTTTGCTCTGGATCTGCCACGGGGAAAGCACATCCAGAACAGGCTGGAGATCCGCAACAAACCCGAAGAGGCCTTGTGACCAGTATATCATGTCGAGCGAGGCGGTTTTGAAATCCGAGTTATAGCCGGCAGTGCTTTGAACGATGCCACAGCACTCGAAACCTCTGTCATTGGCTTCCCTGATCGTGGTCGAAAAGCAGCATTCCGTCGTGACCCCAGAAACGAGAAGGTGGGTAATGCCGTAAGCTTTCAGTTTGTGCAGGATCTGAGTATTCCAAAACGAGCCTTTGCCAGGCTTGTCAATGACCACCTCGGCAGGTAGTGGCTGCAGCTCGTCGACGATGTCATGACCGTACTCCCCACGAACTAGGAGCCGGCCCATTTCACCTTTGTCGCCGATAACTTTCAGATGTTGCGTGTTGCCCGGAGCGGCAGCCTGTCGAACGAGTTTCGAGGAAGGACAGTCCGCCAGAGAGGGGACCTGGCCTTCTCTAGTGTGGAAGATGTGCATGCCGGCATCTCGGCACGCGTCCAGGAGTTGCTTTGTTGGAGCAATTGAAGCCTGGACAGCCTCTAGATTCCCGCCCTGGATTTCGCCGAAGCCTCCAGCACAGATGAAATCACGCTGCATGTCAATCACCAGTAGCGCGGTATGTTTGAGGGGGAAGGAAAAGGGGTAGGGCTTCGCCTCGATGGTGAGGAAGCCTTGCTTGTCCTTTGACATGCCCATGACTGAGTACTGATGCTTGGAAAAACACAATCACCCAAATAGCGTATACCCGACTGGAGCAGTATAGGAAGTCTCGAGTCAGGGTTTACGGCTGACGGAGATGTGAGGCTTTATACGAGACAGAACCTTGGAAACATCCACCGCGGACCGACGGTTGTCTGGTTGCAATCATAGATGTCGTTTAGTCAAGAAAACATACAGCACACTCAAGACCTTGCAGACCACAACGTGGGAAATCCGGAGGTGGTTGAACCAAGCAGGCCAATGTCTGGCCTCCCAATGGAGCGCAACGAGAGGCCATGATAACTGATAAGGCCGATGTCTCCGAATACACCCGAACAGGCTAGCCTTGTATCGGCCGGCCTGTAATATTTCAGGCGCCGGCGGCCGCTGCCTCCATCTCCACCCTGTGGTGCTCTTGTGGCCGACGGCGGTATGGTCAGAGCCAAACACCACGTGACGCCCATGTCACGGGTCTCGCCGGCGGCGCCCTTTCGTGGCCGGCGGCTTTATCGCGCCTTGCTCGCCCCATCACCACCGTATCTTTGGTGCTGAGTTGGTCCACTATCACGCCAACCCCGGATTTTGATCCCTCCAGACTGGAATGAGCCTGGATCCGAAGATCTGATGACCACGGCGGGCCTTCGACCGCTTGCCGCGGGGCCTATCTCCCTGTTCCCTCGTGGCGCCCATGTCTATCTGTGCATGCCCCACCCGTGTCGTGTATCCTGCAAGATTCTAGCCTTGGAGATTGAAGATTCTGTAGACCATGAGCTGAAGAGCTATATAGATCTCTGTTTCGCCTCCCGGTGTTGGTTGGAGCTTCTCAATCCTTCAGTCCTCGCATCTCTCAGTGCACCGGATCCTTGACTTTGAAACATCCCAACTGCAAGATGGTCAACTTCTCCGCCGAACGCTTCTCGCCGAAGCGCCTTTCGCCCAAGCGCATCAAGGCCAAGATCGAGCCTCAGCTGCACTGGCAAGTGCCCATGGAGAAGGGCATTTACCAAGACTCTCGCTGGTCTAACCCAGATCTTGACCCTATCACACCCGAGAATCGTAAGTGCCTCTTGTCGCTAGAATGCAGCAGCCACTGCCCAGAGGCTCCATCCATGTCGTTCCTGGCTAACAGACACGTGCAGGTACTTGGGGTGCTTTGGTATGTGCCTTGTCGCCGACTTGACAAGAGATGTTAGACCTACAAGACTGACTTCTCTTCCATAGGACTATTGGGCATACTGGACCAGTGATATGCTTGCGCCTCCGTTGGCATCCACAGTGTCGTCAGTCATGAGCTTGGGTTTTACTGCTCGCGAGACGGTGAGTACCTTGAACCTGTCCCAGGGTGGGAGGAGCGTAATGCCAAAGCTCTACCCTTCACAATATGGCTTCCTAACGCTGGTGGCAACATATTAGATCCCGATCGTCTTCTGCGGCTTCGCCTTATGCTCGGGAGCATTGACTCTGACCGGAAAGATGGGTGCTCGATACAGCATTCCGTTTCCAGTACTCGTCCGCTCCATTTTCGGAATGTATGGAAGTTATCCGGTCATTGTTCTCCGATCGTTCGTGGCTGCCATGTGGAGTAAGCCTCCCTTTGATATCCTGAGAGAGTGGTTTTTGCACCCTCAAGCCAAAATACTCTGCGCGTGGCTTTTTGCAGATATGGGCGCCAAGCTGACATTGCTGGACAGCGGCAATTCTATGTGTCCAGGCAGGTGACTTTCTCAACAACTGTCTCACGGCGATCTGGCCGAGCTTCGCCAATTTCCCGAATCACTTGCCCGAGAGTGCTGGAATCACTTCAGCCGGGCTTCTTTGCTTTGTGAGCACAACCAATTTCTTCGTCCAAACACTGGACTAACAAACTTCTAGTTCATCTACTGGATCTTTCAGACGATTCTTGCCTGCATGCCCATCAAGAAGCTCCGGATTCTCTTCCTGATCAAGGGCATCGTGGTCCCACCGACCTTCCTCGCCCTGTTCTTGTGGGCCGCCATCGTCACAAAGGGAGGTGGGCCACTTGTGACCGGGCATGCCAAAATGACTTCGACATACATGAACACAGCATATTCCGCTCTCACGGGCTTGAACGCGATCATCGGCCTCTTCAGCTCCATGGCGGTCAACTTCCCGGATTTCAGTCGGTTCTCCAAGAACAATCTGAAAGGATACAACCAATTCTTTGCATTGCCCGTCATTGGAACGCTGGGGGCCCTGACGCCCATCTTCGTCACCTCGGCCCACAGCTATTTGTGGGGAGAATTCCAGTGGTACATGCCTGCTGTTATTGCCAAATTCGACTCCCGTGCCGCCAAGTTCTTCACGGCATTCAGCTTCATGTTGGCCACGATCGGTAACCAGATCGCGGCGGGAACGTATCCATTTTCGAACGATAGTAAGCCTCCCCTGGACTTGCTATTCAACTCGGTCAGTGAGAGCTAACCCCGGTGCGCTAGTCTCTGGTCTGTGTCCAAAGTACATCAATATCTTCCGCGCCACTTTGATCATCTCCATCTTCTGTGTCGTGTCGAACCCATGGCAGATTATCAGAAACGCCTCCGGACTGTTGGCCTTCTTGTCCGGCTACAGCATGTTCATGGGGGCCATTTGCGGGACAATGTGCAGTCACTACTACCTTATCGTGAACAAGAAGCTCAACATCCACGAGATGTACAACGGCCACGGCATCTACCGATACTCCAAAATCGGTATCAATTGGAGGGCGTATACGTCTTTCTTCGTCGCGGTCGCACCGTTGCTGCCGGGTTTCTGCAAGAGTATTGACGCCAACCTCAACGTCGGAGGTGCTTGGAAGATCTATACCTTCTCCTGCATCTATGGCTTCACCGTTTCAGGCCTGGTTTACTACCTCATCTGCACTTACGTCTCCGGCGTAGGTGCTGCGAAGATTGATGAGGCAGTATATCCACCATCCAAGTCGCAGGCAACCGACGTGGAAGTCGGAGTTGCGCCATCCGAGGAAGATTCAATCGAGGAGAAAGCCGGGGTTGCGGTGTCCATCGGAGCAAAGGAGTTTGGCCCTCAGTAGATAGGGAGTAGCTGGCAATACGGCTGAATTTGGTCAGGAGTGATGTGCAGAGTATTTAGCGTCCATTATTCGCGGATGATGTCGAGGCGGGATTTAAAGGAACACAATACCCAGATATTATGCCCGTGAGATTTTCCCAAGCCTTTGAAATACCATAGGTAGCAATGAAGATAGTCAACCCCCTTCCGAGGAAATGCCAGTCACATCTCGAGGAGAGATGGCAAACCAAAAGCACAGGCCTAGCTGCCCCAATCTCATCGATAATATTCCTTTGTGGTCCGCTTGACTACTTCAGTGTCATACTCCGAGTAGCTGTCCCGGTCGTCATCACGACGATGATGGCGGTGGTGTCGTCTTCTGGAATGGCTTCTTTGTGGAGGATACGGGCGTTGTTCGTCTTCGTACTCATATTGGCGCATCGTCTCCTCGGTGTAGGTTCGTCGCTCTTCGTCGTATTCATCGTGCTCATGGAGTCTTGGATCGCTCCTCTGGGGACCGTACCTTCCTCGGGAGCGGCTTCGGCTTCTGTTGCGGCGAGTGTAACCAGCCGCATAGACTTCATCCTCATATTCTCCATTGCCAACAAGGTATCGACCAGCCAAGTGTGCCTCAGCGCCTGGCCTTTCATGCCTGCTTTCACTGGCATCGTGGTGACTGATCTGATCTCTGTAGAACCCCACATTGTGTTCACTCCGTCGTTCTACAAGCGAAGGCGGCGAATTATTTCTGCCGCGCATTGCACTCCTCAGTCGTTTCGGTGGAGCGATATCGTCGACGTAAGCCTCCGACGTGCGACCTCGGCGGTTGTAGCGGGAGTCATTGTCGATTTCTTCAGTAACTTGAACATCCTTGTACCGCACGTCTCTCACTGTTCGATCATGAACCCCGCCTTGAGTAATCTCGTACGTGAGCACATCATCCACCCTCTTGGAAGCTGTTGCTGGTAGATCGCCGTATCTCGAACGCGGCGGTCGATCATAACCCCTCGAGTCGACATCAACGACGTAGTCGTGAGAACGTCCACCACCAAGATCCACAACATAAGTTCCATCTTCTCTCCGCTCGGGTCGAAGAATTTCATACTCGTATCGGCCATGATCGTGCGGTCGATCAATCACTACAGCGTTGGAACGTTTGACATATGCTTCGGAGTTTCTGTCCCGGCCGATTTCATAAGTGGTCTTGGTCGTACTGGAAGACGGAGGCAATTGGGTCCGAGTGTCACTGGTTTTGGACCTCCTGTCAATCTCTATGCGATCATCACGATAATCGCGGGAGTACGACTTTTCCACGCGGTGCTCGTCATCGTAGTCGTAGTCCCGCCTCGGCTTTCGGGATGGGATTCGCTCATCGTACTCGTCTCTGGTTCGACTTGAGTAGACGACCTTGTAGGAGCGGTCGTCTCCACGCGTAGACATGGCTGATGGTCTTGCTCAGACGGGATGGATTTCAATGAATAGAATCGATCACAGCAATAAAATTTATCCAGCTGAAAAAGTTTTGTTTGGACAGCGCATCAGTCAGGCTAGCGGGATTGCTTTTTCCTCCCCGGTTGTCCTCCCCAAGAGGCGAGGAATCTGAATGGCTCAAAGTTCAGCTCCAGCTGGGCACCGACTAGGCGACCGATGTTTTGACTGGTGTGACTTAGGTGACTTAGGTGACTGAGGTGACTGAGGTGACTGCGTGCTGCTGCTGACGTCATCAGCTGGTGGTCTGAGAACTGCCCTCGTCTCTAAGTGAGACCTTGCCGTGTTTCTGCACCGATCAAGTAGGCTGCATAGAGGCTCCGATGAGGGGATTGAATGCCAGATCGTGTCGGGCGGCTGTCCTCGGTATGGAATCACGTTGAAGATTGGACGTGGGCGCTTTCCTCGTACCCGATATTACTCGGAGTCGGTCATGATAGCAACAATAACGGCGGGCGGTCAATCTTTGGTGGTTGTGTGGATGGTGTTGGGGGCACTAGTGTGTTGTGGAGGAACAGCGGATAAACGGAGTCTTGGTTACTGCGGCAATGAATCTCAAACACCCGACACGGCCTCCTGGCACCAATCCGTCTCCTGCCAGCCAAAGTCCTTAAGGGGGCTTTTCTTGATTTTCCACAGGTCCATGCAAGATTCTCTAGTCGATGTGGGTCGAAATGCAATGTTTAGGCATTGATTTGGCGACCAGAGCTGGTCCAACGTCCCCCCAACATATGGCTCTTCCGAAACACAACGTCGAAGGCCCAAGTGGTTGCTATCACGTTCTTCTACAGTATGGTCAGAGGATAGATACGTCGCCAGCCTCTACCCAGTACAGTGACGGCTTCATCCTGCTCCAAATGGGTCGCCCCAGATTCTCGGCGACGGCCTTCTGCATGACAAGCCTCAAATCGCTCGACGAAACCGAGGTCAAGGTGAATCCCACATAATAGGTTCCGGAGCATTCTCGCACTGCTTCAAACTGCCACTGGAGTTCCTTCGAGAACTTGTGCTCTCCAATGTACCAGTTACTTGGTAGCGTCTCTCTACGAAAGCAGAACCATGCAAGGCTGATGCTGCATGACGGTCCTCACTCTAGTCCAACGAGGATGCCCCATTGGTTGCATCATAGGAGCTCCACATGTTCCCTTTTCCATGTGCTCGCTTAGCGGCTGCATTCAATGTCGAGGGATTGAGTGTACGTGACTGGACAAGGGTCAGCCTTGGGTATAGATGTTGGCAGTCGGCGAGCGAAATGGTTGTTCGGAAACCAAGACAGCAGTGCTGTTGGGCCTGCGAACCCATCGGGTAAGTTCACAGGTATCTCTCAAGAAGCAAATGCGCCTTTACACAGAAAAGCTCGAACAGAGTTTCAGTCTCATCGTGTTGGAGTGGAATGTCTAGAACAGAAAGGTATCCTGAATCCCAAGCAGTGAGGCCTGGCGCCTTCGACCAAACGACGCCCTGCTCAAATGTCAACATGTCCAGCCGCCCTCTGACACCAGTGGGTAATGAGCAGCATGTTGCGCTCATTCATGGCGGTGCCTTGGATATGGGTATGGTGTTCAAGCTTGCAAGCTATGATTAGTGACACACAATACCCCACGACTACAGACGCATCTGTATATCCGTCGATCGCAACCCTTTAGCATGGACCCTTGATCATCGCCGATCGACGCCCAAGAACATATTGGTTGGCGGCACCAGCGGCTTTGTTGTCCCGCTCCCCCGTTAGTAAGTCGGATATCAACTCCGCGACTTTCTCAAAAGACGTACTGGGTTGATCATGCTCGGTTGGCCTTGGTTTAACATGCATAGATAGCCTGCTATCTTCTGCAGTCCATTCCTCGAGAGAAGCCCACAAAATGGAGAGCCGCAGTTTTTTTTTCCTCAGACCACCCGGCATAACCCCCGAGCCGCAAAGGATTGTGTTCTCTGGCACGAGCTGGGATGCGACTTCTGCCCGGCGCGTATGCTATTGGCGATAAAAAGACCACACCTGTTGATTATAGCCATCAACTTCCGATCGGAGCCGTTGGAGACATCAAGACACCCGGTGAAACAGTGGATAGCCTTTAGGTGCGTTTGGGCAGCCGTAAGGTCCTGAAGGTACCAGTTCGTGACACAGTGCAGGAGCATTTCCTGCAGGATTTGTCGGTCGGTCAATGTTCTCGTGTTTGGACCAGCAAGCTGTTCGCGCAGCCGTTGTAGAGACGGTTGCATGTACTTGGTTGCCTTTATCTCGAACTCCTCTCGACGGCTGGGCATATCGGCCCCCATCCTCGCGGCTGTGCATGCAAGCATAGCATATCCGTGAATTCCTCCCACGATCCGTCTTGAGAAGTTTGAAAAATCTTCGGAAGAGACGATCTGGGTGAAGAGATCTTGGCTTTGTGAATGGGCGTGTGACTCTGGGGTTAAACATAGGGAGTTGAAATATTGCAGTAGTTCCTCGACTTCGGGCGAGTTCCCCGGAGAAGTGGCCCGAGGAGAGGGAGAGCTTGCTGACCGGATTCCAGGCTCGGGTTCGCTAGGCCTAGCCAATGCACGGTCCTTAGGCGTTTGTGGCGTCTCACTTCGCAGTGGTGGGGTTGATCTCGGTGAACGGTGCCTGTAGCCGACGGATTGCTTTCGAGGCGATGGCGGCGTTGGGCCTCTTACTAACTCGGTGGTGTCTTCAACTCTGAACATGTGCAGCTGCTTGTTCTTCTGGTTGCGGCAGGACTGGACATGGCTGAGGATAGCCGAGGCGTCTTTTCCATGGCATCTGGACAGAGACGCAGACGCTCTGTCCTTGTTCACAAATAGGTAAACCGTCGGATGTCGACTCTTGGACATGTCGATTGAGGACGACACACGCGTGGATTTACGGAAGGGGATCTGGGGGTTCGGTGAGAAGATAGAGTCGCAATCGTCTGGAGAAAGAAGGAAAGCTGGGACATTGTAGACTTATTATTATCATGCCTCATGGTTGACGTCGGATTGTGTGCCAGTTGTTCAATTTGAGCCTCTGTTTTACCGGCCAGATCGATTTGAATCTGCTGCATCGGATTAGCGAAGTCGAATGTTGCGCTGCTGTCTCGAATTCAGAAGGTGTGACCCTCGAAATCATTGGGCGAGAAGGCTTGGATGCCCGCCGAAAACACTGTCGAGGTGGGCGATCGTTGATGCGGATAGAAAATCCTAATGGGCCACGCCTCAGGAACCGGGGAAACAAACAGGGCACGGGAGACGGCGAGCAATGCTAACAGCGATTGCAGTGTGTTTCTTCGATCGACATAGATAAAAAAAGGTCAGAATTGTACGAAATGGCTGGTGGTACGACTTTCTTTCCCTCTCCGAGACAAGGCCAACAAGGCCTGGTGGTCCACGGTGGTCCGCGGCGGTCCTTCGTGGTCCATAGCGCCAATGCATCCGTCATCGCTCGATTGGCGACATATATTGAACCGTCTCGTCGCTCTCTTCGAGGGGGGCTTTGATCCTTAGAAGTTATCCCTCTTTGGTCTTCGCTTCTAGCTATTACATCGTTGGTTGTCTTCTCAGTATCTAGCTGACTAACAGACACCGGGTGACATGCCCATTGGACTCGGAAGTGCACCACAGTATCGAAGATCAAGAAAATCCCCAGCAGTCAAGATTCAACAGGCCACTCTGTCTGCCCCGTCCCAGTTATAATGTACATGTGCCCCAAGCTTCGAGATGAGCCCGAGCCACCGGAGCAGCCGTTGAAGCTCCGCTCCCCCTATTCGACACCCGAGATGAGCAGCCTTGAAAAGTTCTTCAGGCCCATCAAGGATTCAGGTAGTATGAAGTGAGGACTGGGGCTTCGGAACTATTGTCCGAGAACTGCCTCGAGCCCCGCACAGCTGTTCTGGTATTTCGTGTCCGTTGCTGACAGATGTTGATGTCGCTCGATGCACCTCCAACGTCCACGTGTGTATTGCACAGTCAGGTCGAAGACATATCACAGTACTCGGTAAGCACGACGAAGTCTCTCATCGACAGCTCCCCGCGTTGAGACGCATGCTTGAGCCACCTGTACCCCTCCCGCGTCTTTCGCTGTCCCGACGCGGCATAGCTGCACTTTGTCATCTCATCTTGCCCCGGGTCCCATGCATGCTTATTAAAGAGGTCACTGACATCCTGCTGTGCTGATTTCCGAGGGTTCTCTGGAACTGAGCGGCAAGTCGCGACTTTTCTCAACACTCTTGCGGTGTTGGTTGCCAATGCGTGACTTCTGCTCTGCCCCCGTACCAACCCGCGACTGAATGTCTTTCCTAGCAGCACTGCAGCATGATACGATTCGTCATGATTGTTGATACATTTTGACTCCACTGGACCAGGAGACATTGGTCCGTGAAGCGGAGGCTCCATACCTGGACCACATGGTGATGATATACGACGCCCTCTTTCCGTGGAATTGCGCCGACAAAGCTATCCACAAAAAAAATGGACGACCTTCGCAACGTACCACTGCATGGATATTGTCCGACCTTACGAGACGCGGAGGCTGCAGATTGCGACCACTCACATGAGTGCTATTTAATTTGAATCGAGCACCTACTATCCGGCTAAATTGATAATTGCAACAGCTGGGCAATTTGATAGGACACCAAGTGGACAGATTGACCTGGCTCTGGAGCAATATGGTTCTCATTTCATGTTTTGACTGCGACGTCAACTCTGCCGAAATCCAGACTGTTCAGGCATGGATCTAGATCTCTTTAAGGATTATATTGCGCACGAGGCCATATGCGGATCTAATGCAGAGGGCTGTTGCCTCGCTCAGGACCTAGAGACTATGATAGAGAAGTAACTCCTCATGCTTCCGTTGACAGTGTGGTATCAACGGTTGTACCTACTACTTTTAGGAATCGTCACTGAAGGACCAGGTCCCTTTACACTTGACCAAGAGCCCGCGTCCGGCCGCGGCGGCGGCAAACTGGATGTCTGATTCGAGAACCATGTCATGCTTCAGCATCGGACGAGCCGGGTACATGCATGACATTCTCACCTTGATGGCAGCAGGTCCGATTTGTGTGCTGATATTGGGCTGGAACATCGAGATCTCTTCGCCTTTTTGGCTTCAAGCCTTCAGATCCCTTGCGATTCCGGCCTTGCACGACGAGCAAGAACCATGTATTTCTGGCCTCGTCTTCTGCTGCCAATGTGATCGCTGGTGAGATTCTTGCTCTTCACATACCTTTGCGAAAGGCGCGTTTCAATGCAGCTCAAGACGCCTTTCAGAGACTCTCTCCACAGATTCGTGGCTGACTACAGCCGAATTTGACCAAGTCCATATGAGTTATTACTCGAGCAGGTGGTGATAGGACAATACAATTGAGACACTCACGCGTGACAGGATAAACCAAGGCGTTGCTCTAGGATAAGTCCTTTCCTATAGCAACTAGGTGACAGTGTTCGTCAAATGTTTGACATCACCTTGTGCTTTAGCTGCTCTCGATATCATCTATCTATCAGCGAAGACTTGAAGAAGGGCTCTTGTACGCCGTACGTGCGGCCCTTCAGGACGGCACGAATGCAATTTCATCCTAGATTTTATTCTTCCAAGGTGGCAGCAGCAGAATGTTATTTGATGTGTTTGTCAGCGAGTTAGACTCACGCAAGCAAAATTCCTGTGTTCCCAACTCTCAAGGTACTTGTGTACAGGAGAGGGGCTGAGCTGGGGTTCGCCTGCTCGTAATAACTCGTAGCATTAGGCGTTAACCCCCAGAGACAGCGCCTAAAGCACTGCATTCAGGGGTAACCCATCAAACGAGCCTCTAATCGATATCATCGATTCCGCTTGGGCGAAGATCACCAACTAAAAATGTCACAGAGGCTTACCTCTTGCGTCCATCAGGCTTGTAGGGCATGTCAACCAAGGCCAGGCTTGTGCCTATCACTGCACGTACACAGCCAAATTCAATTGACGATCTTTTGCAAAAATGGCACTGCGCCGTGATGATTGGGTCTCCAGCGTGGCGCAGACGCGGGAACCCGACACTTCCGAGCTTCTTGGGCGGGTGACACTGGCTTGCATCGGCCGGGCAAACGAAGGCAACAAGGCAACATGGGGGGAGAGAGAGTAATGAGACTGCGAGACTAGGTACTTGAGAGCTTCATCGCCGCTCATGGACAACCAGTTGAGTGAGTGCAAAGCAATACCCCCTACCTCGTGCTCTTTGACACGAATCCAGACCGATCCACGCACCAGCTGGTTTCCTCAGAATGCCCTTTTTCTTCAGTGATGCCCGCAAGCGCCGCCGATATGCTGAACCTCCAGCTGCGGTTTTTCCTGTCGCTCCTCCACATCCCCCGCCCTATGCTCTGAATACCTCTCCCGCCATCTACGGAGAGCCACAACCTCAATGGGCATCGCAGCCTGCGACGCAGTTCACGCCAGCCTCGTACTCTTACATGACCTCTACCATCTCTCTACCGACGGTTCAGAGCATCCAGCCAGAATACCGGACGATGCCTCTGCAACCTCAGCATACATGGTCACATCCCTCACCACACGATGTGGACGTTGGCACTCCGGGAGCTCCCATGCCTGTTGAGTTGCGAGACAGGATCGACGACACGTTAGGCAATGTCATATCGCTCATTGATGAAGATGCATTTTCAGGGTCAGAAAAAGAGCTGATGATCACCGTGGGAGAGTACCCCTCCACCGAATTTGCAGAGACACAGGGCACGGATCGGGATTTGACGCGGGCCCTTGGAGGCGTGGAGAAGATGCAACCGAGACAGAGGAAACAAGCGCGACAGAAGCAGACGAACGTCTTCTCGAAACTTGACCTGTACATGAACTCTCGACTGCCGGTGTCTCTGCAACCATTTCGAGTCTACATACCAACATGGCCGCTCCTGTGTCTCGCGGCACAATACTCAAACAGCGCATACGCCTCTCCCCAATCCTCCTCAGAACGCAAGGACTTTGTTTCGGCAGATGGCCGCCTAGGCACAAAGGCCATGGTGATCAAGTCGATCCCGTGCGATGACAAGAAGACCATCGTCTTCGCCATCCGTGGCACAAGTTTGTTCAGTGTGCGCGATTGGGGCGTCAACTTTGATACGGAACCCGTGTCGCCGGTCGGATTTCTGGACGACCAGGGCAATCTCTGCCACTCGGGTTTTCTGCGAGTCGCAAGAGCCATGGTCAAGCCGATTGCGGCTCGACTTCGACACTTATTGGAAGAGAATCCATCTCGATCGAGCTGCTCCCTTCTCATCACGGGCCACTCTGCCGGCGGAGCCGTAGCGAGCCTGTTATACGCCCACATGCTGGCCGAGACCGTTCAATCTGAACTCAACATCCTCACGGGCTGTTTTAAGAGAGTCCATTGTGTCACGTTCGGAGCTCCCCCTGTTACTCTCTTGCCGCTACAAAAGCCCGAAACTGCCGATGGACGATTACGCAAATGCCTGTTTCACTCATTTCTGAACGAAGGCGACCCCGTTGTACGGGCCGAGAAGGCATACGTCAAGAGCCTCGTTGACCTCCTTTCGCGACCAATCCCATCATTGCCGTCCGACCAACCCAAGCCGTACTCAGTATCGACGCTGACGGCGCTCGGGGCGTCTATGTCGAGACTCGATCTCTCACTTACACCCGCGCCGAAGAAACCTAAACCCCCGAGATCCAAACATCCGTCCATTCTACTAAGGAGGTTATGGTGGGACGTCCCTGCTGCGACATTGTCGAATGCAGGTCGTCTCGTGGTGCTACGTGTGCCGGACCGCCCTGGTGCGAAGGAGGCGGACGTGACTGCCTCTCTGGTCAAAGATGAGCAGCTCCGACAAGTCGTCTTTGGCGATCCCCTCGTCCACTCGATGGACCTTTACGCAAAGAGGATCGAGACTCTCGCCGTCCGAGCGGTCACGGGGCGGGGCGGAGCGTGTTGAAATATCCTTGTTCGGAAGGGACAGGGAAACAGGAGCAGGAATTCGTCCGCCATCTTCTCGTATCATTACTACTGCTCCCCCTTTTCTCTATTTTTCCTGATGCTTGTTCTTCGAAGATCGCCACTGTTCTATTGGAATATCATGTAATATAACGATTTCGCGTCGCGACGAAGCACCTTGTAAGTAAGGAGAACAACCTAATTCCACACTATGCTGTGTAATATCATATATGACACACGATGTACGCTATTCATTAACCCATTTATTTTTAATATATACCTCTTCCTCTTCCTCTTCCGCTAATGAATCGCTCGATCAATTCCCGGATATACGAATAACGAACTCCACAGACCAGATAGATAGATAGACGGCGGTGCCAAGTCCCATCACCTACGGGGACACGGATACTTTACTCCTACGCCACCCTGGAGCATAGCATGGCATGGCGTCCAAGTCGGCGTCGGATGCCAAGGGAGTCGTCTGGTGCGACTCTCTCACTCCCCTTCCTATGCGCCGTGCGCTCCGCTGGTGCTGCATGTGGCGAGTGACACTGGATCGAAGTTTGTATCAGCACCAGCACCAGCACCAGCGGTCAATTAAGTAACTTGGTAACTTGGGTGACTGAGTGACAGACAGAATAACTACCAGATCGACCGGACTGCCCGGGCCGGTTCCGAGTTCGAATTCTGGAATCTCTCGACCAGATCGGCGCGTTGCTGCCCGATGGGTGAAGGCTGGGAGGCTGAAGGGTGGATGGAGCGATACTCAATGTCCCAGGATACATTACTGCGGACATCCATGCGTGCACACCCTTTCGTGTTCCCATATTGCCTACGTATTACGTCCGTCCTGACCGGAATCCGGCCTCTCAGAATCTGTGCTGCTGAACCTCGTATTTTTCCTACCCTGCCCTGCCTTACCTTGCCTTTCCTTACCCTGTCCTGGCCTGCAGCAGTCTAACCCCGCGTCACACAGAAGGCACGTCCCATTGTACATGCAATGCATCTTCACAGATATGTCCTTTTTCTCTTCTCCAGAGTTGCGGCCACTGAGGGGCAAAGGACGCAGATCTGGGATGGCAGAATCCTGCTTTGCTACTCGAAGCGATCGACGCTCACAATTCCCTCAACTTACAAACACGGAACATGGACTGGACCCGAGAGAGTAAATGCAATGCTGCCCAACGCCTCCACGAATGACCCCCCGAAGTCCTTTGCCCCCATTATCCCGCGTGGCTTGCAGAAAACGAATGTGGTGAATGTGCTGATGAACATTTCTCCAACCTTTCCGGGATCTTTGCTGCGAGATACCGGAAAGGATAGTCGCCATGATGTCGCCCCTTGGTCGCACCCCCCCCCCCCCCCCCCCCCCCGCCCGCCCCCGGGGGGGGACATAGACCATGACATGCGAAAACCGAGAGGCATGAATTCAGCCGCATGCATCCTCACGATTTTGGCTGTTCGCCACTTCAGAAAACATGGCAACACTGCCACTTTTACACGCCGACGAACTTTTTCTTCCGAGACCCAGGTGCGCCCCAATTCGCAGTTCGGGGAGCCCGGTTCAAAAGTCGGGTTCTGTACTGTTGGAGCGATGTTGGCGTCGGTTTTGACCAGACATCTCGCTGATGAAGAGACTCTCGAGAGTGCAGACGGCCCCGAGGAGCAGGGGTGCTGGGGATTACAGGAGTTTGGGGGATTGACGCTCTCACCGAAAGATCCTTGATTGTTTTGATTCGAGTGGACGCATCAGCCGGATCCGTTGTGCCCAAGCTTGAAAATGTACCGGCCGTATTTGCTTGGACTTCTGGCGTTCCTTGTGCTTGACCTTCCGACGCAGGGACTATGGCGATGGCTTCAGTGGCGACTTCTGGTTCAGTCACTCCTTGTGGTGGCGGAGTTGGTGCCTCTAGATTCATAACAGGAGGTAGCTCTTGAGATATGGGAGATGGGCTATTCACCGTAAGTAGATTTTGCCCTTCTAGATTCGACTCTTGGGTGGGTGGCGGAGATGGCGCCTCTAAGCTCGTGATAAAAGGACGATCGGAAACCACTCTCGACTCTTGAGACAGAGGGGCTGAAAGGTTCACCACATAGAGATGTTGTTCTTCTAGGTTCTCCTCTTGGGCGAGTGGCGGAGACGGTGCCTCTGGG
This sequence comes from Cladophialophora bantiana CBS 173.52, assembly GCF_000835475.1. NCBI lineage: Eukaryota > Fungi > Ascomycota > Eurotiomycetes > Chaetothyriales > Herpotrichiellaceae > Cladophialophora > Cladophialophora bantiana. Next base: position 782,618 of record NW_015971588.1, read on the forward strand.
TTCGAAACAGAGAGGCCACCAGAAACCACAATCAGCTCTTGAGATAAGGGGGTTGGGGTGTGCGTCGCAACTAGATCTTGCTCTTCTACAACCGGCTTTGGGGCAGGCGGCGAGTCGTTGGATGTGAAACCCTCCTCGAGTGGCGGCTGCGAGAACAGTAACTGAGTGCTGGAGTCGACATTTTCGCGGCCTGTGTCGATATTTTCGACATTTTTGGGAACTTGGGACTCTGTTTCATTTGTGTCTGGTTTTGTTGTGCAATCGGCGGGTGCAGAGCTCTCGCTTGTTCTTGGTTCTCTGGCGACCACTGCCGTGTCCGAAAGATCATCCTTACGGGCAATTAGTTTGCCTGGGACAGGTTTCGGTGCTTGGCCGTTCTCATTTGTTCTTAGTGTTGTAGAGATCACTACCGTTTCCAGAAGATCATCTTTGTTGGCGATTCGGTTGGCTGAGACGAGTGTTGGTGCCGGCATCTCGATTGTTCTTGGTGTTGTAGTGATCACCGTCGTGTTCAGAAGATCTTTGATGGAATTTGAGAAGCGTCTTGACACTGGTATTGTCAGAGTAGAAGCCTGTGCGCTGCCCAGATCCGCCATCATAGTCCTGCCATGGCAATAAACATGCTGGAAGGAAGGATTTGGCGTTCCCAAGGCTCGTCGTGCAGCAAGGGCGCCGTCATCGACACCTCGTCCATCAGCCGCATTCGTAGGGACGGCATCGACATGCTGGTTCGGAGAGATTTCAGCTTCGGGTACCATGTCCGTGGGGTCTTCGCTACCGCATTGCCTTCGTTTCCGGACACATGCCCATACAGAGGGTGGTGAGGCCGGGCGCTTCGGGCTGGCCGCGGGTGTAGCCTGTCCCTCTCGAACGTGCTGGGACATTCTTCGCAGGGCCCGTCGATCCACGGGTTGCGTGGCTGCGGCTTCATTCTTGAGGAAGATATGTTCGGACACGCCTTGGGGGGCCGGCTGGTGGGTAGGTGCGAAGGTTGCTGGCTGGCGATGTGAGGTCCATTGTCCCGCTTCATTGTGGGGAGAAGCATGCACGAGCACGCCTTGAGGGCGTAGCTGGTAGGAAGGCCCAAAGATTGCTGGCTGAGGCTGCGAGATCCATTGTCCCACTTGCTTGCCGGCCCAGCGTAATTCCTCTCGAGGCGGATCAGAGGTCACTGCAGCATGATCTTGTGCTTGATTGAGGATGAGGTTGAGAAATCCAGTTGGAGGGGTCGGGGCCTTTTTCTCACAGGCGAGAGGGCTCATGGAAGGTGTTCTGGAATTCTTGGATGGCAACATTGCGGCTGGGGCAAAGGACGTAGCACCCATTGCTGCAGGTAGAGGAACGTACTCTGCCATCCTGGGCCCTAGTTGTCACCATTGTCATGGAAAACATCACTGGCAGAATTGGAGCTCCAAGAAAAAAGAACGTGGGTGAAAAGATGGAAATTTAATGTCACACAGAATACGAGGAGTCGGTGAATAGTGTCTTGAGGGCCTGGTATGTACCTCTTGGTACCTCGTATTGTTCAGCCTCCGTCGAGGTCGACTTGATCTTGTCGGATCTCTATCACTGACTATGTATATCCATATGTAGTAGCCTCTCTCGTGGGGTTCCCGAATGTGTTGCTCACGATATTGTCTGTGTCTATTTGCTCTATCAAGAAACATGAACATCCCGCACGCCAAAGAAGACTGCTTTCGGCACATTGTCCGCGGACCCAGGTGGTTACCCTCACCAAATGCCATCCGGTGTAACTCCGGCATCATGCCAACGGCGGCAGAAGACCATCTTTCTCCAATTTGTTGGCTGCCAAAAAGGCGGGGGGTCCGTGCTCGTTGGCCCATGCGTACAAACCCAACTCCTGCATGAATACCATCCTCTACTGCTCGCAGGCGGCAGCACATCCTTTCCTTGCTCTTGGTCGTCACGAACAACTTCTAGATCGAAACCCAGTGCAGCATCATGACCGCAGTAGCCAAAGTCAAATCGCTAGATCATCTAGTCCTGACGGTCAAGGACATTGACGCCACCATCAACTTCTACCAGGATGTCTGTGGGATGCAGCACACCTCATTCCCTGCGGCCACCGATCCCAGCATCACCCGGCACGCCCTGAACTTTGGAAACCAGAAAATCAACCTACACCAAACCGGAAAGGAATTTGAACCCAAAGCAGAGTGCGTCCAGCCAGGGAGCGGTGACCTGTGCTTTCTGGTGGAGGATGATGTGACCGGGGTCCTGGATCGGCTCAAGGAGAAAGGGATCAGTGTGCTCGAAGGTGGCAAGGTGGTTGAGAGGACTGGAGCCCAGGGGAAGCTGCGGAGCGTCTATCTCAGAGATCCAGATGGCAACCTGATCGAGTAAGTGTGCACACGCACCAGACACCTTGGCCTTCCTCGAATCTCCCGCGGCGTCCAAAGAGTTCGCATTTCTGAGCCCCGGGCTGATCATCGTCCCCAATGGGGCCTTCCAGACTGTCCAACTTGATCTAAATTGTCGAGGTGGTGGAAGCGAGGAGGCATGGTATTGACCACGGCAAGGACGGGCAGGCATGCCACTAGGAGGTCGAGGTTCTCACCAACCTCCTACAAAGAAACCATCTTCGACTTGATGCCCCGATTTTCTCGTGCAAGGTTCAGAACTCACTGCCTCGCATTTAGCTGAACTGTCAGGCCTTTGTTACTCATTCGTTCAGCTTTTCCACCCTGTGAAGCATCGTCTTGAACGCTAAGGCCATTGCCCAGCTGCGGGTTGACGAAACGAGCCATGATAGAGGTTTAGCAAACCTTCCCCACTCGATCAGTTGGCATGATGGAGAGCAATGAGCTAGGTGGCTAAGTTTATGCTGTAGCCGGAGGGCGGCTGAGGGGGGCGAGAATACCGAGTCCACACACGACTACCGCAGTAGACGTGACTGGGATAAAACAAGCCGGATCAAGCCTGGAGCCCCGGATACGAGGACCTGAACAGTGACCGCCGTAAGGCGAGGCATGTCTTGAAGAGCCGAGACATGGTGCTCGGGACACTTGATGCCTAACCCATGTCGTGCAGCTGCGTCGAGGGTCAACACTAAAGCTCAGATGGACTCGTGCATACCAGATTGTGTGGGATATTCAGCCTATTCAAGAATTTTCGTCGTCCTACTTGAACGTTGCCGTGTTACTCGCCACTTGATTCGCACGAGGATACGTAATACACCTGCAGGCTTTGATTCGAAATAGGTTAAAGCACTGTTGGTAAAGGGCTAACTGTACAAGAGACTGGAAGTCTGGCCGGTCGGAACGAATCTGATTTGCCCATGCCTCCGGTTTGCATCTGATAACCTCAGGGCCCTCGAGACCTTCAGGTGGCGTCCAATTGGTGTTGATGGTGTTGAAGCCCAAAGGGGTTGGTCATTTTTGCTAGTACACCCAGCGGGGAGAGACAAGGACATACAGTACCTCGTAGATGACTGAGTTATTGAACGGCGCCCACAATTTTGCATCTCGGGACTCGGCCCTAACCTGTTTTGTGACCCGTCAAATTGGGGTCTCTGGCCCAGCAGAGGATCTTGTGTCTGGAAACGATAACCGAGATCACAGCGCCGCACATCTCTTTTTGTGTTCATTCAAGGTGGAGCGTGGCAGAAGTATCGACGCGTGTGCCGTTATCCCTCATGATTGCCTCTTGGAGAAGTTGGTCGGTTGGTTCACCTTTGGATGTCGTTGGTCCTTGGCAGCAATGGATCAACAGAGTCCAGCCAAGGCCAGGGGTTGCTGTACCCAGGTTGCTGTTCCCAGGTCGTCCGTACTCGGTACTCTTCCCTAGTAATATGCAATATGCAGTGCTTAGGGCACCAACATGTGGTCCTACTTAGCTTTGCATCCAGCGCTTAGATCGTCCGGGTTGTTGGCCCGCAGTGTCTTCCCCAGAACCTCCTCCTTTTCTTACCCTTGGAGCAAGGTTCTCTACCACGGGAAAGTGTAAGTATTCATACATGGGAAGACATGGGAGGATGTTCCAGCAATCAAAAGTTCCGAATCTAGGAGCGGTTCCAAGGCGGGAAGTGTTGGGTCATGGCTTGAACTTTGGTCTTCAACACCGCCAATTGCCGCCTTGACTGCGTTGTGACTCGATTATTCCGTACATAGTGCCCTGGTTTGCACGTCAGTGGGATCGGTTGTGATTGGGATATGACCATGTTGAGCCGTGCATGGGTTCCTGCAGGTTGCAGCAACATCAATTCACGCTGGTGATGAACCTAGCCCTAGTCAACCTGGGTGTCTAGGTATGTCAGTCGATTACCACCCCATCGCCTTTGCGGAGCCGAAACTTGCGAGCCGTCTCTTCTGGAGCTTGGGGACGATGCTGGTGAGGATACTGAGGATGCCATCCATACATTAGCGGGACTCCTCCAGCGCCTCCTCTCTCAGTCCCTCCTAAGTTGTTGTCACTCTGTTGAAAACAACCCCCGGCCATGGTTCAAGGGCGATCCTTGTCCGGTGTGCTTTGGAACTGATCTTCCACGCGTGTTGCCGGGCAGTTCATTCACAATGAGGCCGGGAGGGAGTGGGCGACAAGCGCTCGTCTGCCGGGGACCGACTAATAAGTTGGTAAATATCACCGAAGGGTGGATGACGCGCCTGTCAATGCATCAAGGTTGTATGGTTTCATACAGCTCGTTCAACGGGTTTCGGTTTCGGGTCGGCGTGGCCGTGCTACACCACACAGCAGTGAGAAGGCGTCCCAGTGTTTCGCAGCTAGAGCGATCAGAGCTAGAAGCTCTATTGGGCAGATGATGGAGCAGTGACGGACCTCAGCACCGAGGAGGGAGAGTGAGAGCTGGTGGTGACGGCGGTCACTGGTGATGGGGCAGTGAATGGGTTTGTCACTGGGCCTCCAACTTCGGGATTCGGGATGACAGCTCTACCTACCTACCCAGCACCTACCGACCAACCTACCCTCGCTACCTCGTACCATTCTCCCAAGGTACCATTTCACCCATCTCATCCCATCGCTGGTCTTGTCGCTTTCCTGTATCCAGCAATTCCCACAGTACCTCGTAGATGGTCCGTCCTCGAAGCTCTCGCTCCCTCGATTCGTTCTCTTCTCTTCCCAGTCCATTGTTCCCACCGTATAACTCCCATCGCTCTCCTCTCCTCGCTACCCTCTCACCTTTCGTATCACGATGCATGCTTCCAACCCCCCCTTGGCCTTAGTTCGCAGGTCGCTTGGGGGCTGGCGTGGGTTTACTCCTCTCTCTAGTGTTGTCGACCTCCACTTGACAACCTCTCTTGATCAACAAACCCTTCAACGCTGTTGGCGTGCTCGCCTAAACTAACCCTTCCACGCAGCCCGCCCCATGCACCATGCCGAAAGCTACAACTTCATTCTTGGATTCATCAGAGAAATCCAAGTTTCGGAACTGCGGACAGCGGACAGCGGACAACTCTTTACCTTTTGGGACTTTTGGTTTTTCGGTCCTGGAGGCCGATCGGTCGTGCACCTTCTCGCATGTCCCAACCTAATTACCGCACGATCACCTTTTCAACGCGGCAAAGAGAGAATCTATCCATCTATCTTTTCATATAATCCATGTGTTGCCGTCATCATGTGTCATGATGGTGATGGTGATGACTTTTCAGCTAGCCCCTTCACATGTGGACGCTGTCGAGGATGAGGGCGGCATGATACAACATCCACATGACAAGGAGCTCTCGTATAACCCTTGCATCCCCGACAAATCTGGGACTGGCCACACACTCTCTGTGCGCCCGCCCTGAGCCCTCAGAGGCGGGGTTCACCACTGGCCGCTGCAACTGCGCAAAGCAAGGCCCGGCGGTGCTGGCGCTGGTGTTGGTACTGGTGCTGGTGCTGGCATCTTCGCAAACCCGCTACTGCACAAACCGTCAAACTTCTTTTTCGCCCACCGACCAGAATCTGCGCGAAGTCCGACGACCCTGTCTTGCCCTGTCCAAGCCTGTCTGCTGTTCCATTTTCCCATGTTCTCCCTCCTTTCCGAATCTCGGTGCTCGCTCGCTCGCTCTCTTCCCACCCCTCCCCTTCCCCACGGCTATCTGTCGACTGCTCCAGTGCTCCTACTATTCCCCATCTTGCCCATCCTCTAGCGACATCACCTCCCAGGATGTAATGTCGTGGCGCACCGTCCCCGGTCTCGAATTGCGCCAGCTGAGCCCTCGCTAAATGCCATCTGCGATGCCAAGGGGTCGTGCTCGACAAGATTTTCGGTCCAGAAGTCGATCGAGGTTGACCGGCTGCCCTCTGCAGTCCTCTGGTATTTAAAGAGGCAACGCATCGAGCGACATTACCGTCGCAATTTGCGCCAGCCTTCTCTCCAGGTATCATGACTTCAGCGGCACATGGTTCGTCGTCTTCAGTCTGTGTGCTCAGTGGACCACGGCATCCTCCCTCGTTCTCCCTGACTACGGATGCATTTGCACCAGAGGCTATGTACACCTATCCATCCCAAATACCACCTCCAGGCAGTCTTGACCGTCAACACCATCCTTCATATTTCGCAGCTCCTGTGATTTCACCTCACAGTCCAAGCAATTGGGCGCCTCCACCGTTCCCTCCGTTATACATTGCACCTCCTTCTCGTCCTGTGACAGGGCATGGTTCTGAAAACGACTCTGCTTGGTCCCCCTCATCGCAGCCATCCAGATACGGTGCTCCGATCCACAGTCCAGAGACTAACACTTTTAGTGACAGAAGGTAATGGCGGAAGCTCTGTTGAGTCTCATCTTCACTGATCATGGTCTTAGGCCGTCATACGATCTTTCACCGGTAACGGCCTCGTTCAGTCGACTTCAGGAACCAATGGCTCAACCTGAAGGGAGGGCTTCCAGTCCGGTATCTGATGCTTTGGCTGACGATGTCCCTCCCGCCACTGCTCCAATTATGGAATCGCCACCAGCCATGCAGAACGCAGCTCTGACCACGGCCCTGAACCCTAGCCCGCCCCTTGTCGATACTGCCAGGCGATGTCACCTGCATATCAGACAGCAACCGCGAGCCGCGCGCGCTGGACCTGATGGGAAGGATCGAAGGTAAGTCCCCAGAGCGGTTCGACTTGTTCATGGCTGATCAGTCGGTCAGAGCAGTCGATCCACCACCGATCGTGCAGTTGTTGATGGACGACTTTGACCCTGACAATGAGGACGATGTGGCAGAAATCAAATGCCCCTTCTGGGTTGTGTTCTGCCGGCTAGTGGGAGCAGTTGCGGTGAACTCAGACGTCAGCACGCAGTCTTACTTTACTGAAGAAGGCCAAAAGGAAGTGCAACGTCTGCTTTTGGGCACTACGGTTGCAAGTCCTACTCATACTGCTGATGACCCCGATCCCCCCACGATGCCAACGCATCCCGTAACGAGAGATCCCATATCGCGACCTCACAGTCCTACGTCGAGGTTTTTGCCCACCACCGCACGAGGGAGACTGCCAAGAGCGCCACACAACATCCCCGGCGCCTTCTTCATTTTCGCCGATCTCTCTCTTCGCAGAGCGGGCGAGTACCGGTTACAATTTACGCTGATGAAGATGGAGCCTCCGTTACTGAGAGTAGGCGCTACGGTGCCGGCTCATCACGTCGTCACCAGCCAAGTCTTTCGAGCTGTCAACGCAAAGGATTTCGACCAAGTCCAGCCTAGCACCAACTTGGTCAAAGGGCTCCTTGACCGAGGCGCAGGGTTCCCGCTCAAGCTGAAGAAAGGGATCAGGGAGGGACAAAGGCGAAGGAGAGCTGCATGGGATGACTATTCCGACGATGAAGATTCGGGTGACTACGACAATGAGTGATGAAGGATGTCATTTGCGCTGGATGTGAATGCAATGATTGCATCGGGCCCATTCGCGGTACCTGGGAAGCTCCCTTGGAGCAGGTCGACGATGGCCTATGATGGAACGATTTCTGGTTGTTTTCAATATATGACCTACCTTGGGCCACTGGATAATGAAATACGGGCAATTTGGATCCCCAGAAGTAACAGACAAAAGTACAATGGAATTTACGAGGATGTTCACAGTGCATCCGGCGGACAACACGGGGATAAGGCAATGGAGAGATGTGCGAGATGGGCGGCAAGGTTGATTTGTCAAAGGGTGCAGACCGACTATTGTATGATGCAAGGCTTGCAGGTTCTGGAGTCCTGAGCGTTTGGGATATTATTTGTTTGTTTATTTTCCCATACAAACGAGCACTGCGAGGCGTTGAAGGAGTTGAGACGTAGGAGCCAGGAGGTGGAAAAGGGAATCCCCAGCTTGTGCCACAGCCTACGGCATACGACCTGCAGCCGTGTGAATGTTATTAAGGGGCAAAGGAAACCGGAAACTCGGCACCGGGGTTTGGAAAGTCGAAGAGCCAGCCACGCGCGAAAGAAGCCGTCGGAGGGTTTCCAGGCTGCTGGGTTCTGTATCTGTCAAGCATTGGACCGGCCCTACGCAGGGCGGTGATACAGGATGATTGCGTGGTACCTTGGGTACTTATGCGGGAGCTGTGGAGGCCAATCTGAATGTAAAGTCGGTTCAAAGTACGCATGTACTCCCGTCCAGTAGCGGGTACGGAGAACTTGGTGGTGCTACAACATGTGCTACGTACATAGCTACTCGGTAAAGGATGCTTGCTTTGTTGACTGGCGTTGGCTTCGCGGTCTAGATCTCGTCAAAGAGAGAGGGAGGGCGCCGCCAGGTCTAGATGCACCCACAGTGCCTTTCTTGTGTGGCTGCCTCGCTGCCCAACGGCCGCCCCATCATTTCCACACAATCAAGCCACTTACCTGAATTGCTCATCTGCGCCACCGCACAACGTAAATAGTCACGTGAACACGCGAATGCAGGCTTCCCCAGCACACACCCGAGGCAGGATGGGAGGGCTGTTGATAGCAAGAGCGAGGGATTACAGGCTTATTGATGGGATGGCTTGAGGCCGAAAGAAGAGCTCGGTTTAGTGAAGGTTCCGCTGGCGACCCTAAGGGAGACAGAGGCATGCTTTCCTCGCGGGGAACCAACATTCCTCAAAAGCAGCGAGACAGCTTTCCTAAGGCAAAGAAGGCGGTAAATAGGTGGTAGTAATGACTTAAATTAATAGTGCACGCCGTTGCAAACAAAGGAAGAGCAAAGGGGGGAGGAGAGAGGAAAAGGGAAATGGAGGCAGAGACAGCACATACTGGCTCGCTGGGTACGTCTGAAAAGACGCCAAGCGACCAGTCTGAATCAGGCTAGTGCTATCCCGACCACCAACCCTGGGCAACCTGGGCCGCCTGAGCTATCCTCAACCCATCACACAAGGCCAACTGCGAGTGGCTCATCATTGTAAACCTCTCTTATCCAATACTCTCAGATCTGAAGGGGATGCCGTCGCTATGAAGGAAATACGTCTCAGCAGTAGAGACAAAAGAGATTGCACCCCCAGCGGCGGCGAGAATGTTGGATATAAATGCAACGGTCAATGACGCGTGAGACGTGGCAACCAGGCGAACGCTTCCATTTCCCAGATGTTTGCGGTAGGCCCTTGTTCGACACAAATTCTCAAAGAGAGACCATTCAGATACTCTCCCAACGGTCGTGCCGATGTTACTTTCCCTTTATCACTCTGTCAACTGTTTTCACGACGGGGTAATAGTAACTAAAACATTGCGCGATCATCAGTCGAGATTGGAACTTCCCCAAAGACAAGTATCATGTCGGAAGAAAAATTGCAGGGCATGGACAAGACAAGGCAGCCACAATCTACTGGTACGGCCATTCCTTTAAATACTGGCCCATCTTCCCAGATGGGTGAACTCCCGTCCAACAATCTTCCCAAACACTGGAAACAACCGCAAGCCCCAGAGTCCTTCGAAGAACAACACTGTTCATACTGCAAATTGGGCCATTACTGGAACTCAAGTCCTACAGAGCCAGACGTCGAGATGCACCACCCGAGCCCTTCACTTACGAACCTACCTTCACCGACCTTGACTTCCTTCTGCGGCGTCACGCTTGACCAAGCACGCCCGGCCAACTCTCTGAATTTCATGTCATTGAGAATAACAGAGATACGGAGTCTTTGAGCCCGGAATGGATGACCATGGCGGCTGAGATTGGCGGACTCGAGGTCAACGCCTCTTCTCTAAGCTTTTAACATTCCCTACTAGACAAAAACCCCTATAGAGGCTAAAGTCCCTTTCAAAATTGGTCTCGCCGCCGTTCGCGTCAGGATCGGAAATGCACATCTGAGTGGCCAAGAAGCAGGAGTTGCCAAGTTGTCCGACTTTCGTCTATCCAAAGACATGGCCGTCACCTGCACTCACTTCACCGACTGGAATTTGCCTGGCAAAAGTGTCCAGCCCTACTTGAAGGGGCAAAATGGTATTTGTGAAGCCGTTCAGGCCATGTACGTGGCAGGCGGATATAAGTCCTCGTCCATTGTTCAACTCTACGTATACACCACCGACTGGGTCCAGACCCTAAGAATCGCTTTGCCCTCCGCCTTTGGGCGATCCACACAGGCTGCGACCTTGCCGTTTTTCGTATCACAGAATGGCCCGAGGACGACATCGGGAATGATGTTGTTAAGGAAGAGGACATCCATTTGGCCGCACAGGAGGAATGTTGCGGGCTCAGAAACGCTTCCCGGATGCAATTCTGGTCGGTTGGGTACAACCTTGCTGTCGGTCTGGACGACCTTCACAACGCTTCAGAGCTTTTTACTCAAGACGACACGACGGCGAGAAGATGGCGATTTTTCACCGACACGTAAGTTATGATCTTCTACCCACGAACTCCCTCACCAGACCATTTTCCGACAGGAATTTGATGATGCCCCTCCACCAGGTCCGGAGTTCCTTCTAGCGAACATGAGGACTGTCAGCTTCGGCACGAAGATTGGACATCCTTCTGAAGCTAAGCATCACCAGGGGTGCCTTGAGCTAAGCGCATGGTACGGACGATCAGGCCCAATGGTCTGCGCCGAGAAAGACGGAAGCTCGGTCATCATCGGCATGGGTAAGTTGGCTACACTTATTGCCGTCACAAAAAAAAAGGGGCACAAGTATATGTCTGACTTACAACTTACAGTCCAGGGAGGCACTAAAGATTCTGATTGTAACCTCATCTTGCTTTTCAACACCGAAATGCGAGACTGGTTGCAGGCGGCTACCGATCTGAGGGAGAGTTTGAATACACATGCGATTCGGAGGTGCGTTGTTGTGGTCCACTGACCGGCTCACCCATCCAAGGATTCAACGGATAGACCACGTCTTTTGCCCGGGCAGCGGACGTGTCTGCAACATCAGGGAGTGTCGTCTCGACGAATACTAGGATGGTAGGATCGACGACGTGATCGAGATGCTTTGCGTTGCTTTGCTTGGCTATGCTATGCCATGCCGTTGCAATTCTGTTTGCACCATCAGGCAGGGTTGTGTCGAAGAATGCTAGTGTGGGCGGAAATCAAGATGCTGAGCTATGCCATGCCTGCTTTTTGCACGTTTTGAATGTAACTGCTCTACAAAGAAAGTTAGGTAGTCATGCGTTCACAGCTGCAACGCCCCAACTTCCCCCCTCAATGTTTCTTCCCCTCCGTCCTTGGCCCTTCCTTGATCTCGCCTCCCTTGCCCTTCACCAATACATGTGTGATGCTAAATTAACAGCGTTCCGCCCATCCAGCTTCTTCCCAGTTTGCTCGTTCATCTGTGTCCAGGCAAGTACGGAGGCCGCCGTCGCCTAAACCCGGTCGCTGCCTCCATATAGTCAGTGCTCCCAAGAGGGCGTCACGTCCAGCCGAGAGAGACTACTCAACGTGCACGGCATGGACACGCGCGACCCACGGGTCTGAATTCAATGCTGGCTGACTGACTGATTGGTTCTGCTGATCGTGTCTGATTTACTGCCGGTTGATTCGAGATGGATTTTTTTTTCGGAGTCCGTCCCGATCCCTGGGACGCACAATGTCGCGTGCGTGTGAGCTACCGTTGAGCGTGCAGGGTTCGTTGAAGTCTAAGATTACCACAGAAGAGATCGCGGGTCCCCAAGGACACAGAGACAATCTCTTTCCTGTGTCAAGGCGACGCTCGAGATTAGAGATGTTGCTCACCCTCTAGGTTTTCTCCAGCTGGGCCAGAAACTCGTTGCTGGATTTCTCGTATTTTTTCAGAGACTCGTCCGTGTCCTTCCAGGCCTGCTGGAACTCGTCGAGGTAGTTGTGCCACTTGTTCTCGGGGTCGAGGCCCGCCTCCCCGATGCTCTCCTTTGCAAAGTCGATCCACGATATGCCTTCATCTGCGTATCCGTGTTCACGCAACAGATGGGCTAATCCGAGGTACTTTGCGGCCATTGATCCCGTCTCGGGAGCCGACAGCGCCGCGCTGACCGCGAGCCACTCGATGCCGGTCCAGTCTCGACGTTTCTTGTTCGGCTCCGCGGGACGCCATCCGTCTTTACGGAGGTGATAGAATGCCAGTTGCAGCGCCGAGTCCGGGTCACCAGCGCTGGCGGACTGTGTTGCCAGCTCAAGCCACTCCTTTGAGTGCTTTTCGATCACACCGGGCTGACGTAATGCAAAAGGCGCAGCTGCAAGATCCGAGAACTTGAAGAGCCCGTCTCGAATAGCATTTTCGAGGTCTGATTGGACCTGATCGAAAGTTGCACCTGGATCTAGGTAAGACAAGTACGAGTCCGCTGCATCATGGAGCACCCTCCACGGCAATTTGTAATTCTGGAGGAGGGACGGGTTCTGACGACGGAGCTGCTTGCTAGGTTCGACCATGTCGACTAAATCTTTGGCAAGTTTATAATTCTCTCGTGCACTTGCTTCGGTGCCGCGTTTTGTCGACATTTCGTCCAAGTACAGTGTTATTGCTCGCCAATCGCTCCTTTGGAGTGCTCTTGCTTTGATGAAGTCAGAGATTCGCGGAGAAAGGCGATTCTCCTGTCGACCCATTGCGTTTCCCAAGGCGATTTCGGCTGCGGCAGCATCCACGCCTGCGTCGATCTCTCCTGCAAAGAATGCCATCCGCAGGGCATCGCAGCCTTCCTGGCCTTTGCGGTTTTGCGTGTGGAACGCATTCTGGCCCAATGAATGAAACGCCTTGCGCAGAATCTGCGGATCCCGCATGAGAGCCACCTCAGCAGAGCCCAGACCTTCCTCTGACAATTGGATGAACCCTAAGTCCACAGGCGTCAGCAGACGACGTCGTCCTCATAATGAGCATACCGACATACTCTGTTGCGTGGTTGCAGATAGCAAGGCGTTTGCAGGAGGAGCTTGTTTCAGTTCCTGACAGAGAAGCCTTAGCACCTTCACGACGGTCGGAATCGAAAAGAAGCCTAGGCCATGCAATGCACTGGCAAGGTCGGGTGAGGTGTAGTAGTAGCCATCCTTTCCCAAGGTCTGCTCCGATTTAGCCACAGTTTCGAGTGCTGCACCCGGCGTCTTCGGCTTGGCTGGCTTGGCGTAAGTGGGAAGCCGGCTTCTCTTCGCAGCCTGTAGAGGAGACGAGGACCAAGAGCGGTATATGAATCGGAATCGAAGGATTGAAGGACATAATTCATTCCTTAGTCCCGTCGTCCATGGCCCTGTGGACATGTCGCAAAACGTCTCAAGAGCGCTTCGCCACACACCAACTGATCCTCAGGCCCCACTCCAGCTTTTGAATGCTCTGTCCCTTTGAGCAGCTAAGACCATCCAGGCTTTAGAAAACAGCTGAAGCGCAAAGTTGAAGTTGCTGGAGGAGCTTTGCGGACTGTAAAAACTGCTCAGGGCCCACCTGGATTGGACTGAGGGTGACGCCGCCCTAGTTATCGACAGGTTGCAAAAGTGTGGGTAAGGCTGAGCGAAGCGAGTGAAGACGGAGTCAACTTTGGCTGCCAAGCCTGCGGGTGCAAACCGCTTGCAACTTTCCTCTCCGCGGCTACAACCGACCCCCAACTTCCATTTCTACTTGCCCAACTTATAAAGATTTGAGGGTGGTTTCCGATGTGCCGAGCTGCCAGGCACACAGTTGCCCACCCCCCAATCTGTGCTAGAGATTCTCCTGAAATATCTCTCGAAATTAAAAGATCACCGAATCAAGAGCGCACCCAAGATGCCTGCTCCTGCAGGAACGAAGCGCGTGCGCGGAGTTCAAATCTATCGTCCCTTCATCTACGGCACCGAAGCAATTCCCTTCGATCCTGAAAATCGTCCAAGAGATGCGCCACCCGATCATACACACAAGTGGAAAGTTTTCGTCCGCGGGATCAACAATGAAGACATTTCATACTGGCTACGAAAAGTGCAGTTCAAACTCCACGACACCTACGCTAATAGCGTTCGCATGATCGAGAGTCCCCCGTTCGAGGTGGAAGAGACGGGCTGGGGCGAGTTTGAGATCGCCATCAAGTTCTATTTTGTCCCTGAGAGTACGGAGAAACCGCAGCAGATCTGGCACGGACTGAAATTACATCCATACTACGGGGACATTGAACAGCAGAAGAAGGACAGGTCAATGATCAGCAGCGTCTGTTACGAAGAGGTGCTCTTCAACGAACCCGTGGAGGCTTTTTACGAGATCTTGACTGGAGGTGCTCAAGGGGGCAAGTCAAAGGCTGGAAAAGCGGGAAAGGCGGGAAAGGCGGGAAAGGGGGTCACGAAAGCGCCGCCCACCGCTGAGATTCCCATGAAAAATTCTCCAGGCAACAAATTTAGCAGAGAAGAGGAAAGTAAGGAGCTGGATCGTCTGGGAGAAGCAGTCAAGCATGTCCAGAGATTGATTGCGGAAGAAAAAGCAAAGCTTACGAAAGAAGAGGCAAGACTGCAAGAGCTAGAGAAGACTGAGGGGAAGCCGGTGAAGAAGAAATGAAGAGATGCGAGTGTTGTCACTGGAAAAGTGTCACATATTATGCGGGCTTCCGACGACCTTGATCATCATAGCCTGGCCCTTGCAGCAACAGACTTCTTGACCAGCTCAAGTATTCTCTCAGCGGCACCCCAGCTCAGCTCATAGCCTCGCCCACCAGCGCCGTACCCGTGGACAACAGTTCTCCCGGGTCCAACGGACTCGATTTCGATCCGATAGCCACCTTCTCGCCACGGCCTTCGACCAACATTATCTTGCACCACCTCAAATTTCTCCTCCGAGTCGACGAAGTCAGGAAACGTCTCAACACACTGTCGAAGTAGTTTTACCCTGGTGTCCGGCCGTGCGGTTGCCTCCCAATCATCGACCTCCTTGGTTCCGCCTACAATCGTCCCGCCACGTCGAGGCCGTGGTACCAAGAATGCCCAACTCCCATCCGCGTTCTGTCGAGTGATTGTCTTGGTGTATTGCTGTCTGACCAGCACTGTCTGCCCACGGATGATCTTCATTTTGGGATCACGATCGAAATTTCTTCCAGAGCAGTTTACTACCACTGAGATTTCTCCAATCCGATCGCCGTCCGCCAGGTTGAACGCGTCAGCTGCGTTGGAGAGACGGTGTTGAAGAATTCGTCCGCCGTTCGCCAGAAATCGGTCCATCAACCAGCGACAATATATCAAAATATTGACGCAATAACTTTGGTATTCACATCCCCATTTTGCACCTTGGGGCAACTCACCCCGCGACAGGATGCGGAACTCATCATTTGGACCAGCATACACGTCCCCATTCCTGATTTTGAAAATCTCCTCGGGCGGATTCTCAAGGTACTCGACCCCAGGCATGAGTTCTACTCCCGAATCTGGAAATTCTCGGGCGATACCTTTCATGACCTCCGCCGTACGAACCCCCATCCTAAATTCCTCTTTGAGTTGTTCCGTGGAGAGTGGATGGATTGGGCGGTAGTGGGCACCTGCCCACATGGAGGCATAGTCTACTGATGGGGATGGTGTAGTGGGTGTTTCGGCGGCGACAATGGTGATGTTTGCAGTTGAGAGATGCTTTTGGAGGAGAGTTGCGGTGCTAAGGCCGGTGATGCCTGCGCCGATGACGAGAATACTGGGTGGGCTTGTTTGCGGCATGATGAGATATTTGTTCGGGGTGGATCGTAGCCTGCTACGGTAACAGCCAGAAGATGGGTGTTTCCTGTGCGGGAAATGTGCAGAGGATAATAGGGAGAACGGAGTGTTTTGCTCCAATTATACCAGCTTGACTTTTCTCGGTCGTACCCGTGCAACGCGTGGTACGGTCCCCGGCATTCAATGCAACCCCTCTCAATCGCTTGAACCTCTTCGATCGACTTCTCTAGAGCCCTTTACCGTGCGAGCGTTGAAGTCGATATGGTTACAAACCGGGCCCAATTCAGCCTTCGTTTTGAAACCGTAGCCGGCGGTGGATTTGCCTTGCAAACGTCCCGTAAATCACCTTTCGACTGCTCCAACTTATATTTCCCAGAACTTGGGACGCGGTGACACTGTACAGCGCAATAAAGGCGGGCGGACAGACACCTAGGTCGGTAAGTAGGTATGTAGGTAGATATATAGAGAAGTGTGTGCCTTGGTAGGGACGGAGGTCCGCACCAGAGGGACAGTGGTAGTGATACGACTGAGCGATGATGAGTTGAATAAACCACATACAGACCCTGAGTGAGCGAGCGAGTAAGTACCCAAGTAAAATGAGTGGTGCATCGACACCCTCTTATTACATACGTAGTAGCACCACCATAATGTGTACCTAGCTGGCAAGAGGAGTACAAGGTATGGGGCGGAGAACGCAGCATCTCCACCATCGCCTCCAGCAGTGTCGCACCAAATTCCTCCGCGCTGGTGGCGTGTATTTTAAAGGGCTTGAGCGTTCAACTCCGCTCTGCGAGGTACACTTACCCGTAAATACACAGCTGTGTGTTTATATGCTGGGTAGGTAGGTACGGAGTAATGTCATCTGGGGGGGAGAAACGCAGTATTTTCCAAAATGCCAGTTGGTGGTCGCCAGCGTGCTCTCAGTGAATTCCTGCACTACAAAATGTGTTGACTTGGTGCGTGCTCCATGTCGAGACGGACTCATGCTCAATCTATTCGTGGTGCGTCAGTCTCTTCCCCCCGCGAAAAGGTCCGCTTTGTCCACATCACATAGCTGTCCCTCTCTCGAAACTCTCCCTGATATCCCTCGTATACCGATCATAAAACCTTGCCAACTTGAGGTTGAACTGCTTGTTCTTGTCATTGATATACGTGACATCCCCTTCGTCCACGTCGCGCCCTCTTTCTCTTCTCTTTTTAAATCGCGCCTCTTCGGCCTTTCTCAGGTCATCCACCAGGCGATCAACGTTCTCCCGTTTGGGCTTCTGCTCCACAAACCCCAGACTGTCGTGGTCCGCGTAGAACCGCCCATCTTTATCAATGGCGACAAGTTCGCCATTCTCCATTTCCACGATTTCCAGCCCTCCGGTGCGTGCGGCGTTTTCCAGGATTTCCGCCTTTTGTCGCTCGTATTCTTCACGGCTGCGATGGCCATCTTTCAGCGAGTTCTTCTCCAACTCGCGTATCTGGCGATCATACATCCTGGCAGCTTCGTCACTCCAATCCGAAAACGCATTGTTTTCCCTTGCGGCCTTTTTCCGTTCCTGCCTCTCATCCCATCTCTCGCTCTCTTCGATGGTGTAGTCCCAAGCTCGTTTGCGCTCAAACGCACCCTTGCCTTCTTCTTCTTCGGTATCTGCTTTAAGAAGGTTGTGTTGGGCGATTGCTGAGCGTCTGTTGAGGTTTACGAGCAAAGCTGGATCCATTGCTGCGCGGTTGGCTTCCGCTTTCGCTTCGGCGAGATTGGACTTCGCGGACTGAGTAGCGCGGGATTTGAGAGCCGCGAACCGGGCGAGTCGGTCTGCATTTGTGGTTGATGGGATAGTGGTGGCATTTGAGGGAGCATCTCCTGCTGCCTCATTGGGCTGTGATATCGACTCTTCTCTATCATTGTCTGTCTGATTCCCAACCGGAGGTGTCGCTGCCCGAGCCCCATCTGTGTCTAGTTTTTCTGTGACCTGAGATGATTCTCTAGAATCGTCGGCATCATCTTGTGGTTCCACAGGATCTGAGCTAAGCTTGCGCCGCTTAGATGGAGGCATATTGCTAGCCGTAGGCTGATCAGTGTTTATAGAATCTCCGGAAGACAAAGGTTTGTGCATGTCCTGGAAGTTTTACTGGTTGGGTGCCCTGGGTGTCGTTTGAGGGTTGATGCTCGCCGCACCTTCCTTTTTGTGCTGCCCTTGATCAATGACGCATCGATTCTCCCAAAAAGTCCGCGAGACCTTGCTCTGGTGGTGTGAGAGGGGAGTCGTCTGGTGGCCGAGAGATCATTGAGAGCAACAAGCTGATATACCGCTGCTCAGCTCAGTAATGGCACAGGCTGCCAAGAAGAAGTTAGTGGTTGCAGGTGGCAATGGTTTTCTTGGGTCGCGGATCTGCAGAGCCGCAGTCGGCAGAGGTTGGGACGTTACCTCGATAAGGTATGTGTCGTGCCTGAGACATGCGTGAAGAATGCAATGTAGCTTACAGGTTCTCAGTCGTTCAGGTGAGCCTACATGGTCCTTGGTGACCTCCTCGCCAGAGCCACCGTCCTGGTCCAAATCCGTGAGCTGGGCAAAGGGCGACATCCTGAAGCCCACGACGTACACCTCCTACTTAAAGGACGCCGACGCGGTTGTTCACACGATGGGGATCCTACTGGAAGCAGACTACAAAGCCGTGCTATCTGGCAAGGAGTCATTGTTCTCAGGTCTGTCGAGGGCGTTCAGTTCCACAAAAGCCGGGAGCTCCAAGAACCCACTCGACCGCAAACCAAGCGAAGGTTTAGAAAAGGGCGAAAAAGACGGCCAAATCACTTATGAGTTGATGAACAGAGACTCCGCCGTCGCACTAGCCCAAGAAGCCGAGAACGCTGGTGCACAGACCTTTGTGTACATCTCCGCCGCGGCGGGTGCGCCCATGCTTCCCTCGCGATATATTACGACAAAGCGAGAGGCGGAGAACACGATAGCAAGCCAGATGACAAAGCTGAGGAGCATCTTTGTAAGGCCAGGGTTCCTGTGGGATAACAGCCGCAAGTTCACGCTGCCTATAGCTGCTTCGGGGATGGTTGGGAGTACAGTGAATAGTATGATTGGAGGCAGCTTAACTGGTATATTCGGTGCCGCGGTCGAGAAGCCTCTGAGGGTAGATTTGGTGGCGGACGCTGTGGTCGAAGCCATTGCCGATGAGCAGACGAAGGGTGTCGTGGATACAAAGACGATCGAGGCATTGGCTGCAAAAGCCTGGCGGAAGACAATGCTGTGATGCTGGTCACTGCTCATGACTTGCACAATAATCAAAACAGCGGAATTGGCACCATGGGGGCCATATATCGGAGCATCCTGAACCGTTTCGACCCCGGCATTCGGAACTGGTACCTTAGGGGACCGGATGACGACGGTGGGCAGTGTATATTAACATTTTAGTGGCTGAATCCTCCTCATCAAATATCAAGACATCAGTTGACGAACCAAGGATCTGTGCCTCTCCTAGGGTCTTATCCACCATCGACCTGTGGTACCAGCGACTCTGCTTTCCACAGGTCGGCATCTTGCCAAAATCTATCATACACTCCACCTCCCGAGACGCCATGTATCATATCATTCCCGCTATGCTTTACCACATTCGAAGAGTGAGGATCATAGAATAGACATAGATCGGTCGCAATTGTGCACTGCTCTGAAGACATGCACGACAAAGAAGGGCTTTTTTTGTACAAGCGGAGGTCCTCCAAAAGACCACCAGCTTAGATGGTTGCGTGTGCTGGAGCAATCATCTGTTCTTTCGCCTCTGCAGGTTCGCCCGGTTCAAAAATGACTTTGCGAGTCAACTGGTGCATGGATTAGCAAAAGTATTGGTGTTGCGAGGGAGGAGTTGTGACTTACAGCCCACATTCCCGCGATGGAACCCACGATACCACTCGAGATCAACATTGGTTTCAGACCTCTGGTGCTCTTGAAAATGGCCCCGCTTAATGCACCGGCCACGATGCTGTTGGTGGCATCATGTTTGCCGCGATAATATCCTATCGTTGAGTTTACTCCGTTGTAGACCATCGCCACCACCCCAGCCGAGTTACCCAGAAAAGGTCCTCTTCGGGTGATGCTGTTCAAGACGCTGTTTAATCTTAGCTTCGGAGGCGCGGATGCCGGTGTTCGGTTCAATCCTTCTATTAGACCCCATATGCCTCCCGTCGTCAAAGCCGTAAGGTATACGACTCCTGTGCCGTAACACAAGTCATCGGACCAGCCGCGCGAGGGTAATATGGACCTAGAGCCAGGGAGGTCCGAGAGTGCCGACTCGTCTAGCGTCAGGTAGTCGAGTGTCTGTTGGTTCAAGCCGGCCAGTGGATGAAGTTTAGATGCATCGGGTAAAGATGCGCTTCCAAGAAAGGAGGACACGTCTGTTGCAGTGGAGGGATCGAATTGTGTAGGCGTGAATGAAGGCGAAGACGAGGAAGAAGCAGTAGATTGAGGATGGGTAGAGGCTTCCGAATGCTGCCTCGAGGACTTTTTTCCGGTAAAAGCGTCCCAGACGGACATGTTGAGCTGCATTAAAGGGAGGAAATCACAGAAAGGAAGAATGCACTCGAAGGCAGAAAGGTGACAGCGATCGCAATTGCAGTCGCAGTCGCAGGTTGGCGCAGAGGACAGACAGAAAGTTGAATCGGCCGGAAGAAATTATTCGAATGCGGATCATTCAAGATACGTTCGAATCCCATGATTTCGATGCTAGTCCCAATATGGTATAGCTTCGGCGGCATCATTTTCCACTTCTTTTTTCCCCTTTCGAAAAACTACATCAATTTTCGAGCCTGCATACACGATGAAGACCATTCTGACTGTGGTCCTCGGTAAGAGAGTGCCTCTACGGCAATGATGGAGGAGATTCGCGGGTTCCAAACCATCTGCCTCACCGCGATTGATCGGAGACTGTGGTCCGACCTGATATCAACGATATGGACCCCGTGTCTTGCGCCCTAAGAGCAGAAGTCCCGCTTCCCATTTCACTTCTTTCAGAGCTAGGGAAGGGCTCGCTCAGAAACACATTGAGCGACAATGATCGCAGCCAGGATGTCTCCCAAATTTTGGCTCTCTGGCGCAAGCTGGTTCTCACAGCAGCCAGCCCTCAAGTGGCCGACAAACACATAACTTCGGCGTCTAATGCTCTGTGTGTCTATCTACATGGGGCTGTCGCGAGCCCTACTTTCGAGCTTCGAGAGTTTGTTCTCTCCCAGGATGTGTGGTTTGAAGCTTGTCATTGTGCCCACAGGGCGTTCAACGATGGCAAAACGAAGGCAGCATTCCAGATAATGGACACTCTCTGTGATCTGCTTGACAAGCAGGGGGATCCAAAGGTCTTCATTGAGATCCTACGGCATGCTTCCCTTCCTTTAGTGAGGATTGTCTTGCTGTCGTTGCCTCGATCGGAGATCAAGAAGGCTTGCCTTATGCTGGCATGCCTTCACCAGAGGACACCACTCCTTGAGGATCTTGATCAGTTGGTCCAACATTGCATTGATGAAAACCGTTTTCTGTGGACACAGCTACTGTCACAGCATAATTTCACGCTGGACGATATCTCCGCTATTGGACACGAGAATATCCTCCAATTTTTGCTTGCACTGGTCTTCGCAATGACTAATCTAGACACAAGAAGTGCCGCTCTCAAGGTTTGCTCCGTGCTCTGCAGTGATGCTTCTAAGCCAATGGGATCACCAAATTTGCAGCCTCTGGCTGAGCATGTCATAAAGTGGTATCTGGAGAAAAACCATGAAGCCCTTGGTGACTTTGCAGAGAATGTCTTGCCGGTTATTCTGGACAGCAAAGAGAAGTTCATGGCTTTTGTTCAACCGTATTCTAAGTCCTGTCAAGAGAGCGGATCAAGGATGGCCTTGTTTATTGCTACCCTCAAAGTTGGTCGAGCGAACTCGATCTTGACAGAATCTGGTATGTGTGCTCGCTGACCCTAGGTTGTCCACGCATCGCTGACATTGGTCTATTTCTTAGAAACGTTAAACCTTTTCGTCGCGGCGTTTCCGCCACTTGCTTCCCCACTCCGTGATGAGCGAAAGATGCTCTATTGGTGTAAACAAATGTTAATGGCCGCTGATCCCGAAGTGCGTACCCTTACATACGGACTGCTGGTATCGTCGCCTGCCACGAATGCCATTGTTTTGCCTGAGACCCTAGAATGCATTGCTACGAGCATGAAATATCTACATGATGATGCAGACGCCCATGAGAGGGGTGAAATTTTGAGTATCACTAAGAGACTGCTACGAAGGCTTCAGAACAGCCGTTTGACTCTACGAAAATCAGCACATCTCTTGCACAATGATAAGGATGTCGATGCCATACTGGACTCGTACAGATCCTTTACGAAGACCTTTTACACCTTTCTGAAGGAGGAACTGAACACTGGAATATCCTACCCGCGTCACATTCTTGGATTGCTTTCTCTACAGTATCTGCTTGATCTTGGAATGGGGCTTGACATGTTCTCAAGCGACAAAGGCCTCACGACGGTTTTGGTATGTCTCGTGCTCGATCCGTTCGAAGATGTTCGGAGCATCGCAGCAGCTATTCTCCAAAGACTTGCCATTGAAGGCAAAAGCTTGGTTACCAGTGCTAAACACCACAGTCTTCTCGAAAGGGTCGAGGCGCTAGCTGTTAAGACCCTTCGCGCTGATCATGCCGACGCTATGGGTCGGCTTTGTGCTCTGCAAAGTTTCCGTCTTTCGCCGCTCAATGGGCCGCATCCAGATGCCCTGGACACAGATATGATAAAAGTCATACGCCGCCTGGAGCAGTCAATAACTGGACAAGAGGCTATCGAGTTGAAGCCTGGATGTGTTATTCCAATCCATGCACTTTTGCTGGCCACGCATTACCGGCTGCGGCACCTGAAGCGCCAGGGTGAAGAGATCGCATACATCTGCTCAACGCTTGTTAATGTCTGTGGGGATATCTGGAACCAAGTGCGACTCCAGCTTTGCGTTGATTCCCCGGAGACCGCCTCTGAAGTCGAGGGTGAAATCACGAGTGAAGGGCCAAAGGACCTTCTTTCTTACTCTTGGAGGGCACTTCGAGATTCGAGGTGAGTTTTATACCCGAGGCTGGATAGCATAACAACTGACATGACTAGCCTCGTTCTTCAATCATTGATTCTCGTTGCTACACCCTCTGAGGAGTTTTGGTCTGCAGTTGGCGACCTCTGCATGGATCAGTTAATTTCGCTACGACATCGAGGAGCCTTCTCAACAGTTGCTCAGACCTTCAGTCAATGTTGCGATAAAGTCAGGTCATCCTCTGAGTCAGCAGTGCGTGGTCTCATTCACAAATGGTATCAGGTACGTGATATGGCATGCTCCGCGTTAGATTTAGGGGACTAATAGCTATAGATTGCCTTGGATCAAATCAACGAGCAAGCAAATCGGCTAACGCGACGTTCTGCTGGCCTTCCAGCTATGATTGCGGCACTCCTGAACCCTTCCGACTCAGATTTTTTCTTTTTGGCTATTAGCGACCTTATGGCTATCGCAGAGCGAGTGACGGATAGACCTCTTGATCCCGGGACCGAAGATGTGAAACTGCCACAGGTTCACGCATTGAATTGTCTCAAAGATATCATGACGAATTCGAAGTTTGCAGCTGTCGTGGCACAATACCTCGAGAGGATGTTGGAACTTGCTGCCACCTGCCTGTCGTCCAAAGTTTGGGCAATCCGCAATTGCGGGCTCATGCTCCTGCGTGCCTGTATCAACCGTCTTGATCCTTCGAGCACACGTGAGGCGGTCGGGTCGACGCATCAGCCCTATGAGAAGGGAAAAGGCAGTACTCCATTGGCAATTGCGTTTCGTCTCCTTGATGCGCCGACATTCGGCTCTGATAGTGCTCGCAACAATAGAAGTAGTGCCACAGAACTTGTTTTTGCTGGCCTTGATCTTCTTGGACATGCGATTCTCGGGGTTTCTGAGGCAGATGAAGCTGCAAGGCTTGTCATGGAACAATTAACAAACCCGACCTGGGCGATTAGAGATCATGCAGCTCTGCTATTAGCAACCCGCCTACTCCGTGGAAGTCCTGGAGAAGCGATCATAAAGCTTCTGCAGGAGATTGGTCTGTCTGGTCCGGAGAATCAAGTCCACGGCGTTCTGCTCTGCTGCCGGTACCTGATGGGACGAGCCACAGTCATCATTACCTCGACCGAGCTTGATTCCATCACCGAGTGTCTTGTCAACAAGATGGTGCATCCCAATGGGAGTCTGGTTCCTCACTCACCTTACGTCTATGCTGCTTGGTTGGATTTATTGAATGGCGTCGCTTCCTGCATTCTTGAAAATAATTGGGGACAAACCGTGCGCAGAATGCAACGCTTGGAAGGCCTAGTTCCGTTCGCTACACGAATTGATCGTGCACACTATCCATACTTGTCTCGAAGGATACTGCTTTACAAGACCTACCACATTTTGATCGACGATTCGCATCTAGTCGATATAAGCGGGGATTTGAAGATTCTGGCGAGCCAATACGTTCGAGATGCAGATGCCTTGAGCTTCGTCTTAGACCTCTTGAGTCAAAAGCATTGCCACAAACCGTCTCGAACTTTGGTCGAACTTCTGATCTGTCTCATCGATGAAGGACACATGCAGTCATGTCTTTCACCAGGCGTTCTCGAGCAGACATATACATGTTTGGCGCTATGTCTCGATTATATTTCGGACGTATCCATTGACATGCTACGAGTACTTTTCGACCGCTTGGATTTCTCACAATTGCACACACCGCGGGATTTAAGGAATGCAGCGCTGAAATTACAGGCGTCAGTGTTGGGAAAGATTCAAACTGCACACCGGGGTTCTATTTCGTGTGCACAGCAAATCGAAGGGTGGCTTCGTGCCGTTCAGGACATCTCGACTGACTTCCTGGACATTCCTACGAGGTTGAGTGCTGCAAAAGCGATTTCTACATACATTGGGTATCTAAGACTTTCTGGTATTATGGAACTCCGGCCCAATGTTCGACTCCAGCTACTCTTGGTCCTATATGATTTGTTGAATGATGACGACGAAGAGATCCGACTCGAAGCAGTACATGCGGCCCGCAAGCTCAGATTACACCAGAGAGCTGCTATGGACAATCTGGACAGCTGTGCCTTAGCGGAAAGGGAAAACCTAGTATCTGAGCTGGCGCGCCAATTCGGTGAGACATCAAATCTTGCTGAAGCTGCGATTGTCAATATTTTGCGAGTCGGGCATAATGCGAGCGATTCTTCCCTTCATGGCTCATTGATCTCGTTGTTTGGGACCTCGGTGAATTCGAAGCTGCTCACTATCTCGAAATCGAAGAATGACTTGTTTGCCGAGGAAAGACAGAATTTATACATGGACGATATCCGGGAGATCAAGGAATGGACACAGCTCCTTCATAATGGGACTTATGCATTTGCGACCCAGGAGCTCTCAGAGTCAGCGATGAAATGGACGCTTGAAGGCTTGGACCAAGTCCTCCAACTTCTTGAAGCTGACAGTATCAAGAATCCTGTACATCAAGCAACCACCTGCAGCAACGAAGACGAGGTGGAACACCGACATATCAGGCTATATGATCCCTTAATGGAGTCGCTGTTCGGACATCCACTAGGCTTAACCTATGACCATGAAATCTTGGTTGTGATGATCCAAGTCGTCAGCTTGGCTGGGGTATGCATTCAGCATGATAGAACGATCCAGACCCGTCAACTGCGAGCGAAGCTGGAAAGAATGAAGGAAATCCTAGCGTGCTCGGATTCAGAAGCGAATCCAGTGATGTTGGGTGCGGTCCAACGCGCTTTGCGAAGCCAGTGAAGCACAAACACTGCCCCGACAACTAAGCACCGACTTTGTTGACAAACTTTTACAACTTGACCGTGCTCACAATACAGGTTTGGTTCGAGCATATCATATACTCCTTTGGTACCCAACCTAGACCCTCCATCGCCCTAGACCAGACCGCCGCGGACACCCACCTTGAGAGAACCTCCACCATCGGCCGTATGTGCCATATCTTCATATATTCTCTTTCCTCTAGACGTCCGGGCTAACCCAATACCTAGGTACAGCCATTTCTGACAGCGCCATATTCGAATCTTCAGTCAAAACAGCCGGAGAACATGAATGCAGGTCTGACAATCCTGATATGCTTCGTCGTCATCACACCACTCTGCCTCTGGGGAGGATGGAAATTCTGGATGCCGATGATCCAGGAACACATGGCGATGCTGGAGGAAGGCGAACGGCGTGCGGCAGCAGGACACCCGCAGGCCGTCAGTGCAGTTAACCCACGATAATAGCTGAAGGGCTGTGCCAGGAATGCTGATGTCGCGGGAGAGATCTCGATTGGGCAGAAGGTGTTAAAGTCAAGCATGACATGTGTATTGGAATTGCAGTGGAGTTTCTGGCAAACGAGAAACGGACCGCTTTTGCTCCTCTGCAATTTCGTCGTTGACCAGGATGTTGAATAACACAGACCCGAGAGTTGGGTGCATCCATTGACGAGGGAGGATGCCTTGACTTCACCTTTCACTGCCGGTTGACCATTTCGCCAAATTTGATCTTCTCGACCACTTCTCCTACACCCCACTCTCGTCATCAATCAATGTCTGTTCCTCGTTGCTTCCTGTAATCTGCCCGGAGCCTGACCTCCCGGCATGTCGTTCACCACTCAAATAGTCACAGACACGACGACCGCAGCGGTCATCATCTCGGCAACACTCATCAGCGACATCACCACTACCGTGACTTCTCATTTATCCACTACTCTCTTCGCAACCTTCGGTCAAACCGTCACAATCCATTCCCCTTCCTCACCTTCGACAACCACAATCATTGCGCCCGCGACGGGGTACACACCAGTCTCGAGAACAACCACGCAGACATCAACAATCACCCTGATCGAGTTAGATATCTACCTCCAAGATGACGGCGGAAGTATCTATTCGACGTGGATCATTCCCTTCTCGGGTTCTCCTGTGAGAGATCCAACCCACACTCAGAACGCGAGTCAGATAGTCTACGTGGTCAATCCTGATGATAGTGGTTGGGATCACTGGCGCACAGGTGAAAAAGTGGGCATGATTGTCGGCATCGTGCTCGGTGCGATTCTCATTGTTGGGACCATCTTTTGGTGCGTTCGAAAGAAGGGACAAGGGAAGTGGTGGTTTGCGCATGCGTGGCCGCACTCAACAACAGTGGCGCCGGCGGTGGATGCAGGAGGCCCGTCGTTTGTACAGCCAACCATGGTCAATGGGGCGATTGTTCCATATCAGTATGGCTATGGTTACGGGTATGGTGTTGGATTGAGTGGGTGATGATGGCAGAAGCTGGAAGGCAAGATGGGAATGGAAGTCGTTGCAAGTATGATGGAAGAGAGGAAATGCACCAAAGTCAATCATGGTGAGGACATGGAATAGTGTTTATGGGGATGGAGAGCTTCATTCTTTCAGCCACTGCGAACACTGAGAGCGTGTTACCATCACAACGGATGTGGAGGCGATTGCTGTTCAAGGAGAGGTATGCAGAGAGCAAGGTTTGGAGGAAGCTGGAACAGCTACGATTGCTGGCGATTGCACTGACCTACGTTGAGGGTTTGCCATCGACTCTGCAACATCCAAAATCCCTTTGAAATTCAATATGGTCAACGAGTTAATACTCTTCGTACCATTCTCAAGCTTCTTCTCAGTGAGCTGGTCCGAGCGCCGTGGAGCGACCAACCAATGACGTGGCTAAGCGGGCGGGAGTGCATCCAACGTCCCCAGCATCGTCGGTGCATCTAACAATTGAAGGTGTGCCTTCTCCCCTTCTCACCATCATCACTTGCTCTTCTGCTTAACAATGAACCCCCCACGATAAGGTCCTGCTATTCACCTTTCCCCGTATTCAAATCGCCCGGACAGACTGTCCGTCGCATGTCAGTCTAAGATGTGGCAGGACGACGAGGATAACAACCCGTACGGGTCATTTAACAACCAGGACTCCTCCGTTGAACCCTCCCATCCAACTTTAGGCACCTCCTGTATGCGTTCGTTTGCATCAAAGCCTATCTGAGGCGGCTGCTAACATTCCAGCTCAGACTCCTCAGACCAACCGACTTCGCCCACATCATATTCTACTTCCTCCAACCAGGCCTCACAGTTCCACGACGACGATGACGAGGAAGAGGAGGACGGAGGCCAGGTGGAGAGTGGCCCTGTTCCTCCCAAAGGCGGCTACGACAGCAGAGTACAGCAGATCCTTTATGAACAACCCGACCTGGAAATCGTCATTACGGACGCAGGCAAGAGCGCGGATGGAGGTTACATTGTGTACAAGATCCGGACTGGAGTAGGCAAACCCCGCGGGATCTCGAAGCATACAGACTAGTCAACTGACAGATATTGCAGGACATCGAGGTTGCAAGGAGATATTCAGAGTTCAGTTCACTGCGCGCTGCTCTGATCAACCTTCACCCCACGTTAATCATTCCTCCAATCCCTGAGAAACATACTATGGCGGATTATGCTGCGAAACCCACAAAGGCAAAGGAAGACGTCGGCATAATCGACCAGCGAAAACGTATGCTTGCAGTGTTTTTGAACCGTTGCCGGAGAATGAAAGAGGTGGTTGAGGACGGCGTCTGGTGGAGATTCCTGGATCCGAATTCAAGCTGGGTAATGGCTGGCCATGTTACTTGTCTGCTTACTCGGAGGCTGACCCTGTTTCGCAGAATGAAGTCTTACATGCCTATCCAGTTTCTTCTGTGCCAAAGAACAATCTGAAAGCACCGCCTCTGGACCCAGCGAACCCAACTCCTGCTCATAACTGGTTACCCATTCCTTCCTCCTCTGCCAAACTCAGGCCCTTTGGACCAACGTCTTCTACAGGAACGCCTATATCTCCCCCAGATCAGACCTTCCCGTCCGTCGCATCACACACGACACCCGGTCCCCAAGTCTTTGGGCGGTTCCCTGTGAATTCAGAGAGACTTAGTGAGACGGACCTTGACCCTTACTTTATCAACTTCGAACAGAATACGCGGGAGCTCGAGATCCTACTACAAGGCAGTATTGAAAAAGTGAACCGCCGCACGATCGAGCATCTGACCAAGCTTTCCGCGGACCTTGCAGAGCTGGGTGCGCGGTATAATGGATTCTCACTCTCCGAGCAGTCGCCAACTGTAGCAGCAGCAATCGAGCGGATAGGTCAGGCTGTTGACAGCACGTATATCTCAACCGAGGAGCTATCGCTCAGCTTGGGAGCTACATTCGCCGAGCCTATGAGGGAGAGTGCACAGTTCGCAGGCGTGGTTCGGAACGTGCTGAAATACAGAGTCCTCAAACGAGTGCAGCAAGAGATGACCAGAGAGGACTTGGAGAAGAAACGGCATCTCCTGGACCAGCTGGAGCGCAGTGAGTCAGAAGCGAAACGGATTGATGCGTATCTGGCCGGTAGCACCACACTCGCGAGCCCACCACGGCGCTCAGCATCGAACGCATCCGCAAGGGGCCCACCAGAGAGAAGGGACGGACAGCACGAAGAGACTGAATCTGTTGACTCTGACTTTCCACCCACTCACGGCGAGCCTGCATCATCGCCTCCTTCGGCTGCACAAGGTCAGCCGCACCAGACTCCAACCTCACCAGCGACACACAAAAAGTCTCCCAGCGGCAACTTTGTGACCAACAAGATATTTGGCAGCTTCAGGCATGCAGTGAACGGCTTTGTGGATGTTGACCCGGAAAGGACGAGACGGGATCAGATTGGGAAAACGCGCGAAAGCCTGATTCACTTGGAACAGGCTCTAGAAGTGTCGGAGAAGGACGTCCACGACGCGACCCAAGGAGTGATGCGAGATTTGAAGAGGTTCCAGAAGGAGAAGGAAGATGACCTTCAGAGATACATGGTGCGTGCTCTACAGAAAGAGTCCTCGAGTTACATTCTGGGGAACTTGGACTTGAAACTAACTTTGCGTGCTTATCTAGGTTTCGTATGCACGATGTCATATCGAGTGGGCGACAAAGAATTTGGAGACATGGTCGGAAGCGAGGGATGAGGTGGACAAGATTGTTGCGAGATAATTTCACCCGAGCCCTGAGAAACACTTGATTTGTTGCAGGAGGCTATTATCAAGTGCGGAACAGTGGGCAAGGGCAGCACAAGGCTAGTGAGGCGTTGCGAAAGCCTTGTTGCTGCTGTGTCAGCCTCGTCCCGTTATGATGGACCCAAGCAGGCGGACAATATATACGTCACCTATGGCTTACTACTAGTATGACAGCCACAACAGATTATTGCCCTTTGGAACTGTGGTGACCTGGATTCCACACTTAGAGTGGATAGTCTTGCGTCGGTTTACCAGTCTGGGTGAATGCGCGCCTTGGGGTGTGTAGGCCCGCGGCTCGGCTAACAAGATTTTCAGAACGGCGATTGTCCTTTCCAGAACAAAGGCTTGCCAAACACAATCAGTCCCAAGACAGTTGCGACCCTATTTGAAGGCCTTCCCATGATAATAATTCTGCCAGTCGTGGCTGAGGCCGGCGCTACCCTTAGCTCTTCACTGCAGTCAGTTCTACCTATTTCCTAGCACCCTTACTGCCCTTTGCACTTTCGTTTTCTTAGCGCAGGCAAACCGCCAGTGAAGTCGGCAGCCACCAGGCTGGGATCCACCCGCAACTCTGGCCCTCACATTCTGCGGGCGTCATTTTCAGACCCTCATCTTCTGCGAGGTACACGCTCATTCTTTCGACAGTCAGATTTTTGCCCTGCTGCTCCCTCTACTTCATGGTCCTGGCTTAACTTACGATCCTGGACCTCATCTTTACCACTCCCTCCGAGCACTCCCGCCCGGGACATGCCCGCTTCCTCTCAAAAACTTCCCAATCACCAGAACCAGCACCTCTCGCAATCCAAGGATGATTTAGGCAGGCACCTGCGCTCCGCTTCCCCTGCTGTTAAGAGGCCGGCGTCTGATATGGGGGCCCAGGATAGAGAGTCCTACAACAGTGACGTAGAAATGGGTGAAGGGCAGTTGCCGCGCTCTGGGCCTGGGCTCACGCCCGTCAACCCAGACAACGCGCCTCCGGCTACTCAGGACACTTTGAAAGCAAAGCAGCAAGACACGGGGTTAAGACATCGCGATATATTGGCGACAAATCGACTGACCCACACGAGTGATCCCCGTGCCGTCCAGCAAAGCGCTGCTTCTCTGTCAGACAACAGTGGCAGTTCGACCACGGATTCCCTCTTTCCTAGTCCCTCCAACCGATCTACTGCGGCCACTTCGTTGAACGCTGATGTTCCCCCCACCGCTACATCCATACCTTCTATCGACGACCAGATCGCGCAGGTGACAACTCTCTGGCAGAAAGAGCTTGAAGAGGGTCAAAAGGGTTATGTCATTTCCGCAAAATGGTTCCAGAAAGTCCAAGCTCGTGGTTCTCTGCCTGCCGACGTGGGAAAGATTGAAAAATCAGCAACTGAAGGAGAAATTGGACCTGTCGACAACTCGGACATTGCTATGGTGATTGACGAGGATGTTAAGTTGACGGACGAGGCTGGCGAAAAATATGTGCCCCTCCGACCGGGTCTGACACTGGATGAAGACTATCGAGTTTTCCCTCAGGAAGCCTGGGACCTGATCATGTCATGGTACGGGCTCGCAAAAGATTCTCCTATCATTACTAGATACGCCCACGACTGGAGCGGTGCAGACGCAGCAATGCCGAACGTTACGTGGGAATTGAATCCCCCGCTCTTTTCCTTCCTCAAGGTGCCTAGTGAGCACACTACCCAGACCCAACGTGAGAAGGATCTCCCGCCCCAACGAATGATTGCGAGCAAGAAGACCTTGTGCAACGACTGGCTGAAAGAAGGCAAGAAACTTCTACACATTGACATGAACACAAAGGTCAGAGTGTGGAGAATTCTCGGCGGCATGAAAAATGCCACTGCTTCGGGCGGCCTCACTCCATCCGCTTCTAGAAGTGCCTCTCCGGCTCCCGGCACTGAAATTGTGGCCACCGCAGGTGACAGGATGCTTCTTGACGTCAACACCTTCATCCACCTTCAAGTAGGCGAGCACCGTGAGCTCCTTACCGAGATTAAGGACAACACTGCGAACCCTAATTACAATGGGAAGACGTCAACATTGAGCCTTGTTGGTCTGGGCAGGAACGAGGAAGTGATTGTTCTCGAGGAACAAAAGACTGGGAAGGATGAATGGCCAAGTGAAAGCTCTAAGCTCAGCCTGAGCAGAGGCATCAAGGGCGCGGCTAAGAACCTCACCCCAAGTGGCAGATCCAGTCCAGCTCCTGGCATGATGACGCGCGGACGGCAGAAACGAGACGGAAGACCACGCGGCATCACTGGGTTGAGCAATTTGGGAAATACCTGTTACATGAATTCGGCCCTACAATGCATTCGCAGTGTTGAGGAGTTAACACAATACTTCCTGCATGACCAGTGGAAGCAAGACCTTAATGTGGATAATCCTCTTGGTCACCATGGCGAGATCGCAAAAGCATACGCCAATCTCCTTCACCAGATTTACGAGGAGAACGCCTCTTCGACGAACCCTAGCAGGTTCAAGGCCACCATTGGAAAGTACGGGTCCAGTTTTTCTGGGTATCAACAACAAGACTCCCAAGAGTTTCTCCTCTTCCTCCTTGACGGCCTGCAGGAAGATTTGAACCGCATCCACAAGAAACCGTACATTGAAAAGCCTGATTCCACGGATGAAATGGTCCATGATTCGGCGGCTCTTCAGGCTTTTGCTCACAAGAACTGGGAGATTTACAAGGCGCGAAATGACTCTGTCATCACAGATCTCTTTGCCGGAATGTACAAATCGACCCTGACTTGCCCAGTGTGCAACAAAGTCAGCATCATCTTCGATCCTTTCAACAACCTCACCTTGCAACTACCCATTGAGAACAACTGGCAGAAAGAGATCTTGTACTTCCCGCTCCATAAGCGACCCATTCGAATCGACATAGACATCGACAAACATTCCACCGTCAAAGCCTTGAAGGAGTTTGTTGCCTCGAGGACGCATGCCGACGTGGAACGACTCCTCGTCGCCGAATCTTACAAGAACAAGATTTATAAAATATTTGACAACAATATTGTCATCTCCGAAGCCAACATCCAACCTAATGACATCATCTGCATGTACGAACTGGAATCCATCCCGACCAACTATAATCCAAACAAGGTCCGGAAGTTCAGTCTGTACATGGTCAAGAATGATGCCGATGACGACTTGGTCGATGCAGACAGCCCGGAAGCCGACCGTCTGCTTGTGCCAATGTACAACCGGCTCGTCAAAAATTCCGGTCGGGTATCCTCAAAACCGTTCTTTGGTCAGCCCATGTACCTCGTGCTTAGCCGCGAAGACAGATCTACCTATGATGGTGTTCTAAAGAAAATCCTTGGAAATGTCACGGGCATGACAACCAAAAGAATACTTGATGAAGAATACAACCCATCAGACGACGGAATGGGGACACCGGAAGGATCCGACACCATGGTCATGACAGACGACATGTCCAGTTCGGGCTCGGGCCTTCCCACCGCCAGCTCTGTTCAGGGCGAGGATGGCCTTGTGGATGTGTCTATGAGAGATGCTAGTCAAGCCCCGGAACTGAGGCCTCAGTCTGCGGGGCCTGGCTTACAAAAGCTGCTTCAATCCAACTCGCACGTCCCTCGCCGCTTCCAACAACTTTTCGACGTTCAGGTCACTTCCACCGGGGAGGGCATTCCCACCGGCTGGAATCAGATCTCGGAGAGTGGAGAATACGAGTCTATCAAAAACCGGATCCCCAAACCAGTGGCTCGTTCGATGAGGTCGGGTGGAGGCCTTGGTCTTGCGAGCGGTGAGAGCGGCTCTGCAGAAAGTGATGATGAGCTTGCGGACGTGGAGAATGACGATACACCTATGGACAGCAACGAGTCTGGGTCCGAAGCCAGTCCGGTCTTCCCTTCTGGCCCCGACTCCGAGTCCGAATTCCAAGAACCGCAAGAAATCCTGCCCAGCCGGAACAAGAAAGCGCTCAAGTTCGGCAAGAACAAAAATAGGGGCAAGTTTTCCGGCAGACGCACTCACCGTCGGTCGCCGCTGCCGCCGCCACAACCGTTATCCAAAGTCCAGGACGGAGATCTTATCCGACCAGGTGAAGCCATCATCCTTGACTGGAGCCAAGAGGGTTATGATGCATTGTTTGGCGGCAGTGAGGACGGCAGCGAGAACTTTCGCGGCCTTCCAACATGGAAGAGCGTCGGGCTCCTACCTGACCAGGAGATTGCCGCCAAACGTGAGCAGCGAAATAATCGCAAGAAGAATGGCATCACGTTGGTAGATTGCCTGAATGAATTTGGCAAATCCGAAACTCTGTCCGAACAGAACGCTTGGTACTGTCCTCGCTGCAAAGAGCACCGCCGAGCCGACAAAATGTTTGAGCTATGGAAAGCACCTGATATCCTTGTCATGCACCTCAAGCGCTTCAGTTCTAACAGAAATTTCCGCGACAAACTTGAAGTGAGAGTCGACTACCCCACGGAAGGGCTCGATCTTTCAGAGATGGTGAGGGATCAGCAAGATGGCAAGAGCTTGATCTATGACTTGATCGCTGTCGATAATCATTATGGCGGCTTGGGGGGCGGTCATTACACGGCGTATGCAAAGAACTTTTACAACAACAGCTGGTATGAATACAATGGTGAGTCGCTCCAACTCTGTCCGTCGGCTTAATTAACTAGTTTAGACTCCCATGTCTCGTCCAAAACGGATCCGAGCTCGGTCGTGACCAGTGCAGCATATCTCTTGTTCTATCGTAGACGGGCAGAAAACCCTTTAGGTGGACCCAAGCTTCAGGAACTGCTCCAAGAATCCAATACCAACAGCAACGATGCCGCAGCCGACTCTGAATTGCCGCAAGACTCGCGTGACTCTTCTCCGATGACGGGGGAAGGTCGGCGTCTCGGCGACTCCTCCCACAATGGGTCGTCGAGCGCTTTTCCAGTCGGTCACGGTCACCGCGTGGGAGTGGGACCGGGTGGCTCGGCGCCGGGAGAAGGAAGTCGGCAGACTCGAGGTCTGTTAGCCGGAACAGAAAGTCCACCGAGCTTGATGCTGCCAACGGCAGCCAGTAGTGGTGGCGAACACGAGCAGCCTCCTGGATATGACGACGCTCCGGCAGACATCGACGTCGACGAAGGTGTCAGCATGGATTTCCAGTGGTCAGAGCCGGCGTGGGGTTTCGGACGTTTGGAGACCTCAACGCAGCGAGCGCCAGCCAATTCAGAAGAGGAGGGGATGTTTGGTGACAAGGGCAGTTCCAATGACAGTACGCGCGTTGAAGGGAATGACTGCAGCCCCGCACCGAGTTTCACAGATATCGACGACGAGGGTTCGATCCATCACGATGCCAACGACAGTGACATTGCACTATACAGCAGTGACGCCGGGCCCATCATGCACCATGAAGACTTCGGGCACGGCCGCGGCGCGCGAGAGAGTGCCCCTCCTCCTGACGAGATCGCTTCAGGAATTGGAATGTCTGGGCGTGGCATGTCAGTACCAGTAAACATGAATGTGCATGATGACAGCGATGATGTCGACGATCCGCCGATCATGGAGTTGCAGGCAGATCCGGCGAATAATAACGAGTTGAGATTCAATCCTGCACCTTAATCAGGGGAGCAGAGGGATGGATGAATTCTTTTTGGCGTCTATGGGCACCGGTGTTGTGGCTGGGATGGTTTGCTAACATGGGCAAAGCCTTGTCCTATGATGGTGCATAGGCTACTTTGGTATGGGCTCAGCAAGCACTCATCATCATTAAAAGAACAGACCAAAACGGTTGTCTCGTGGAAAAAGGAATGGAATTATCAGGAGGCATTTGCAAGACCTCGAAAACGAGTTCTATAGCGCCTTTGGTAGTATGCAGAAAAGGTGTGGTGGGAGCCCGCCATCGTATGAAGCGGGTGGACATGGCGTGAAGCAAGCCTTCGCAGAAATAGAACACAGAGCAGCGCAACGACGAAGTGCAATGAATGATCGATGTGAGAACAAGGCGCAGATGGGGAGGACGGTGAGGCTCGTGGGCTGAAGGAGGCGTCGTCGATTGAGAACAATTGAAGACCAACAAACAGGAGGACCTCGTAATCGAGTATATACTTGTTAGGTAGCTCGATGGCTGGCTGACAGGCCCCAGTCACCGACCAGTCACTCCGCCTCCGCTGGGAATTAGGTGGGTATCGCCCTTGGCTCAAGAGGGTGCACATCTTGACCTTCACGGATTTTCATCTCCTCCAACTCTCATTCTCCCCCTCCCCCCCTTCTTTGACGACGATCCTATGAATGCCTGTTCAGTAGACTAAGCCTGACCCTGCTCATCCACAGCTGAACGCTTGCTTAGATGACCGACAGACTACACCCCCGTTCGCCACGATTCGCCCACCCTACACCATCCACGTGTTGAGCAAGGTTGAGGCATGTGGCACTCTGATTCAGCAACCGTCGCTCGCTTCAACGGGATTCGCGAATTCGCAAACACGCAATCCGCCTGGGAGCTGCCCAATCTGTCCGCCCGCAGAGGAGCGTGTGACGACCCTCAGCCCTCTTCGAGTCCCTGGTCGCCGGATGTGGCAGCGGTGTGGATAAGAACTCGGTGGGGCTTTAAATTGCTGGAAGTCGAGGCTCGCTGGACTTTTGGGCGGTCTGGGCCTGTGGTCCGCGATGTTCCAGCGCCTCCGACGAAATGTGAGTCGACTTCTGTTGGTTGATACAGCATGCGTGTTGCACGACAGAGAGACACACACCCCTCTATCCTCCAAGGTGGGTGGAGTTTGAGCTATCCCCTCGTGCATGTGCGCAGATATTGTCAGAAAAGAGAGAGTGCGATGGGCAAGTTGGGCGAAAAAGAACAATGTATGCTGCATCCTCATCAACTGGTGATGGGTGGGAGGGTTCTGCTGAAAAGAACTCTCCCTCCCTCTTTTGCGCCGATGTATGCGCTTCTGCTCTTGACTCGCTTCAAGTCAAATCACCGTTCCGTCTTTTCTTTCTCGTCTTTGCTTCCAGAAGCACTGGCAGCCCTTCGCCCGGTGCCTTTGATACCTACCCACCTTACTGTTGACTGAATCACAGCCTTGCTCTTGGCTTTTTCGGTGTTCTATCTCTGCGGCAGCCTAGCGGGGGTTAAGATGTCTCTGCCTCCGCGGACACTTCTACCGTCCCTCGTCATCCTCTTACTCTTTAGTGCTCTCGCCTGTGCTGCGAAAGAAGGTCAGGCCGGGGGCGAGAGTGCCTGTACCAGTGAAGGTTCCACGGAACAGGGATGTCCCATCTCGGGCAATTCCGATTACTATGGCTTGGGTGTTAGGATGGGTATCTGTACGTGTCGACGCCGTTGACTTCACGTTTTTGATCAGCTAACACTCTGGACGATTTGCAGACTCTCAATGGATGACGTCCTGGATCGCGAACAACTTCCTGTGTGAAGAGATCATCGGTTCCCTCGAAACGAATTCGATTTTCCTCCTGGCATTGTTTTCGACTGTGTTTTTTTACTCGGTACAGAAGGATCAGATCCGCGTGGTGGATGTGCTGGTGATCCATCAGATGTGCGTTGGATTTTTGTTCAGTATCATGAGTCTTTGGGGATATCGGACGAGTAAGTCTCCTTTCGCCTCTACAGTAGCTTTGGCGTTCGAGTCGGGGCTTGGACCTATAGTCCTAAGAGTCGCTCGACTAGCCTGTCTGATGAAGCGTCGTGCGATCACGGTAATTTCGTGATTATCGACTTGCCCAGGTCTAATATTCCGCGTGGCCGGCTTTTGCCGTTGGGAGTAACATAGCTAACCATTCGTCTTTGCCACAGTGTACTACAAAACCGAAGGACCTGGTGGACGCCGCCATTTTGGCGGCTTTGGCACCCATTTTCGCCTCATCCTCATGAGCATGATCACCCTCTACGGTGTCTGGTTTTGGGCCAAAGGGATCGATGCCTTATCACCGTGCGATCGCCGAACAGCCTGCGGCGGCCTCCAATTGTCTTTTTTCGGGCCCCTGAGGGTTGAGTCCTGGTTGACCAGGGGCATTAACCTAGCTATGGCGATCGCGGCGGCGTTGTACTATGCTGTCATGGCGATTGTGGCCGGTATTACAGGCGTTGTGTATGTAATGAGGAAATGGAGGAGGGAGGTGGACAACTGGGAGTTGATCGAGCACCCGGACGCGGATGTTTCGCTCAACAAGAGAGAGTGAGTGGCATTCTGGAGCTCATCGAGATTAGACCACCTTTCCACCCGAGAACCTTTCGCTAACCAGCACGACAACAGGCTGACCATCTGGTAT
This sequence comes from Cladophialophora bantiana CBS 173.52, assembly GCF_000835475.1. Lineage (NCBI taxonomy): Eukaryota > Fungi > Ascomycota > Eurotiomycetes > Chaetothyriales > Herpotrichiellaceae > Cladophialophora > Cladophialophora bantiana. The sequence continues at coordinate 820,926 of NW_015971588.1, forward strand.
ATTTGCCTTTCTTCTTTCAATATGTTCTGGATTGTGTCCGCCATCATCAATATCGAGTTGACCCTCAGCTTGAATCACATGAGCAACGTTCTAGGGAGATCTGCAGTCGTGGGAGCTGGTCAGTTGATCCCGCTAGCCATAGGAATGATCAGTCTTGTGCGGGTCCTTTATGTGCTTGCACAGACGCGTGCCCCCTGGCTACGAAAGAAAGATAATGATGATTGCTGCCCGCGTTCTGGCGGTGATGGTGATGAGAAAGCCATGAGCGGATTGGGTCTCAGCCCCTATTCACCTGCTCCTCAAAAGAAACGGACTGAAGATGCCGAAAAGTTTGCGGTGTTGGCGACAATGAAACGACCCGCAACTCTCCCTATTCTACCCGCAAGCATCAGGCGTTCAGAGAAACGCACCCTCACGCACCGCATCCTCCTTGCCTGGCTACCCTGGCTGAATATATTCGAGTGGTCGAAAGAATCCCTGACACCCCAACTATTCCGCGAATCAATGATTTTCGGCAACCACAGTGCCAAAGAAAAAGATTCAGAAGTCGGCTTTGAAGTCGTCGGGGTGAGCAAAATGCATCTGGAGGCGCGAGATTCCCGACAGCGAATGGGACACAATCGCGAAGAAAGTGCTGCCACAGACGAAAGTTCTACTGCCGCTCTTCTGAACTCGCCCCCACGACTGCTACCAGGACAGAGAGGGCTGCTGGCGCCGATGGGCAACGACGAGGTGGAGATGGCGGACCGGAGATCATCAATATCGGACCCCAATTCTCTGGCCGCCGGTATTTACGATGGTGATGGGTATGATGAATACCTGAGCCACTGATGATTAGCAAAGGGGGTCTTGAAGAAGACAGTCAAGACATCAAGGGCTTTTGGTTGTGTTAGAGGTGCGTACTTAAAGAAAGGTTGAATATCTGGGCAGGGTTTGGGGTTGCATTTTTGGGCGGACCTCTATGGCTGTGAAGAGCGGGAAATTATGATAGGAATCTTTGAGAAAGATTTCATGGACAACAGGACAACAGCAGCACGGACAAACAGCGAGGAGGAACAGTTTCTTGTTTTTCAATATCAAACATGGCTGGAATGCATATACACAGCGCACATAGCATCACGTCCTGCCTCTGCCTTATTGTGTGGGTCACCAATATTCCGGTGGAAAAAGCAATCATTTATCCGCATTTCCCCAGGCTTTCCTTGTTGGATTTTCGAAGCGCTAGTGTTCATACACTTATTCATTGAAGCAATCAAAAACGAGGCGTTGATGGATGATTACGACTGGTTATGATCACTAGCTTCGCCTATCTAGGAACCATGAATCATCACTGAATTGCCCCCCTTATTGCTGTGCACCACGAGGTTCAGTCTGTTTTTTCCCCTTGGCTGATTTCGATATCTTGAGTGACCTCTGGCACTCAGAAAGCCGAGCATAGCCATTTCGCAATGGGGTAAACCGTTACCTATCCTTAGCCCTCTCGTCGTCCCTGGTCCATTCGCTGTGAGAAAAATACCAAGACAAACACACGCAAACTCCCAACGACATGGGGGAGCTCGTATTCTCCCTTGCACCTTGCAGAATCTCTCACAAGTCACCCCCAGTCCGTCTCCATGTATCGCTAAGAAGCATATTTTCACGACAATAGCCTCTAAATGAGCCACATCGTGCTCTGTTAAAGCTGATGACAAGATATTTGAAATATACAGGATGTCGCCTTGGTCACAACTTTCACTGCCCACGCTGATGGGAAACATAGCATCGAAGAATAGTTGTCAGCTGATTCTGGTGGCACAACAACCAAGACGCAGATGTTGCGGATAGCCCTCGAGCCCTACTGAGGTTGGAGCCTCTTGATGTGGCCTCACCCACCTAAGCCCTGGGTCTTACTGCCCTCGAGTGGGATTATTCCAGCCAAGAACCAACCTCTCTCGACGAGAGGAAATCTACAAGGCTCCCTGTCTAAGTTAGTGGTCATCACTTGACCACTATCCAGGACACGGCCCCCAGTGCCACGTTGCGTAGGAGCCACCTATACTCGGCCAACCTGGCTACCGGCTGACAGCTGTGGTCTGGCGTCAGCAAAACCGAATCAAAGCCGCCAGGTGTTGGACTGTCTGGGCCGGATGCCTCAAGATGCGCTCTACTCGGTACCAGGCTCGGTAGAGTGTGCAGATGTCAGGCAAGTGGAGAACCTCCGCATTTTGCTGCAACCAGCTGGAGCACATGCGCCCCGGATTCTCCACCTTTGGCCTGGCTTTGTTCCTTGAGTAATATCCACCCAGGCATGGCGGAGGGAATCTCAGCTTCTGGTTAGGAGCCTGTACCAAGTACGCAAGGCTCTTCCGGCTTGTCCATTAGTGGATCATCATCAATCCAGATCCAAACAAAATCGCCTCTTCGGCGCCACTGAAGACTGACTAAACTTCAACCGTCCTATACCAGCGAGCCTTTCTGGCTTTCGTCCCTTGGCAGCTCTTGGGTAACGGCCCAAAGATCACAGATGACTCGAGCTCGTGTCTCTCTGCGGCAAGTCCGTAGAACCAACTCGATCGAGAAATGTGGAGGAGTCAAGGGCATGGAGAAGTTGGGGCAATCAATCTCAGATTGTTTACTGCTTCGCTTGGAGGTTTGATCCCACAAAACGTGCGGATCTCGCCTCCAGCATATAACCTCCCTCATCCCTCAAGTCCAGAGGCCACGGGAGCTCTCTGCGTCCTTCTACTCACTGCGCTGTGGTTGCCATCCTGCTGCTGGAACAGCGCCTCATCGTCTTGAACATTGTCCTCCTAATTTATACTCAGAGATCTCTTATATCACCGGTAGATAAAATGGGACTCGGTGTCTTAGAAGGTTAGTGTTTAATGCTTGCGCTTCTCTGCTTCACCGCCACATTGTACCGCTCTTTTTCACAACGTCCTCGACCCTGAGACTGATCATTCTTCGCGGCAGATACCAAACTTCCGCACGTGCCTGGTACTGTCCTCTTGAACGACGAGGCTGCCCATGCAGAAGCTCAAACGGCGAATCTCAAGCATGGAACGGGCAAAAACTCGCACATTGTGCTTTCTCCGCAACCCAGCGATGATCCAAATGATCCGCTCAATTGGTCTCTTGTGAAGAAAGAGGCCATTATTTGGATTCTCTGCTTTGGTGCCATGTTGAACGCGGCAACGAATGTGTGCTTCCAGCACCATTGGTGGTAGAACTATGCGTTTTGCTAACTGTGTAATAGGGTCCTTTCTTGAACGCCTCATACTTCGCTATCGCCCAAGAAATCAAAACGGATCTCACGACCACCGTCATGGTGTCAGGCTACAACATCCTCGCTGCTGGCTGCGCTGGCCCCTTTGTATGTGCATTCAGCCGCAGATACGGCAAACGCCCCGTATTCGTTGTGTCCACTCTCATCTGCATCATCGGGACCGCAATCGGCGAGTCAAAAATAAGCTACAACTATCTCCTTGCGGCTCGGATTGTACAGGGTTTCTCGACTAGCGCGTTTGAATCCCTCATTGTTGCCGCCGTCGGAGATCTCTATTGTGTGCATCAACGAGGCCTACGAATCTCAACAATCAACTTTATCCTGAACTCGGCCTCCAGCTTGGCCTCGATCATCTGCGGCCAAGTGTTCAACGACTTGGGCCTCCTCTGGCTTTTCCACCTCTTTCAAATCTTTTTGGTGGTCCAGTTCGTGCTCATGTTCTTCTTCGTCCCTGAGACGACGTACCGCCGCGAGTCCATCTACGAGACCGACATCGTCAAGGTCGAGACATTCGAGCAGATAGAGAAGGCCCACGAAGAGCACCGTGAACACGCCATTGCCGTCAAGGAACTGAACGAACCCGCCTCGGCTTCCTCCGGACTCCCTGCAAAGAAGACGTTTATCCAGGAACTCAAGCTCTACAACGGTATCTTCTCCCACGACAACATTCTCAAGTGGATCTTTGGCATGTTCCTCACCCTGCTCAACCCAGCTGGGTGCTACTCCATCATCGTCTCGGGTCTTCTTTGCGCTTGGTACGTCGGCTCAGCCATCATCTTGGCCGGCATCTTCGCGGGCCCGCCCTGGCTGTTCGATCCCGCGCAGATCGGGTATATTGGAGCAGGGCCTTTCATCGGCGGCATGATCGGGTCCATAATCGTGGCATTGACCGGAGATCGGGTGGTCAAATGGATGACGATCAAGAACAAGGGGACTTAGTAAGTTTTCCACTCTTCTTGTCCAGCGAGGGAAGGAAGCCATTTTCTCAACGACGAAAATAACAACAAAACAGCGAGCCTGAATTCCGTCTGGTGTTTATGCTTCCCTGCGCGGTTTTCGCAGGCTTCGGCATGTTCTTCTTCGGCTACACCATGGCCCACGGCTCCAACGCCGTCCTCTGCGCCTTCTGCCAAGGGTTGATGATGGTCGGCGTCCTCATTGGCGTATGGTCGACCATGTCCTATGGCCTGGACGCCTTCCGTAGCCAGAGCAACGAGATGTTTGTGATGAATATGCTCTTCAAGGTATGTTCTATGGCTATGCCTTCAACCTGCTTGCCTTGTCCCCCCCCCCCCCCCCCCGGAGCAGGAGCAACTCGAGACGAAAACCCACCTGGTAAAAGGAAAGGCGATTATATTAGACAATTTGCTAACCCTTTTTTTTTTCTTTTGCAATTCTGGCAGAACTTTATGTTTTATGGCCTCTCTAATTTCGCAAACAACTGGGTCGCGGCGAAGGGTCCCGAGGAAATCGTAAGTCCACACGCGTGTCCCCCTCCCTCTCTCCTCTCCTTTTCTGAGCCTGCCCCTCCAAACTTCAATTGTCTCGGCAAGACCACCGCCCACCACACGTGACCTCCCTTGGAAGGCAACTAGTGTCTTCTCGGTCTGCCGGTGGTGTTGGTGCTGCCTTCTTCCCAGGCTGAATGTTTCCCACACCGGACCGGCCACATAAATACAGCATTTCTGACATCCTTGTGTTTTGCGTAGATGTTCACGTTCGGAGGCACCACCTTGGCTATGTGTCTGCTTGCTGTTCCCGTGTACATGTTCGGGAAGAGGTTGAGGAGCTGGTGGACGAGACACGACCTCTTTGTCTTCTTTGGCATGCAAGCCACGGGACCGGAGAGTCATATGGGTTGACCTCCCCTTTTTTGGGGGAACTTTTTTCTTAGAGGAGAGGGTTGCATGATTCTGAGTCGACCCGCGTCACGGGCTGAGACGGTGTCAACTTGTTTGCAGAGGTGCATCACTATGTATGTACCAAGCCAGAAATCGTGGACAGTTTGGTGTTGATGAGTATATCATGTAGGTATGTATGATGTAAGTAATACTCTAGTAGTCGGTAGGTATGAGATCAAGATACCTACCTATCCAGCCTGGTCGTACAGTTTGGTACTCGGTATCAAGGCCCCTTTTGGTGAACATGAATGGACCCATCCACGCTTGATTGCAGTCTTACCCGCCTGAGAGACTGTGATCAGCACCGCGGAGATTTGTTCCATTAAGGATATGAAAGAACGAGCCCATCAGCGGCTGTATCCTCTCCTCGGGTTGAACAGTCTGATGGTGATGCGTTGATGAGAAACGAGTCCAGTTCGCAGAGCGACATAAAGTCCAGCGTTAAGTACGAGAAAGTCAGATGCAAGATATCATTCTCGGCGATAAGCTCTCCTGCACCTTCAAAGAGAGTCTGAGAGACTTGTCCAGGGAAAAATGTTCACATTGCGTGCTGGTTGTAGGTGGTTTCTTGTCCAGACTGCGAAGCCATGCTCTTCGTTCACGTCTGGGAGGGTGATGGCGACGGGCATTGGTTACTTTGAACAGTGAGTTTGTTCAACCCTCGGGTGATGGGGATACTATTATATCAGCAAGCCGAAGTTCAAGGACAGAGAGTCCCTAGGAGGCGAAAAGGAATGTCAGAGCATCACCCGCTGAGGAACGCAAGAATAAGGACGAATCGAGAGGAAGGAGATGCATTGAGATCAAGGGTGCGTCATCATCAGGCTAAGTCTTATCGTGCGGCTCCCCAGACAGACTTGAGGCATTTATACAATAGGTCTATAGCTTTCTCCGTTTGGTACTCTTTTCACAAGTAGGACAAGTATTGGGTAGGGGAGTACAATTTGTATGAGCAAGAACATCGGATAAACCGGGGTGCTCGCCGGACACCCGGAGCAGTGATGCCAAGCCAGGTCACGAGGGCACCGAAAAGGGGAGCTTGACTTCCACGAAGACTGCGCCCAATGCTCCTTGCTGCTCCGCAGAAGCTCGGGACTGCGGCAACGGCAACCCAAGCGAGCCCTGACTGATCCGTCTGGCGTCCATTGGAGTCGTGGCCTTGGTTTGGTGAATCTGAGCAAAGCTTCGGTTTAAACCTTTTCTCAAGCAGATCTCACAGATAATATCACGCCAGCTTCATTCATCTCTCTCTTCGATTTCAATTCAACACACTCGTCTCGTTGTCTATCTTCTCTCCCCCCTGTTTCCTGGAATCTCTGCTGTTTGTCGTGCCACCATGTCTTTCGCCAGGCAAATGTTTGGACAAGTCCAGCGTCGAGCTTTTTCGGCGTCTGCTCGACAGGTTTGTTCCATCTCCACCATCATACGATGCCTTCTATCAATTGGATATCAAGCTGATGTTTGAGCCCTGCCACAGTCCTCGAAAGTTGCAGTTCTCGGTGCCGCCGGTGGCATCGGTCAGCCCCTGTCGCTGTTGATGAAGCTCAACCCCCGTGTTTCTCAATTAGCCCTCTACGATATCCGCCTGGGTCCAGGTCCGTTCACTGCCAGAGCTTGTATGGCCATAAGAAAAGATGTTGATAAAGACTGCAAAACACAGGTGTCGCTGCTGATATCAGCCACATCAACACCAAGAGCACGGTCAAGGGCTACGACCCAACTCCCTCGGGTCTCCGAGAATGTCTGGAAGGAAGTGACATTATCCTCATTCCTGCGGGCGTTCCCCGAAAGCCTGGGATGACTCGTGATGGTAGGGGGATGACCTAGGCACATCAAAGATGCAGTGACTGACAGTTGTAGATCTGTTCAACACCAATGCTAGCATCGTTCGGGACCTGGCAAAGGCTGCGGCTGATGCTGCGCCCAACGCCAATCTTCTGATCATCTCCAACCCTGTACGAGAGCACGAAGCAGCTCTTCACTGTATAACTAGCATCCCCGTCTAACGTTTCTTGCTAGGTTAACTCGACTGTCCCCATCTGCGCCGAGGTGTTCAAGAGCAAGGGTGTCTACAACCCTAAGCGTCTCTTTGGTGTCACCACCCTCGATATCGTCCGTGCGTCCAAATTCGTCTCGGAACTCAAGGGGACAGACCCGGCCGATGAAAAAATCACCGTTGTCGGCGGACATTCGGGCGTCACCATCGTCCCCCTGATCTCGCAGTCTGGCCACCCCGACATCACTGGTGAGAAGCTTGACGCCTTGATCAACCGAATCCAATTCGGCGGTGATGAAGTCGTCAAGGCCAAGGACGGTGCCGGTTCTGCTACTCTGTCTATGGCTATGGCCGGAGCGCGGTTTGCCGAGAGCTTGCTCAAGGCTTCACAGGGTGAGAAGGGCGTGGTTGAGTGCACGTTCGTGGACAGCCCCTTGTACAAGGACCAAGGCATCGACTTCTTTTCCTCGAAAGTCGAGCTTGGCCCCGACGGGGTCCAGAAGATCCACGAGGTGGGCCGCATCAACAAGTACGAGGAAAATCTGCTGGAGGCAGCCATGGGAGGTGAGTTTTGCCACTACAGACCCCACAAGTGATGCAGCGCTGACGGAGTTTATAGACTTGAAGAAGAACATTCAGAAGGGTGTGGACTTTGTCAAGGCTAACCCATAGACAGCGGGATCGAACCAGGGGGCCTTTTGGAGCTAGCATGTACAAACAGACGACGTTGAAGCTTTCCGGGCGGGGGCTCTTGTGGAAGACAGACGGACAAACATGAGTTGCCCATTCATCGGGCTCTTCTCGTTGGATGCACCTGGAGCCGGGGAGCCCTTTGCAAACGCTAATCAACCACCCGCCTGTTCATGGTGTGCATCTCTTGTTCTTTTTTTTTTTCTTCCGAGGCCTCTCAAATCACGCCGCCAGTATGCGAATCAAGCCCACTGTGCTTTCCTCTGGTGCGCCAAAGTAGACAACCTTGACAATCTTTGTCGATGTGGTGGATGGCCCGAGACTCGGTATCCAATCAGGGGGGCAGCGGCGTGGTGATGGTTTACGAGTTGACAGATCCTGACAGGTCTTGGGGCAGTTGGTCCAAGCTCCCGGACCAGGTTGTAGCATCTCGTGCCAGAAGAGGACGCTCAGATAGACGCAAGACCAGTCCAGGCAAACTGCAGCTGGCAGCTGGGCAGCTGGATGGTCCCAACAGACGGACAGATGGGACAGGGACGGGCACGGCAACAGGTAGGTCTACCTTGCACGCATCACCACTGCAGGCATATTCATACCCCTTCCCGCCCTGCTCTCTGGTTGACCTGGGCCCGTCAACCTTGCCATCACTCTCTTGTTCTGCCTGACCTCGAGATCTGCCCTCGCTGTGAAGTTGGATGTCACAGTTGGGCTGCTACTGGCACCGTTGCCTCGGTTCCCTTGCTGCCCACCAGCCGCCCAGACAATGCCACAACCCCAAACCCAAACTGCCATTTGCCTCGACTGAAAGTTGAACTCGACCTCACCCAATCGCCTCGTTACCGGATCTATCCCATGTCCTGTGGTTGTTGCGGTCCCTGTCCGATATAATCTCGCCCGCCGCACTTCCCCCGCAATTGCCCCCACCACCCCAGCCACGGCCCACGAACTGGCCTGTTGACCCAACTGGTGACAGAACTCCATACCTCGTAATACCCTTCGATTCCCATACACTTTGCCCACCTCAGTTGATCTTCCAACGCATCGGGAACCCATCTGCACACGTCGACCAGGATATGGCTGAGCAGCCAGCGTCCGCTGCCGCCAGGCTCCCTCCGAGACGGGGAGCACGCTATGTCTCCCTTCTTTCGCAGTCCCATATGGCCTCTATACGACGGTGAGGTTCCGGTGGAAGCAAATATCTCGAAGCGAAACCACCCACCACTCCAGATTCGAACCCCAGTCACCTCCAACAGTCCTCCCCCCCTCCCCCCCTCCAAACAAAAAACTCCAAATAATCCGTATTTCCATCATCCCCGAGACAGCCCATAGAGAGCCGGGCCCTGGCCCCTCCTCCTGAGATGGAAGCCCTTCCGCCCCTGATTTCCGTAATCCCTGCCGAGGCCAGAGAGAGTGGAAGAGTACATCGACCAATTGAGAGTTCACGCGGTACCCCCTCAACCCGCCCGGGGCGTTTTGGAACAGGGACGTGCTGCTGGTGATTATGTTATGAACCACGAGCCACCTGCTGCAATCCAAACTCAGCCTGCGCCACCCAAGATTCCATGTTCTGTCTTGAAAAAAAAAAACAAGAAAGGGTGAGCTAGTTGTTTTATATCACTGCAAGTGCACCTATTATCTTACCTGTCTCAACCACGCATTCCAAGTAGGCTGCACGGATCGGGGGTCCTTCCCACCCAAGTGCCACGGGGTCCCTCTTCGCATCTCTGCTTTAGAAAGCGTGCTCGAATATGATGTGATAAAGCGCTACAGAGAGATTGAAGTCGAATTCAGTGCAACCCGGCCTCTTTATTGCGCTGCGCTGAGGTGTTCTACCTTCATCCCAGAAAACGGCCAGCAACCGCAGGAGGCGGGCACCTATCCTCAATGCCAGAAGTCGACATGCAAACTATGCAGTCGGCTCAGAGATAATCACCCCGTTTGGCATATGGATGTGGAGAAGCGCGTGTGTCCTCCCCCGGGGGAAGGTGTCCCCAAACTCTATGAACTGGGGGATGAGAAGGAATGGAAACAGTGTCCTGCTTGTGGGAACATGGTGGAAAAGACCGAGGGCTGTGAGCACTTGGACTGTGTCTGTGGCGTGGATTCCTGCTATCTCTGTGGCACACTTTTCGACTAAAACTGCCGTTATGGATGTAACGAGGAAGCAGATGATGATGACGACGACGACGACGATGAGTATGATGATTACGATAACCAAGTTCTTGGCCAGCTGTCGATACCCGCGGCGTCAATCAGGCATCCGCTCGTCATTGTTTTCACCGGGGCGGCGTCCTCTTGCGTGGCACCGCGTCAACATGTCAGATGTGCTTGAGGGTGGATAGGCTGTGGGAGTGTTATGACTGTCGGTCTCAGATGTGTAATTTATGTATAGAAAGAGTGCACGAGATGGTGCAACGCGCGTGGCAAGCTCAAACGGGCCGCCATTTCTACGAGTTATTTCAGAGAGGACAAGCGGGCTGGCTGGCGCCTTGATGATTAGGCAGCGCGGCATCTGAGATTGCAGCTTGTTTTGAAACTGCAACGGGTGGCAAAAGTCACACTAGCCAGCGGCGGAAGCAAAGGCTTGGGCTTTGTAGGTCTAAACAGAGATCCATCCCATGCTGAGAGGTTTATCTCCTATCTTGTCTTTTCTGTCGGCCACGGAGCTTCTCTCCCCCCCACCTCCCTTCTCTCTCTGTATTTTGTGTTGAACAGAGAACAGCATGACGGGATGTCCATCATGGATTGGGCGGACTGGACGAATTCGACCGCACGCAAGTCAATGGGAATGGCAATAGCAACGGCGACGGCAGCGGCAAGGGTACTATCTCGAAATGCCACGGCGGAACCTACAGGAGGCATACCCGTGGGAACGGTATGTGCGCTTTGAATTGAGCTGGAATGGACCTGAGGTTGTATTGGATTGTATTGAAGTGGATTGACGGCGGCATCTTTGATGATGTATTTTGACGTGGGTACCTACCAAATTTACATGCATACATCCATAAATACAGCCAAAGGGGACAAGTATATGTACTTGATAATAGTGACTACAGAGAGAGACGAGGATCGGATGGACTATAATGGTTGTACGGCTACCTGACTTGCTGGTTAGGTTAGGTTTGGTTAGGTTAGAGAGTAATTGTTGTTTCGGTTTTACCATGCAATATAATATGTACCCAGGTACGCATGCATATGGTCCTTGTGCAGCCTGTCCAGCCTATTATTCATCCTATTCGTCCCCGTCAGGGTTTGGCCCCTCCAATCTTTGCTCGCTCTTTGCCTTTCCTGTCCCTTCCTTCGAGATAGGTTTGGCTTTCGCTTTGGCGTTTTCATATTCATTCCGGGTCCGCAATCTTGAGGATACTCTTGCCTAGGTTCTCGCCGCGGAGCATGCCGAGGAACCCTTCGACGGCGTGGTCCATGCCCTCTGTGACAAAGTCGACGCTCTTGAAACTGCCGTCCTGGATCCAGCGTGTGACGTTTGCGTCCCTTTCGGCGCGCCACTGCACGATATTGGGGTCAAAGACCAAGAACCCCTGCCAGCGCAGCCTCTTGCGCACCATGGCGGCGTAGTTTTTAATGCCGTAGGGGGTCGTGTCCTTGGCGTTGTTGTAGGTCGAGATGGAGCCGCACGCTACAATGCGGCCGAATTCCTTCATGTTGGCCAAGGCCACGTCCAAAAGCTCGCCGCCGACGTTGTCGTAGAAGATGTCCAAGCCTCCGGGTGCCAGACGCTTCACCGCCTCGGCCATGGATTCTTTCTTGTAATTGAACCCCGAAGTGAAGTGCAGGTCGTTCAGGATGAAGTCGAGCTTGCGGTCGTCGCCGACTGAGCCGATAACCTGTTGTATTATATTTTTTTTCTTGGTTATTCTTCTTGGCTTGGGTGCATTCGTGCTTGTTCGGGTGTTTGTCGAGGCAGGAAACAGGAACAGGGGAGCAACAGAACTTACGTGTAGACCTTCTCGCACCGCGATCTGCCCGACCATCTGGCCCACCGCACCGGCAGCAGCGCTGATGAGGATGACATCGCCTTTCTTCGGCTGACCGATCTCGTGCAAGGAGCCGTAGGCCGTCATGCCCGTCATACCCAACAGGCCCAGGTATGCGGTCAAGGGCACGCCTTCCTTTGGCTCGATAATCTGCGTCGTGGCCACGGCCGATTCCTCCTTGGCCGAGTACGACTCGGTGCCGGAGCTCTGCATCATGACAATGGCGCCCGGCTGGATCTTGGGATTGTCGCTCTTCAGCACCTTGCCGATGACGCTGACACTCACCACGGGTTTGCCTGTCGTCATGGCCGGCGAGTACGACGGGATGCTCGGGTCGCGCATCCGCCCGCGCTGGCTGGGGTCGTAGGCCGCATAGAAGTTCTTGGTGGTAAAGCCGCCTTTGGGTGGGGGCGCGGTGTCATCAAAGCCAATGTCTTCCACCGTCAGGTCTTTGCCTGGGACGGGCCAGCCGTTGGGCACGGCCTTTTCGGGGAATGTGTGGTTAGTTGGGATGTGTGCCAGGCCACTGGAATTTTCCCCCCTCTCTCCTTTAAAAAGGAGGAAAACGAATGTTACGCACCTTATAGATGAAGGCTTTGTTCTGAACCATTTTGTGAGTGAGGCGGATGGAGGGGGAGTAGAACCTAGAGAGATGGAAGAAGGTAGCGGGTTCTACTATGTGTTGTTGTTCGTAAGAAGTTTCCTACTGCCCTTGAGAAGATGGTCGTCATAATATACGATCCATAAAGAGTATAAGTCCCTACTTTTGCTTCGGAGAGGGCCTCGAATTCTGGCTAATGGTGACGGGAACGGGTATCGCCAACCAGTTTAATGCGGTAAGCGCCACCATCAAGGTCAAAGGCTAGCTAGTTTGCCTCGGTAGATGTGTTGAATGGATGCATTGATTGTTAATACAAGTGAAGTTAATCCCAGGGTGCATAAGTAATCGAATATTTGATAACCCTCTGCATCTGCTGCAGCCAGTGATAGCTGGAGCTTGTATGGGAGGTGGTGAGACCTTTTAAAGTACTGCCTGTCTGGACATAACCTGACGAGCACGAGGTGAATTGGGACAAAAAAAGTGACATGATGTGGATGATTACCTAGGTATGATTTATTAGGGTGGTAGGTCGTCGCCACGGCTACTCAGAAAGTGAGGATGGAGTGAGGGACGGATCTTGCTCTTGTGTCTTAACAGGCGTGCCTACCCAGCTCGCCCGGAAGCCGGTAGTTAAAGTTGGTGAAACTGTTTAAGGGGCTAGTCAGTGGTCATTGTGCCCTTGACACCCCGATGGCCCCCATAACTTCCCATACAGCAAGTGGCCGAAACGCGTAGCTGGCAATAAAAATGGCCACCTCACTGGCTGCACCGGCACTTGTCTAGGCACATACCTAGCTATGCATAAATACTCGGACCGCAAAGAGAAAGGAGTATTTAAACGCTTTTGCTGTCTCTCTTCTCATTTTCCTCCTCCTCCTCGTCTTCTTCCTCTTGGGTGGTTGCTAATGATGACTGCCTACCTCCCTGCCTGCTACTTGTTCAACATGTCAGCGGCGGCTGCCTAAAACCTGAACCGAATCGACCACGTTTCTCCTTTGTTCTTGTTCGCTGCCCAAAATCAAAATCCCAAACGCGGTGCTACTGACACACAACTCACACATGCAGATTTGAATTCACAAATTGCTCTCTCGCCACTCTTTGATTCTTACCATGGAAACCGAAAACTAGTCACTACTGCCATCACCATTAACGTCACCGTCGTCACCCTTGTGGCCTCTCCGTCTCTATTCCGTTGATCGTCTCCACAACGGTAGGCCATTGTCGCGGCCACTCATCACTGCTTCTTGTTTCATTTGACCCCCTTTTCCACCTCATTTGTGCTGCCACCACCATCTGCCCAAGCTACTTCCCCCTGCCAGTAGAGCTTCCATGCACTTCATTCTTCCTTTGCTCAAGTCTTGTCACTACGTTATTGTCACCTTGCGTTAATCTTGATTTTCATCCTTTTTGTTACTCAGCCCCTCTTAGCTTTTATTGCTTTGAATTTCCTTGTCCACCGCCTCTCCAAGCCGTGCTTAATTCAGCTCCCGCTACGCTGCTTCGTGTCGCCTGCAACTTGGATCAAACCCTGTAACATTTTACCGTCCCTACATGGCCAATTCTCATGCCACTATGGCTGCCTTGCCTTCTCAACATGACCTGCTTCAGCGCCTTCGCGACTATCAAGCCTTTGACGAAAACCGCCAGTCGGAGATCGAGTTTTTGATTCAGAGATGCATTAAACTCAACACCGCCTGCTCCACCCTGGAATCCGATCTAGACGACGAGAGAAATACGCGTCGCACGTGGAAGAAACGCGCTGAAGACGCGGAAGCCGCCATTGCCCGCAAGTACACCGTGGTCCTGGTTGACGGCGACGGCTTCATTTTTCGAAAGGCTTTCTTTGATGCCCTTGCCACATCTGGTGGTTCCAAGGCGGCCAATGAGCTTTACAACCAGGTCATCAACCACCTAAAAGCCGCCGATTCGCTTTCTGGCATTAATCCCGACTGTGAAGTCCTGGTCAACATCTATGCAAATAAGCAAGGTCTGGCTAGAACTCTCGTCGCCGCCGACTATCTTGCCCACCCTGCTCACATCGATTCCTTCTTTTGCTCCTTTACCCAGAGCCGTAGCCTCTTTCAGTTTATTGATTGTGGTCCCGGAAAGGAGAGGGTCGATGCTAAACTACGAGGTAAATCTTGACAAAAGCCTACCTTGGGTAACGAATGACGTTGCTAATCCGAGCCATCTCATCTCTAGATACCTTCCGTTTCTATGCAAATAATGCTCAATGTCAACGCATCTACCTGGCTTGTTCTCATGATAATGGCTATATCGCCGAGTTCGACAAATATCGACATGATCCCATTGCCCCCAAGATCGTCCTAGTCCATGGCGCCCAGACAATTGCGGCTGCTCGCGCCTACAGCGCCTTGCCTTTCAAGTGGACAAGGTTTGACAATGTTTTCGAGTCCTCACCCTTAGAAATCCTCCCCAAACCTGAGCCGGTTTATATTCAACCAGCGCCTGAGGCCCCCGGCCTGGCGTCGCCGTCCACTACCGAAAACGGTGGCTCGGATTTGACCCCGGTGATCAGTAGATCGAGCTATTCGTCCAACTCTGTCCCGCAGACCACACCATCGCTGGCTGCGCTCCCGCTCAATACTAGTACCAGGACCTCGTCTCAGGCCAAGTCGTCGCCCACTCCGCCCACCGAAGTAGCGAAGCCGACGCCCGCGACTCAAGCTCATGCCACAGCTATCAATGGAATCCACGATGGTAAGAGTGGAATTCCAGTTAACCGCATGGGGCAGAGGGTTGATTTGAAGATGCGAATCCCGACCACGGCGGAAATGGAGAAGTTTGATGATCGTATCGCCATTCGGAAGCTCTGTAACGAGCATCACCTGCGAGACAACTGTGAATCCTACAACTGCCGTTACGATCATGAACCGATTGACGCTGCCATGAAAAATACCCTCCGCTACAAGGCGAGAAGCATTGCGTGTACCCAAGGATCCAAGTGCCGCCGAATCGATTGTTTTTACGGGCACCAATGTCCGGTAAGTCATTCCCCGCAACCTGTTTGCTGTCGTGACGGTTCGATGCTGATGACGATGCAGTGGGGAAACAACAACTGCGGAAACCCAAAATGCTCTTTTATTAAAGCTGGTTTACACGACATCAGGGACTTGGAGATTGCCAAATTTGTGCCAGCTGCTCCGGGTTATTGAGAGGTCCTGGACGGGAGGGCGTGAAGCCATGGAGCTGGTGCGTCTGATTTGTGGGAGTTTTCGGAATATTGTATCAGTTTTTCTCTTCACTCTTTCCTCTTTTTTTCATTTTCATCCTCTCTGTGATTGATAGATGGGCAAATGGACAGAGGCTTAGGTTCCAGTGGTTAATAGATGGCAGATCCATTTGCAAGGCCTCTTTGTTTGCTCTTATGATTGATATCCATAAAAGATCTGCAATCGATCAGCCAAAGTCCCCCGTCGGGATTTCCATCAGATTTCCGGTGCGATAGATCATTTCGTGAGCTGGCGAGCTGGGCCGCCATCCTGGGCGTTTCTTCCAATTAAAGTCGAAGAGATGACGGCGGCGGTTCGCCTGTAGGCGTCCAAGGCGAATCCCGAAGGCCTTTTGAGTGGGAAGCGATGCATGTGGTTTGCTGCGTTGCAGGTGGTGCCCACTTGGATGGGGATCTTTTGCTTTTCTGAGGGTCTTTGTGCGTCCCGCAGAAAGCGAAGCGTAGGCCTGAAGCAGTTTAAACGAGCCGCTCCTCCACAGATCGGATGCACGGATGAAAGCTCCCTGCTCGCCTGGTCAGCTCAGTTGTTGGGCACCCAGCTGGTGCCAGTGGATTGTCCTGGGTGGCTGGAGCATGGCTGTCCACTCACGGTCCATGTCGTCTGTGCGGCCGCTGATCAGGAGACCACACAGAACCATCATCCATGCACGTCGGCACTGGTCTTCCCCCAGGGATGGCGATGCTTTTTGCCATGCCACCTTCAACCGGCATGCTTGACATGGCCTTCTGCCCTCAGGCTGCGACGGCTGCTAGAAATTGACTAAAAAACCTTGGATGTGCACCCTGCCGTTGAGGCGAACAAATGGCTTGGTTGGCCCAAAGAATGCGCAGGCTGCAATAAGGCATCAAACGCTTCTTCCAATGTGAACAGTCGTGGCTCGAGGCCCTGGTTCGCGCACACTTGACATTCACCATTCATCATTCACTACTCAGCCATCCTGATTTCTGCCTGTCCATCTTTTTTGCCAGATTTCGCTTGGTATCTTCCTTGGCTGACTTCAGAAAAGGCAGAATAGATCTTCCTGCCTGTGACTCGACCTCTGCCGCAGCCTCTGCCTCTGCCTCTGCCTCTGTCCCTGCCTCAGCCTCAATTCTGCCTGAGAAGCCCTCCTTCTCTCTTTCGCACTTGGGTCGATCTCATATCTTCCTTTATTGCCCTGTGTATTGAGGCGCTGGTGGCTCCTCTCTTCCTGGAGCACAGCTCTTCCCTGTTGACCTACATTGCAGTACAACCTTCAGTTTACTGGGCCATCTACGGTCCTCCTCCTCCCTCCCCCACCTCTACTAACCGCGCCAGATGGACCAAAGCCCCGGTGTTGCAGAAACAAAGAAGGCGGAATCTTCAGCCGAACGTCCTACCTCTGGCAAGATTCCTGCCCCTGAGGCTGCTAAAGACCAGAAGAAATGCAAGAAGCATGTTGGACCTTCTACCAAGGCAAAGCCGAAGCATGGCAGCAAGAAGAAAGAGACCGTTGAGACCGAAGACGATTCCACAGAGTCAGATTCCTCCTCGGACGTCTCGACCGATAGTGACGACTCGAGCGATTCCGACAGTGACTCTTCCTCCGTTCTCGAAGTCTCCAAGAAGAAATCGAAAGTTAAGAAACTGAAGGCCCAGGCGAAAGCACTCGCCAAGGAGCTGAAGAAGCAACAGAAGAGATCCAAGAAGAAGGTAACAACAGAAGAGGATGACTCATACAGCGAGGATGACTTTGAAGAGGAAGTCATTAGACCCCGGTCGAGAGTGCGAGTCAAGTCGTCCAAGAGGGTGTCTAGAAGACGTGACAGCCCTGATCCAGATGAACGTGACGTTATCGAGATCCGTGAAGATCCCAAATCTACAAGACTACGCCATCTAAAATCCTCGTTGCGAAAGCTTGACTTCGACAATAATGCCCTCCCTCCTCCGTCTGCCGTCTTGGGGCTGCCGAGGACCCAAATCAATCCGGAGCCGGTGATTCCAATCACCAACTATGACAATCCTCGAAGAAGCCGTCGTAGAGATGCGGTCCTTGATGACGGGGTTCTGCTCGACGACTTCGAGGAAGTCAAGCCAAAGAAGCAGAAGAAGCCGAAACGTGCCTCTAAAGTGGCCTACAAGCGGGTGGACCAACTTTGGGACCAGTCCATACACAATTTCAAACTCACTGAAACCGTCAAAAATACCGGCGAAGCCATCTGGGACCAGTATATCTTTACCGTCCGTCGTCGATTTGACTGGGAGCACAAGTATTTGGCCACGATCGTGGACATCAAATCCGAACCTCTCAAGGAGTGCCTTCAACATGTTATGGCGGGCGTTAAGGGCATCAGTCTGTTTGAAGACACACCTCATCTGGATCCAAATATGCTCTTCCTGTATCTGGAAGAGATGAGGGACTATGCCAAGGCCCTCGAGGACGATGCTCAAGGGAAGAAGCGCAAGGAGGCAAAGGCTTTGAAGACCAAAGCCAAACACCTCCGAGTGATGGTTAAATACCTGGACAAGGATTTTGCCGAGACGAAGAAGAATCTCTATCCGATGCTGGAAACTGGCATGATCACCTTTGATCTCCTTTGGGCTCTGTACAAGCCAAACGCCATTGTGTACTCTTCCACCTACGGAGATCAGGACGAACCTCGGGCTTTCAAGATTGACTTCACAACCAAAGAATCGCACTTCATGAGGGGCAGTTGGTACATTATCGAAGGTCGATACCTCGAGTATGATGGCAAGAATTTTGGAATGGGCACCACGCACTCGGAAATATCGTCATTCCAGGGAGTGCGTAAGATCACCTCCCTAGACTGCTATCCGCTCCAGTATCACAAACATGCCGACAAGATGAGATCTCAGCTGATTGACCGAGGAAAGATGTTCGTGTCCCTCCAAGGCATGAATTACCGCCATCACAAGGGCATGGCATACACCAAACGCAAGAAGCAAGTCCTGAAGATCAACATTGACGGGCGTGTCATGGTGGATCCCTCCATCCATCGTCGAATCAATCCCAACTATCCTGCCAGCGTCATCAAGCCAAAGGACGATCCAGATGGCGTCATCCTTGACGACACGGATGACGAGTGCAGATGTGGCTTTGATAGCAGCTCCGACGTCGGTGGCAACAATCAAACCACTCCTTCTGACGAAACCATCCAGGTTCAAGAGACGAAGAAGTACAAAGTGGTTAAGACGCCAGACGGACAAAATGCCGTTGTGGAGGTCAACTCGAAGGAGGACATCGATTGGAGCCAGAATTCCGAACCACTCGGGGACGACAAGCTGTCACCCCATGAATTCACCGAGGAAGAGCTGCTCATTGCCAGCCCTGTCGTCTTAGGCTTCGCCTTTGGCGAGAAACTTTGGCTTGAGTTCACCGTCTCCGGAATCTCCGAAGTGGTATTCAACGACCAAGCATTTGAAAGTCTCGTCCTTCCTGACAACCACAAGTCCATCGTCAAGGCTCTTGTCTCGAGTCATGCCTTTCAAGCCCACAAAAGCATTGATGATATCATCTCTGGCAAAGGCCGTGGGTTGGTGGCGGTTCTCCATGGGCCACCAGGCACTGGCAAGACGCTTACCGCTGAAGGGATCGCGGATCTTCTCAGGTGTCCGTTGTACATGGTCAGCGCCGGCGATCTAGGCACTGAACCAACCAAGCTCGAGAAAGAACTTCAGAACATTCTGGACATCGCCCACAGCTGGGGTGCGATCCTGTTGCTTGACGAAGCCGATGTATTTTTGGAACAACGTTCAATCCACGACATCCATCGTAACGCCCTTGTCAGCATCTTCCTTCGCCTTCTCGAATACTTCCAAGGCATCCTTTTCCTGACCACGAATAGAGTGGAAACCTTCGACGCCGCCTTTGTGTCACGTATCCACCTGTCGTTGCGCTTCCAGAACCTCAATACCAAGGCCAAGCGCACGGTGTGGAAACTCTTTATCGACCGCGTCAAAAACCAGGAAGGGATGCAAGTAGCGGCCATCACGGAGCAAGATTACAACGACCTTGCACGCCGCGAGGTCAATGGGAGACAGATCAAGAACCTCGTGCGTGCTGCACAAGCTCTGGCTGTCCATGAAGAAGTGCCTTTGAGTATGGTGCACATCAAGCGTGTGATTGATGTGGCAGAGAGCTTTGAGATGGACCTTAAGGGTGGTACCGGATACACGGATGCCATGAGAAGTGAGTTCTACTTGTGACTGGATTGCTATGGGCTGTTGCTGACTTTTGATATTAGGTTATACTTGATCCGATAATCTCGTCATTTTGTTCGAAGACGGTCTATTACAGCAGCCAAGGAGCCCGAGGTGTCAAAGGCGGGTCGGTCGAGAGCAGCGACTTTCTCTCAAACGAGACTGGGCGCCGTGAGCACTGGTATGGAATGCCCGTGTTAGTTCTCGGTTGGCAACTCGATCGGACTCTCTTTCCCATTTCTTCTGCATGTCTTTTTGGTCGTCGGACGGATTGGGCAACGAAACGGATATGATCTTGGTTATTAGGTTGGTTTCGTGAATGTATGTGATGACGGCGGCCACCCGTGTCGAGTCGCGGACTGGGTTTGAAATATGGAGGCAGGGTCAGATGAGCTACCAGGTGGAATGATGAACGAGTCATAAGGCGAGGCGTTCATGGATCATCTCACAGCAAGCGATTTCAAACTTTGTCCCGGGCCATTGACTGCGTAACAGTCACATGGCAAAATTTCTCGTGCATAATAAAGTGGGTGTGCCTTCTATTGAAAAATTAATATGTTACCCTCGCTCTACCTGCTTCCAGCGGATTTACTGCTATGCGTCGGATTTCGCGAGCCTCTTTCTATTTGTGTAGGAAGCTCAAGCTTTGATTGTGGGTGTCCGCATTGGAAGATCTCATCACCTTGGCCCTTTACATGTGTTGTGGGACATGGCTGTAACGATAAAGTATGCCACCCTTGTTCAACTAAATGCTAAACGCCCCGCAAGAAGGCGTTCCCTCAGAGTTCGCTGCTTATAATATGGAAGTTTGAGTACCACGGGATTTCAACAGGGCGAAGTCGAATTGTCTGGGAAAGAGGTGACTGGGACTCTTGGCTCGTGAACAAAACAGTCCATACCATATTGTGGTACAAAAGTGGCAGCCTTTGCGAGCGCTTTCCAGAGGTTCTGATAGGTCTCGGTAGTGGAAGTAGTAAGTGTGGCCATGGTGTTTGAGATGTTCGAAGCACGTAATGTTTTCGTCTAGGATGTCCTCCTAATGGCTGTGCATCCAGTCTTCAAGGAACCCCAAGTGAATTACAGAGCGGGCGTGTCACAGCATCTTCGAGCAACTCTGGCGTTCATAAACAGACTATTGGCGAGACAATTGCTTAGTGCTCTTCTCAAAGCAGCCATATGGAGAGCATCGGTGAGCTCTTGAACCAGCCAGGGGGCAAGGAATAGGGTCGATTGACTGATTGAGAAATGTATCTGGAGTAATGAGGAGGTTTAACGGGCTAGGAAACTCGGGGAGAGTTTGCCCCTGTGCCAAGACTATATTGATCTAGTCCTAATTAGGCTAGTGGATACTTCCCGCAACCCGTCGAGCCGTCGAGCCGTCGAGCCAAGTCTCGTTATTCAGCTCGGAGGGAAAGTCCTTCCGTCCTGCTACGCCCCCCATGGCAGCCTTATACTTGTGTCCACGTCCCGTGGTCATTCAGCTCTCGTAATACATGGCACCGGCTCTCTACTTGCTGGGCGAAGGTTGGCAGGCAGCAAAACTGCACTGATGTCGACTGGGAAAGTCAGGGTTGGACCACTTACAACCCCCAAGACTCCGTCTCGCCTATAAATACGACACGATGTGGGCAAATTGGACGTCGGCTTTGGGCAAACAAGGCTCCCACCGTTCGCTCAGTAGAGCTCAGATGACAGCTCTCCCCGTATTCAGACCCCAAAGGTGAAGCGCCTTCTCCAAAGGTCTTCTCCAGGCTCTTTCTTGTACTGCTGAATACGAAGCTGGAGCTGAAGGGCTGAAGTCTGTGACGCCGGTTATATTCCCCTTCCCTCTTCGTCATCATGAAAATCCACGTCTTCTTCTCTTTATTTGGAAATCGTTCTATCTCTTATTTTGAACAGACTACTCAATATCATAGGAGCAGCAGCCGCAGCTGTCATCATCATGCGTTATCACATTTTGGCTAGCCCTATCCTCTTCCTCCTATGGCTCTCCTCGACTATAGCGAACCCGCTATCCAATGATGTGCTAGACGGGCTACAACCTCTCGAAAAGAGGGCAGTACCGCCCCTGCCAACTGATGCCGTTTTCGTTAACACGGTACTGGCAAGAGTCAACGCCTATCGAGCCTTGCATTCTGCACCCGCCTTGGCCTGGGACACAGCCCTCGCGCAAAGCGCAAAGACAGCCGCCGCAAGATGTAGTTCCAGCCATACTGTAAGCATTTCACTGCCCTTCCGATGCCTTCTCTGCCGAGCGATCATTTCAACCCTCCGCCTGACATTTTCATTTCAATCAGCCTAGTAACCCATATGGCGAGAACATCTACAACTTCTATCTCACCCCGAAGACCACAGTTCCCAACTTTACCCTCTGGCTCAAAAAGGGAATTGACTGGTGGTATGGGGAAGTCAGGGACTACTTTTCGTGGGCCGACCACTCTTCTCAGTATCATTTTACACAGTTGGTGTGGAAGAGCACCACCAAGATCGGCTGCTCGTGGTCCCCGAATCAATGCCCGACGACCAACGGCGATTATTACCTCTTCTGCGAATTTCAGCCGAAAGGTAACATCGCAGGACAATTTGACACCAACGTCCTCGATGCTTGAATGGAAGAGAGGAAAGGGGGCCTGCGAGAATGTAATTGTCGAGAATTGTCTTTTTTTTCCCCCCTCGAGCGCTGATCGAGAACTATTGGCCCGGGGAAGCCTTGTGGTTGAATTTTTTTTTATTCACTCACCTCGCCTGTGATACGCAGCTCAGACAGGTTGGTCATGATTTCTGGTATTTCAACCAATTCGTATTTAATCAATATCCGTACTGCCTTTCTACGCTAGGCTGGTAGACCCTTCGAGGGCCTTCGTTTTAATGTAGATACGGAAACACTTTCTGGAAGGACTCTCGCTCCATCATGTTCGCCCACCACTGCTTTGTCTTAGGCCCTATTTTGAAATCAGGCACGGTCTTCCGGATCACAGTCTCCAGCGGGCCAAAGTCGCCAATCTCCTTGGTGCCAGCCCCCCACATTGCATGTGCCAGCCAAGGGACAATGTGCAAATCGGCCAGCGTCACCTCGGGTCCTGCGGCGTACGGCAGGACAAGCAAAGAGTCCAGAGTGTCAACACCTGCGGCGAAACCGCGATAGTCGTCCTGGCTTTGCTTGAAGAACTCTTGGTGATTGCCAGACGAGACGTAGTGCTTGTAGATGGCGGCGTTCATGTCTCGTCTCAATTTGTAGAAGTCGCTGTCTGGGAACTGTTCGCAGTAGCTCTCCAGCGTGTTCTGCCTCTGAGAGAGAAAGTCGCGGAATGGGCTGTTTTGCTTGGCCTCCATCTCTTCGGGATCACGGGCGTCGAGGAGAATGATATTGGTGCTGACTTGGGGGGAGTGGACGAGGTCAATTAGCTTCTCAATCTTGAGAGACGTGGCGTCGTCCTTGGGTGAGAGATCCAAGCCCGAGGGCCGAGAATCGTTGAGATAGACGAGGATGTCGCTACTTTCGATCAAAGGTTCTGGGAGCGAGGGACTGGTTAACGACGGTATCGTCCCGTTGCGATTGATCTTCACATAATCCGGATGGAAATTGCCGGCGCCCACTGGCATTGAAGCCCGTTCATCAGCCTGGGAACGTCATACTAAAATGGCAGGGCCGTACTTACGCAAATCAACGTCTTCCACTTCATAGCTCCCTTCAGGATACCCTTTCTCGGCAAGACCCAAGAGAGGGACACCTGCCCATTGAGAAGCGGTGGAAGAATAGATTTTGAAAAGTGGGTTTGCGTTCCCCATATCCCTTAGATTTTGGACGAGTTCCGTGACGGAGAATTCTCCTCAAAACTGAGTGCAGCGTACGAAGACGGTAAAGAGATTAAAGTATGAAATATAGTGATCTGTGTCTCGAATCCAGCATGTGAGGACAGACTTGGAGCGCCTTTTATCCTCAGCCGCAATCCGATATGTAGCAAACGGGTCAATTTGAGGGCAATGTTGAATACCGCATTGGGCTAGAGTGGCACATTGTGATTCGACTAGGCACTGGAACACGAACTCTATTGTTTCCAAATCCACGCCGGGTGATGCCGGTGGCAAGCCGGAATAGAGATCCATAATCAGGGGGATAGAACGGGATTAATAATGAATCCAATAGATCCTATGCCCTAGTCGAGATATCATTGAGTAATAACCGAAGCGCTCGCTCATGGCCAAGTCTTGTCTAACCAGGGCTGTGATGATGACGATGATGAAGACCAAGGTGTTGTATCATGATTGTCACCACGGTCCTTCGAGGATCGTTGACAAGACTGCTGACTCTGCTCTTTTCTATGCATCGTTCGGGAGACCCGGCAAGCCCAGCCTGGCATGGATCGCCACGATCGTATTCAGCACCTGCCCGTCGGGCTTGACTCGCGAGTTGCTTACAACCTACAAGATACAAACACTCGGAGTCAGCATAATAATGACAGCTTTGATAGCTTGATCAATGACTGAGGGCGTTGGGTTTCAAGGAGGTAAGTGGAACGAGGGCAAGGGTGCGACAATTCCCACTCTTGACGTTCGAGAGTAAAATCTTGCATGGCTGGTTTCAGATTCTACCAGCATTTTGCACAATCCCCCGTGAAAAGGAGCAGACCACCGACATCATCCGCCGATGACAGCGAGGCCGACTGCGATGGTTATGGCTAGCGGTGACCCATCTCAATCCACCACCAGGGCACGGATGAGCCTGAATGGAAATGAGGATTGGAGTCATTTAGATGGAACACAACAGCTAACCAAGACGAGCTAGTTCACTGGTAACAGGTTCGCTGAGGAAAGCTCGAAAGGCCTGATTCGGTTCTCTTGTCCATCTTCTTTTGTTCTGCAAAACATGTGTTGACTTATCGTCCGCGTCTCTATCCGGCACTCCAATTCCAGCTTGGTTCAAACGATTGAGCCTCGGCAAGCGCGTGAAAGATCTTCAAGGTTAGTTGAGAAGCTGACTCGGCATCGGGCTCTCGATCCTATTTCCCCTCAGACCACTATGATAAGTTTCGATACTTTCCCCGCGACTCGTCATTTGGGCACGAGATGGTCCTCAAAGTCCCGGTACACCAATTGGAAGCGTGGACCAGCTTTCTCGAGGGCGAGTCTGAAATAGACCACTGAGTCGGAGGCCCGCTCGAAAGGAATCCAAGCAATGAGGAGCAAAGTATATTTATGAGAAGGGAAAAAAAAAAGGAATACATCCCCTCTTTGTTTGCCAAATCTACTAATACTAACTGACCTCCTACGCTACATACGACTTCATCAGTCCCAACCGCCCCTCTACCCATCTCTAGAAATATTCAAATTAGCTAACAACAGCATATTCACCTCCCCAACAATAGTCGGTCCCCCAATCGCGAAAGCAATGGCACAAACGTATCCCGCCGCCAACTCGCCCATCGGCAATATCGCCTCTCTCGAGGATAAAGTCGCGCTGATCACGGGCGGGTCGTCGGGCCTTGGGAGAGCCATTGCACAAGCATACGCCGCCGCAGGAGCATATGTCGTCTCAGCGGACTTGAAGCCCTCGCCTCCGCCCCAGCCCACCATCGCCGGCATGCTCAAGGACGCCGACTTGGCCACGCCCACGGTTGAGCTGGTGAATTCCAAGTGGCCCGCGACCAAGCCGGGCGTGGACAGGGCCAGCTTCGTCCAATGTGACGTGACGGACGAGGAGAGCGTGAAAGGGGCAGTGGCTTTTACCGTGCAGAAGTATGGCCGGTTGGATATCATGGTCAACAATGCTGGTAGGTCTGAGCTTTTCGGTTTCCTGGTCCCACGTATCCTCTGTCTCTGCCTGTCGTTTTCGGTCTTGCGTCTGCCCTTTTTTGCTATTTTGCGCTTTTACGCTTTTCGCATTGGCCGCGTCGTGGCCTCAATCGGTGTGCTTCTCCAAAGCTGGAAGCCCATCGGGCTGGAGGAACGGAATATGAAACACGATTCGATGACACGGGCCCCCTTCTATTATCGCCTTTTCGAGTTACAATGGTCGTTGCTTGTAATCATCTTGATATCGCCATTTCCCGGGGCCTATGTGCCTTGCTCCTTTCACCAGATTCTCCCCCTTTATCCCACCGCCAGCCATCGCACAGAGTTTTTGAGTTTTCTCTTTCCCTTCTTCCCTCCTTCCCGCAATTCCTATGTGCATACATATATACGCACCCACAATTCTCACCAACTCCACCAACCAGGAATTTCCGCCGAAACTGGCGCGAAAGACTACGCCGGCACGTTCAAACGCATTCACGAGACGTCCGTGGCGGCGCTGGACCAGACGTACGCGGTGAATATCCGGGGCGTGTGGCTGGGGACGAAGTACGCTGTGACACAGATGCTCGCCCAGGAGCCGCACGCACGGTTCTCGCACACGGGCGGCACCGCGACGACGGATGTGCACCGCGGATGGATCATTAACCTGGGTTCCATCCTGTCGAGCGTGGGATTGGCGGGGGCGTCGCCGTACTGCGCGAGCAAGGGGGCGGTGCTGAACCTGACACGCGCGACGGCGCTCGAGTACGCAAAGGATGGCATCCACATCAACGCCATCCAGCCCGGCTTCACAGACACACACATGCTCGAGAACATGTACTCCAAGATCGGCCGCGACAACATGGACGCCTTGATGAAGACCTGGCACCCCTGGGGCCACACCGGCAAGGCTGAGGACATTGCCCGGGCCGCCGTCTTCCTCGCCGGCGACGGCGCTAGTTGGATAACCGGCCAGTCGGTCGTGGTGGACGGCGGCTATCTGGCACAGTGAGTGAGTGGGTGTTCTTTGTGTGAAAAAGGGGCGTGATGACGAAGGAGAGGACGAAAGGGGAAGTCTCTCGATAACAGGGGGAGGAGAATGTTCGTGTCTGTTTCTTTCCGTGTCAGAGAAGGGAAGAGAGACAGATGGCCGTGGCAGATCTAAGCCGCCTACACTGAATACTGAAGAGACATGCTTGCACTCCATCGCAACTGCGGACTTTTGAACCCGCTCATGACATAGATCTCTCGAGACTGGTACGTTTGTTCTCCCCGGCCTGAGAGACCATGTCGACAACACCTGAGTGGGCTGATGTAATTTGCCACTGAGTAAAATTGTATACTCCCACGTACAGCAGCGGAAAGGGGGAGATGAGAAGTCAACATCGATTAGATCTGCGCGAACGTGAATCCTGTTCTTTGCCCACAATGTCGCTGAAAGTCCTTTTATAGGGGTTTACTTGCCTCATGCTTCGCTAAACAGATGCGCAATTGGAATTTAACAACGAAAGGGGCATAGCCGGCATTTCACCGATCAGAAGGACGCGGAGAGTTCATCCTTGTAACCGAGGAAAGAAAAAAGGTGAAAGGAACAAAAGACTTGCAAGCCTAGCATTCCAAAAGTGGCACGTGCATATACAAAACATGGGGAGGTTTTTTTCCCCGATATGTAAACCGATATATCGCCTTTGAGATGACATGAAAGGGTCGCTGTACAAGTCATGAACCTCGTAGCCTCACTGGGCATGATTTGAAGAGGCAGAATGAGGTCTCTTCCAACACTGATGACGCGCACAAGGGGGAGGTATATAGATAACTGTCACGTGGGGACTGTCGTTGGGATTTTGCTCTTCTCAGCTAGTTGGAATGCTTGCTCCAATTCATCGTCACTGTCGTCAGATAGTTCGTCCAGCATGCGGTCAATGAGGGCCGCCTTGTCAAAGGAAGGGTGTGTGGAGCCCACATCGGAAAATACTACTTTCTTCGGGGACGTGACCGAGGTTTGGCTGAACTGGGTTCGGAGTGGTGAGGTCTGTGATGAGAACACCTGGGCCGAGCGGAGCGAAGAATCTTGCGAAGCGTGGGAGGGTGGGTTGTATCCTGAATTGTTCGGGCTGGCCATGAAAAGAAGGGTTTCGACCGCATCTGCTTCCATCGCAGCATTCTGACTCGGAGTCCGTTGATTGGTATGCGGCCTTGAAGAGTGTACGTTTCGAGACTGGACATGGACTCCGTTGACACTCTGAAATGCCAGATTTGGGGTTGGACGTCTGCGAGAACCAGGAACAATATCGGCAGGGGGAGCAAGAGCGCGACGCGATGTGGCTGGAGGGCTACCGACCATGCTCACCAGGCCACGGCTCTCGAGAGCCACAGTGCTATCGGATGATTCGCTTTCGCTCGATTGCCGCTGATATTTTCTAGACATGGCGATCCTGGGAGAAGGCAACTGCTGCTCCTGTGGGTGATGGAACCCAGACACGGTTGACCGTGGCGATTGCGATGCCAACGACTCGACCTCGTCTAGGGAACGAGTTTGCCAACCGTTTTGAACTTTGACCATTGCATATTTCAATTTGGTGCGCAACTGTTGCGAGAGCTGAAATTTGTTAGAACGCCGAGCTTGTCGAGGCAACCGTGAATGACTTACCTCGAGAACGTTCCCTTTTGGTCGATCTGAACCGGTGCTCAACGTATAAGAATGTCCGACACCATTAGAGGTTGGAACACTATCTGCCACCACATTCACGCTGGATCTCTTGACTTCACCACTCGCAGTTCGTTTGATGCCCGACGAGTTATTCGGTGGAGGACTTTGGGAGGTGGATTCGGTCTTTCGCTGCTGGCTCCCTTCAGCCCTTGCAGCCTCCCCGGTCAACCGTTCCTCCTGCTGTGAAAAGGTCTCAGTTGCCTGCGATCCTCCAGAACTCGATATGGCAGAAGTCGGGGGCGGTGTCTCGCCACGGTCCGCCGGCGGATTATCCACGCCGCCAGATGTGTCGCTGATAGACAGGTTCAGGTTCGTCGGTTGGGAGGAATGGGAAACATTCGAGTCTCCAGACTGGCGAGCGGAGCGGAGAGATTCTGGCGGCAAGGGTGCAGGTGTCAAGTGAGGTGGATCCGGCATGGCTGAAGCATCAGGCACCGTGGCATGCTGCATATTCGACTGGGTCGATTCGGCGATGTCGGCCACGCTCATGAGAGATGGCAGGCCTCGAATAACGATGGCTTGGGATCGCGACGTTTCACATACGGGGAGGAAGACAGCACCAGGAGGAAGAATAGGAAGGGAACGACGGGGCAGCGAAGAGTTGTCGCGTGGGAAGCGTGGGAAGCGGTCGTGACTCGTGTGGCAGCAGTGGAGTTCGAATCCTCGCAGTCTGGTCGAGATGGTGGGGCGAGGACCGGATTGCGTTGCAACGCGTTGTTGCGTGTTCGGGTCAGTGCCGACGCGTGGTGATTTGGTGCGTGGGCGAGGACGAGATGGAAACGGAATTGCAGCAAACAGAATAGACAACGAACATCAACGGCGACAGAGACAGAGACAAAGACAGCAGGTTTGCGGGCTCATCTCGCCGTGGGTGAAATACGTGCTGTGATATCTGAGGATGGTGACAAAGTTTTGCTCGTGCCATTCACGCGCTTTTCTCCTGTGCTCCGTTTTCGCTGCAGGTCATCGTCATATGGTCGTCCCGTCATACCGTGATAATTACCCTCACTATCCCTTCAAAGGCCTGTGTAATATCGGCTTTGAGCACGCTCGGGCCACCGTCGTTATTGTCTATCGCAATCTTTCGCATACCAAGTACATGGATAGCGCAATGGAAGGGGTATCATATTCGACGTCGCATGTATCGTCACCTCTAAACTGACCAGACATCATCGTTTAGACCGTTTCCCTCCTCCACCGTTGCCCTCGTTCGTCTTCCGCTTTCGTCCCTCCCGTCTCCAAAACTCGTCTCGCTCTCTCTTCTCTCGCTCTTCCTTCTTCTCTAGGTTCTCAGCCACCTTCTTGCGATAGACGGCCCGTCTTTCTTCCTGCTTCCTCGCCCTCTTCTCCGCTTTCTCATTCCTCAAGGTTTGTAGCTTTTGCATGAGGTCCCGTGCCTTCTTCTCTTCTCCGCCCAAAACAACTGCTCTTTTCTGGAGATACGTCGGTGCTTTGCGTGCCTTCTGTTGGGTGATTTGCGACTTGAACGGAAGGTCCGCGGCCAGCGTCCGTGGAACCCTCAGGGGATTGAAATGTCGAACTGGCCGATCAATCTTGTGGTACGCTGAATCTTTCACTAGTGGGGTCGGTATACCCATCGCTGCTCGCACGGCGCCAGTCAGACGCATGGCCTGCCATCCGCTGGATCCGTCGTCAAGGCCTTGTCTTTCCTCCCCGGCTTCTGCACCACTTGTGGGAGGGGCATCCAGGAGATTGGTGACTGGGTTGTAAAACCGATGCGGTTTCACAGGATACCATGCCCGCAAGAAAACGATATCAGACATGAGAATCTTGTCCTCGAATGTCGCTCGAAAATGCCCTTCAGGCTTGCTTAGAGCTCTCTTGATCTGTCCACGAATGCCAGAAACTGTACGAATGCCAGCTCCTTCAAACTTTGCAATTTCCAGCGACGAATTGAACATGTCGCGAATGAAGGCCGTGTTGCGGAAGATCTTGTACGGGTACCCGGTCAGCTTGAGCTTCTTGACAATCTCGGTGGTCTCATCGACGTTCAGCACCACTCCGGTTGCAGCTATCCTGAACCCTGGATTGGCGTTTGAGAATGATTGAACACAGCAGAATCCCGTGTTCGGAGCAACGAGTGGTCCGTAGAAAGTGCCAAAGCAGTGCATATGCTCGGGTGTATATTTTAGCATTCGATTGCGGGTCCGCGAGTCCGATATTGAGTAGAGAGGCAATGTTTGGAACCGCCGCCAGCCGAGCGAGAAGATCAGTGGGTCGTTCGTCTTGAGAATTTTCTTGTGCCACCGATGTCGTTTGATGCGGACCTGCACAAACCCAAAGCGATCTTCAGTTGGCGCCAGTCCGCCGACAATGACGGGTAGCTTTGGATTGAACGACCGCACAAATTCGAAAGGCACTTGGTCCAACACTATCCGCGCGTATGTTCCGGCTTTAAAACCTTCGGCTCTTGCTCGCGAGATGGGGTCGAGGCTGTCGAATTCTGCTCGGTTGATGTCGAGTTGTTTCTGGAGCATTGCTTTTTGGGCGTCGTACCATTCGTCTTCCCCGAACTCTTGCTCTGTTGCCTCGATATCCTTCTTTACTGCATTGGCGAAGCCTTCTCGGTCTTCTTCCTCGAAGCGTAGCTTTAGTTCTTCTTTGCGTTTGGCATTTTTGGCCCGCTCTTCCTCAAGCGTGAGATCAGCTGTAGCTCCCGAATCCTCATCTGCTGCATCTTCCAGGTCTTCGAATTCGCCATCTCCTTCGGAAGATTCGTCACCTCCATTTTCATCGCCTTCAGCTCCTGAATCTGCATTACCACCAGTAGAAAGTGAGGCTTTAGTGAAACGGGACATAAGCGACTGAATATGCGCATCGTCTTCCCACTTCTCCGCTAACGCGTCGTAGTCGTACTTTGGCGTCTGCCGATCCTCTAGGTTGGTTTCTTGATCAGTCTTCGCTTTCTTAAAGAAAACGTCGTCTTCAACTTCACCCTCCTCGGCAGCCACCTCGTGTTCCGACTTTCGTCCTGCCCATTTTGAAATAACTTCGGAGGCAGACAGACTGAGGTCATACATCAATCTGGAAAGATCGGCAGCTCGGAACGCGACTTTGGTGGAATGCAAGTTGCGAGCACTCTCAGCGAGATTCTCTTTCCATCGCAGACCTCCATCGTCCTCATCCTCGTCTTCGGAGGCCTCAAGTTCATCGGCCAAGAGATCTCTGCTGCCGTCGTCGTCATCTGAAACAGAGCCCATATCGGAGTCGCTTTCAGCAAATGCAACATCATCTACACCTTCACGCTGGTCAGAATCATCTTTCACGATGAACCCAGGTCTGCCCGTATGCTCGGGGAAGCCGTTGATGTCCTCTTCAGCTGCTTCTTCATCGTCCTCCCCACTCGTGAATCCTTCATCTTCGTCATCTTCCTCTTCGACGTCTTCAGCCAAATCGCCATTGTCATCAAACGCGCGGATACCCCTCATTGTCTTGCGGCCAGTATCGTTTTCTGCGGTATCATTAGAAGTAAGCTGTCGACTGCCCTGAAACAGCCGTACACCACTATCCACCTGTCCAAGTAGCCTCCGTTCTGATTGTAGACTCATCATAAGTTGTTCGCCTAGCCCTCTCTCCTCGATATCTTCTGCGTCCCGGTCAAACGTATTCGTCTTCACGTCTATGTAGACGGCATCTTTATCAACCAAAACGCCACCAACATCAGACATAGGCGCAAATAAAACCTTTTGCTTCTCTCCCAACTTTCGACGGTGAGATTTGCCGCTTGCTTTGGCTATCGCTTGGTCGAGGAACGGCGTTGGACAAGGATCAGGCAAAGCTTCAATTTGCTTGACAGTCAAGTCTCCCACACCCGGGATGTGCACTCGGGCGCCCTCCGCCGGAAAGTTTGTGCCCCGAAGGTAGCCATACAGTGCCACCTGTCTGTCGCATTTTTCGTTCTCTTCAATCTGGGTAGGTGGCGTCACATCCAGGAAACGGTCTGCGAGACAATACGGGTGACTGTTCCTCCATATCAAGGGTCTCGGATTCTTCATGACCGAGAGAAACCTCGACAGATTGTGGATCTCGCGGTCGGGGTATCTCCCATTGATCACACCAGACAAATAGAACAATTTTGCGCCATGGTACAGCTCCGACCAGAACCTATGCTTTAATCTCTTTTTGGCCGCACGGAGCGTGCTCTGTTTTTTGAACAAATCCAAATGTGTGAGAATGCCAAAAACATTTCCTGGCATGCCAGAAACACTCAAGGCGTTCAGAAACTCCATCGTCTCCATCTCGAAACCGTAGTTGCCGTCAATCATGAGGAGGACAATATCGGCTATCTTCGCAACGTCGATCATGGCGGCGAGCGAGTCGGAGGGACATTCGAGGAAGGTGAGGCGCCTTCTCTTGGAGGTCACCACTGTAAGAGGCCCTGTCGGGTGCGACAGCGTTTGTTTTGCATAACGCCTGATCAGGCTCTTAATGAGAGTAGTTTTTCCGACACCGGGAGGGCCGACGACGGCAACGACGATGGGAGGGGCTTCTTCTGGAATTCGGTCGACTTGAGGCACATGGAGGCGCTTTTCTTTGATATCGCTGGACCGCACGGCCTGCTTTGCAAGTCGCCCTGGTCTTGCGACGGCGAAGGCCTTGACATTCTTTTCCCCCTTTTTGGGTTGCTTTTTCTCTTTCGAGGGCCGATGAGGCCTGTTGGCTTG
This sequence comes from Cladophialophora bantiana CBS 173.52, assembly GCF_000835475.1. NCBI lineage: Eukaryota > Fungi > Ascomycota > Eurotiomycetes > Chaetothyriales > Herpotrichiellaceae > Cladophialophora > Cladophialophora bantiana. The sequence goes on from NW_015971588.1 coordinate 853,974, forward strand.
AGACTCCATAGTGCTCCGCGGCCCTTCACCACCTCCACCGCCAACTCGCAGAAATAGGAAGTTTGGGAAACTGCACCGCCAGGGAGGAAAATTTTGGGAGGGTATGCAAGGTGTGCCACACTGCGGAGGTGAAATTTTGTCCGAGGTTTAGCCGTTGGAGCTGGGCGAGGGCAGACGAGGGCTTGGGGGGAAGGGGGAAATTTGGTGTACAGCTCCGTACTTCAAGATAAATGGTACCATATACTTTCTCCTTATATCCACTTGGCCCAGACACAAGAGACGTCTAATGGGAAACACTCAGTTCTCTATCTCATGCGGGCAATGCCCAAAGATCCGTGTTTCATTATGATTACGGTCCAACAATGTCCTGCAAATCATCCAACCTCGTTGCATCGGTCCAGGCAATAGCTTCCTCTCGATCCCGACATACGCGAGGCTTTCGGTCACCCAGGCCTTTCTCTTTGGCTTTTTGGTTTCTGTGCCTATTACTTCTGGACTCACAGCTGAGCTTCGTGGCCGAGATGTGAGAAGGAGACATGGGGTAACTGAAATCCGAACGCAACTCCAATGAGCACGAGCTAACAGCAGATGGCGTCCATTGGTTTCCGTGGCGTCGAAAGGCTGCCAGGGCAGTGATATCCGATATCGAGCGTCGCCATCAAGCCGAGACTCAAATTGTTGCCAAGGAGGCAGCAAAGGCGAAAGGCAATCAAGCTCGCGATAAGCGATACCCACACCATACCGAAGCACAGGTTGCGGCCAAAGAAGCAGCGGCCAAGCATCGCCAATCGCGAGAGCCACATCACACAGAAGCGCAACTTGCAGCAAAGGGAGCAGCGGCCAGGCATCGTCAATCGCGAGAGCTACATCACACCGAGGCACAGATCGCGGCCAGAGAAGCAGCGGCCAAGCATCGTCAATCGCGAGAGCCTCGCCACACGGAAGCGCAAATTGCAGCGAAGAAGGCGGCGGCAAACATGCGTCAATCTCGGGGGCCTCGTCACACCGAAGCTCAGATCGCGGCCAAGAAGGCGGCGAAAGCTAAGAAGGGACAGAACTGAGTGGGATGCTGAGTGTCAGTCTTGCCGCGTTCTGAAAAATCTGTATCTACTTGTAAGCAGCAGTAAGCGGAAGTCCAGAGACTCGCCTGGTCTGAATCAGTACCCAGTATATCGTGACATTTTCAAGCAATGAAAGGAACAAGGATGTTGAAATACCTCGAAGCATCAAAGGGGTTTCAAAGATCTATAGTCATAAACACGCCTGGTAAATCATGAATGGCGATGTATGCTAATCTAAGCTTCGTTGATACCCAGTTCGATCCTGCTCCTTTGTCGTTACCTTATTTGGCGAGACCGAGTGAAATGTCTTACCTAGCCGTTTCGTCTGGAAGAGCAGATGTAGAAGTGCATAAATATTTCTCTTGCACAAGAGGTTGCACAACTAAATTTATATAAATTGGGTGAACTCCCCGGCGTCGGACTAGGGAGTGACTAGCCCATTAGACCGTTTTCTGCTTGAGCGACTGCTGGACGTTTAGTGCGGCTCGAGTACCCTCTTCAATTGCGCCGTCGATGAAGCTTCTCCACCCAACAGCCCAATCCGAGTTTGCAAAAGAGATGTTCCCGTGGGAGCCCCGCAAATCCTGAAGATACTTGGTTATGAATCCGGGGGCCGAGAAGAACCTAGAGATAGAGTTTTAGCTGGTGCACATACCCATTGCTAATAGTGCGTACCATGCGCCTTGTGCGAATTCATCCTCAGTCCAATTGTGGAAAACCTGCGCAAAGTATATCAGTTGGATGATGGTCGCACCGGATGGGTAGTGATGAGAATTTACCAGTCGTTTGATATCCATTCTGGTCAGGTTCTGCAACGCGCGCTTGGTGGCTTCTACATCTCGCTCAGGATGGAGTTGGTTTTCACTTGGCCCAAATGCGACAATATGTGTATTGTTGTCTGGGGTGATACCATCCCCGAATGCGAAGGTTAGTGGATTGCAACTCGAATTGAGCCCGGTCCAGGACCTGAGATCGAGCCCCCGGGACTCGCAATGCACCTTCGACATTTTGTTCACATGGCCGATCTTGATGGCTTGTGCCTTGGCTGAAGGGAGCGGTGGCGAAAATGATATCGTGTGCAGGACGTTCAGAGGAATGGTGCAAACCACCTTTGAACCCCTGAAGGTCAGTCCTGACGCCGTCTGGATGGTGATATCCTTCCCGGAATCAACAACGCTGGTCACTCGATTGTCGAATGCGTAAGCCAGCTTGCCTGTGGCGAGGGCTTCCTGGAAGAACTTGATGGCAAAGCTTGACTGGCCGCCGCGGAACTTATACTTAATCATGTCCTCAACCCAGCCTTGGTATGAGTGCCCACAAAGTGCCCACCAATGTAGAAATTCATAGAAACTCGTGTTCTCAGGAGTGCCACCGCTGGTTGCTAGAACCCATTCTCTGGCAACGGCAAGCTCGTCCGGAGAGAGTGAATGTTCGACTTGTTTCAAGCGGTCGGACAGGGACAGCGAATCGAGTTTACTCGTCTCTGGCACAAAACCCTCGTTGTGCGGAAATGGCATGGCCTTCTTGCCTTCCACATCATCAACGTTGGCGAGCTTGCGAAGAGCTGATTGTATCAGTGCGTCCTGAGGCTGATCAGCAGACTAGTCTTTCTCAACCACCACGGTCTCATACCTCTTCATGGTGAGCCATGTCCCTCTGCCCATATTTGGTCATCAATGTAGAGAAGTTCTTGCCTGTCGACTGGTTTGGTGACACTTCGAGTTGATCACGCATCTCATAACGTGAGATCTCTCTCCAAACATGCGGTTGACGCCACGACACCCAGGTACCTCCCATCTCATAAGGGTAACTTCCAATGTTCGAAGACCATGAGCGGCCTCCAATGCGATCACGAGCCTCTAGAATTAACGTGCGATAGCCTGGTCCTTATCAGCACACCGGCATTGGGCTTTGCAGGTACGCTTATCTTACCGGCCAGAGTCAAATCACGAGCAGCCGTGAGGCCCGCGTACCCAGCTCCGAGGACGACAACATCATAACCCGAACTATTCTCGCCCTGCAGGTTCGACGGCGGCTCTATTTTCCCTATGCATGGAAGACCTTTCACGAGCCCTTCCGTGGCGTTCCAGTGGTATCCTTCCCGGGACAACATCACGACAGATTCTGGGGGAGGCAACCCAAGTTCAAAAGGCCACAACTTATAACAAAAGAGTCTAATCGACAAGCTCGCAACGCGCGGCACCTGGCACACGGCGACCTTCTAACTTATATATGTCTTTGCCATTAGGCGGTTGACACCAAGATTCGGATATTCGCGATATGTGGAGCACTTATACGATTCATCGAGTCGCCCTATGGTGTAGAGTATTTCCTGGTAAGCGGAGTCGGTAGCTTGCAGAGCGCCAATGATTGCTCGACATTGCTTTCAGTGGAGAGTGGGAGGCTCGCATGGACATGCCATTCTGGGAAACCGAAGACCTTCGAAATCTGGCGACGATGGTCAAAGGCACAACGGAGGCGTATGATACCTCACGAGATCCCCGGAAAAATGGTTCAAAATTTATACCCCATCATCTCTATCACCTTGCAACTCTGGTCCAGTTGTTGAACTCGGTGTATCCGCTGGAAATCGGACAGGTTGCCTTTTTTCTCTGGGCAAGGCTCGGACAACTCTGACCCGACGAAGGCTGTGATGACCATAGGGATGAGACGGGCCTGAACCGCATGAGTGACACCAGTGCAAGTATCCACGGCCTTGTGTGTAATATTAGTGTTCCTGGAGTAAGTTGTGTACACGCCAACGCCAATACTTGGCCGGTTCATGGCGACTCGAATCTAGGTGACCACCTCTTACGCCTGTTCTCTGTAATCGTGAATATACCCTCTTACCCTCAGCTCACCACTCTGTCCCGCTTCCTCCAATAGACGTCTCCGCAGCGTGGTTTGATATTGTACAATCTTACCAATCAAGTCAGGCTAGCTGATGTTGGATAGAGTACACATGGACAAATTCTCATCCCTGAAGCATAATCATCCCGCGTCGGGATCAGATGGTTTTGTAGATGTAAGACCTGAAATTGCGAGTCTACTATTGCCTCAACTCATCCTCTGGATGATCCATAAAATACTCTGTAAAAGGCCGAGTCTCGCCTTGCCGGTGCCGAGCGATGTTCGCTACTCTTTCTCACTCGAACGTCAACCTCCCAATATTCCACTAAATACGAGTGTTCTCGGCTTCTGAAACTGCTCCTAGGAAAGATCATGCTAAATGTGAGACTAAGAACTGTCTAGCTGGTTGAGGACATGGGCCTATTCTCAGAGATGGCTGTCTATCTGTCCTTTCAGCGACTTCATTCCCTTATATAGACGTTTGACCTGTGTCAAGAAGGCTGCCACTGAACCATAGCGAGGCCATCGTTCCATGATTTCGCGGTCGATCAAACAGGCTCTCAAACTAGCTGGATACTCGATCTATCCCACGGTACATCTTCCACTGGCGGTCTCGCGTCGTCAGGTACCACTAGTGTTGCCTCCACAGGAGGGCCGGTTCCGGGGATTACTTCATCCCGTGTCACCTCGATCGGGTCTCCCACAACGACTCTCGTCGCTACTTCACTGCTACCGCTTCGTTGCCATCAAGGAGTTCAAGGCCTTCGACGACTACCCAAGGCCCCATTTCCTCCAGCATCTCCGTTAGGGCCGTTTCCAGCTTAAGCTCCCCATCTATTAGCAGCTCGAGCGGCAGCGCCTCCCCAACAATTATATCCTCAATAGAGACTATAGTCTCGCCGAGTTCGCTTTCCGTTAGTACTTCTACTGGTAGTAAGAGCCCATCCTCTGTAAGCAGTCTCTAATTAACTAATGCGGCTACCTCGACCGGCACTACGTCCCTAGGATCGAGACAACTTCCGCAGTGACCGTGTCAATCCCTGCAACCCCGTCAGAAACTTCTCATCCATCTTCAAGCATGATGGCGAGATCGTCGGCGGCGTCATTGGCAACGTGGTCTTTATGGCTCTTTTGATCCTAGGTGCATATTTGCTCTTCCGACGACGACGACGAGGAGCAGCCACCCACCGGACACCGATTGTCACATGATATGACTCTCACATGACGGAAGGAGCACGGCTTGGCATGGCCTATGTTCTTAGTTCTCTTCCCCTCTCTTCCTTCATCTTTCAGACTTACTCCTCGAGAGACAGCCCACTAGATAGACACAACACCTTGAGCTATTGCAGCCATTCCTCGCCATTGAGGCGATTCATTCCTGTTCCCGTACCACGTTCCCGAGATACCACACCGATCCAGGAGGTCAAATTCGGATCAAGATGCAACAGACCCCTTGCCATCGTCCTATGATCACAATAAATACCAGGCTGTCCCACAGGGGCCGTTTGCGGAAATAGACCCCCGATCTAGCTGTGGAAGACCGAGAATACAGTGCAATGGATGCCGATGATGGGGAGGAGAGGCGACCAGATGGTAGAGCTGAAACGTGAGCGAATGAGCCCATTCCCAAGAATGCCACAGCACGAGAGTCCGACAGAGAAGACTATTTGCCATCCGACGTACCGTACATTACACGGTCAGCGCGGATGGAATTGTCCAGTGCCAGCCACACTGAGCTCCGCCAAGCGGGTACTCCAAAGTCTAGGCAGTCCGCCATGGGACCTATCGAATAACCTAGCGGACATGGATATTGAATGATTGCTGATGGCCCTGGGACGTAGGGGACGTAGGAGACGTAGGACGTGGGAGATCGAACCTCTTCCAAGGTCGTAGAATATCCGCCGTGGTGGTCCTACTTCTTTTAACTTGTGGGTTGGTAGAAAATTGCGGGAATTGGGGGTCACCTGAGACATAGACAGGCCAGAATGAGTCAGTGCCAGCAAGTAAAATAACTCTTTTTATGTAAAAAGACGATGAAACTCGTGATGCTCCTTGGTGGACCGCGGACTGCTGTTACAAGTCTTCCACAGTTGTTCGCCGCGATCTTCTTTAGGGCGGTCTTGCAATTTGGCCGATGACACGAAGTACTTGTACGGATCTTACTCGTCTCCCGATCCGTCAAATGCCAACCTGCCGCTCGCTGAGAGCTGTTTCGTATTACCTTAGTCTTGAAGAGCTGGGGCACACGCAATCAAGTCGTTGTGTTTGCACCCTTGAAGGCCAACTCCCTGCGATCCCTCCAAATCGTGCACGGATTGAAACGCCAGGCGCCGCGATGACGCCTCGCAAACAAATAGTGGATGATACACGGCACAAAGAATGGGACAGATGGGAAGTCATGCAACCCGCCTTCGAAGCTTCTGTCTGCGGTCCCAAATACGAGGGGTGCGATTCGATACTAAGACGGCATCAGGTCAGTGGCAGTTGATGGGTTATGCTTGTACACCACAGGGACATCTAACATTGTCCGTAGCCATTAGGCACTTCTCCAGACGCTTGTAAGCCTGCCGGACACGCTCGCTGTCATACGCGTCTAGAGCTCGTAGAGTGTCAATCTCATCACGCAGATGTCGAGACAATGACTCTCCAAACCCTTCGATCAGGCTCCTGACCTTCGCTCCGTCATAGTCTTGAGGAGGACAAGTCCGCGCGTATTCCTGAAACAGGTCAAACCCGGGTGTGAATGCTCGGTGTTGCTCTATATTGCGATCCATGATTCCATGGACACCCGAGATCTGCTCGATGCTTGGGAAGAAAACCTCTTCTTCGGCATCGTGGTGGTGGTGCATGGATTCACCCCAGCATTGGCAATATGTCAAGAAGTCGCGGATCGTGCCCAGGTCTTCACGGGGGATGTGCAGCGCTTGGAGGTAGATCGAGTTTAGCCCTCGGAGGATGCCATTGTGCGCGAGCGCCATCTGCGTCGCCACATAGTATGCCGCATGTGAGGACTACGAGGATACATTCAGTTGATACAACCTTTCCAGCAGAGAAATGAGAAAAACGTACATCTTTTGAGAATGGAAGTGTGGAAATAAGGGAATACGGCTCATCCGCCCACTGAGAAGACATATTGCCCAGTTTCTCGTCTAGAATGAAGTAGTAAAACCCGCTGCCAACCCACAGTTGCAGGAGGTTGGCGAGAGATATATTGACTAGAATATACTGTTCTCTGTACTCTGTGCACCGTACACCGTAAACCACTGTCATGGACTTTGGTTGCACACGGACACTGACAAATTGATGGACACAGCCACCGAGTAAGAGTGTATCCCTCCCTGGTGGCGGCTTGATTCGACTCCGCCTTCAAAGTTAGCGCGCGGTGCAACTCCATTCCGGCGGTTGACGGGAGGAAACACAACCCGGCTTCCAAGTTGGCCGCGACCGAAGTCCTCTATTCTGTACAGGTACCAGCTAATTGCACGGAGTGCTCTTAAGCCACGAAAACCCACCCAGCGTCAATCCCATACCGCCAGTGCAACTCAACCGCAACTCATCATTACCATGAAGGTCCTTCTCCTTGGCGCAACCGGCAATCTGGGTCTTCGCCTCGTCGCAGCCCTCCTCACACATGGCCACAGCGTTGTTGCCTTCGTACGGTCCCCGAATAAACTCGAGTCTCTCATTCCAGCATCCGTATACCAACAAATCACCGTTGTTCAGGGTGACGCCACGGATTCAGCGGCAATCAAGAGGGCGATCTTGGACGCTGGCTGTGATGCTGTCGTCAATACTGCGGGCTTAGCGGCCTTGCCTCCTTGGGGGAAAAGTGACCTCCCCAAAATATTCCGCGCCGTCGTGGACGCTGCACGAGAAGCGGGGGCGGAGAGAAAGAAACCCTTGAGAGCCTGGCTCTTAGCCGGCCTAGGAGCGCTATATTTCCCCGGATCAGAAACATTGCTCTCGAACTAGTAAGTACAAATTTCACAAATGACATCTCTCGAGCCCCCATACACGGCCGTTCTTTTTGTCCCCTTTTCTTCGGGGGTGGAGGGAAGAATGGCTCCAAGATTTATCGACTCCAACAATTCTAAGAACCAATATGCAGCATTCCCATCTACCTAGAACACCGCCAGAACCTGCAGCTTCTTCGATCCCTCCCTCAAAACACGATTGACTGGTCCCTGCTTTGCCCGGCTGTCATGACCCCTGAAAGCTCAGAGATCAAGGTCCCTACGGCAAGTTTGTATGGAAAGCTGATCGGCAACGCTTGGTCTCCACCGTCATGGCGAGATTCCTGGGTCAAGCACATCCCCTTGATCGGGAAGGTGATTTTGTGCGCCATGAATGCTCAACGCTATGAGACCACGCTTGAGCAGAATGCAGAGTTTATCGCGGATGACCTCGAGAGCTACGAGAGTCGCTGGAGTGGAGTGACGGTAGGAGTGATCGACCCGTCAAAGTGAGTTGAATTGGTGGTTCAGACAAGGGCGGAACGAGTGACGACTGTTTTCTCTTGGGTTTCGAATATAACATTCTCCTCGATGAGTTTGATAACTCTTGTACGATTTTTACGCATACTCCGTATAATGCAATGCTCATAGGCGGTCTCTTTGACTAAACCGCACCAAATTCTAGTTACGATAGGCAAACCTGATAAATGCCAAGAAAAAGGCCAGCCAACGGACGGAAAGGGAGACAGGGCAATCATTAGGTTTTTCGTTCTCGACTCGCGAATAATCTAGGTGGCGACATAAAATTCGAGACTGAGCATTGCCAGTGAACCGCGTATCTTACAGTAGACAAGGATTGATAACACCATAAGCCTTGCCCTCTTCATCATGGCAACCTCCTTGAAACAAGAGGTCAGAGCCGCAACAGTTTACACAAAACAGTCGCCAGATCGTGGAAAGGGTATTTTTGCAGTACATGATATCGCACCCAAGTCAGAGGTCCTTTTTGTTGCGCGGCCGCTTATGGTAGCACTAGACACTTCGCAACTACAAACCCGTTGCTATTACTGCTACAGTTCCCCTGGAGACCACAGTCTTCCTCTTGACATGACTAAAAGCCGGACGTTGAAGACGTGCAGCGGGTGCAAAGTGGCCAAATTCTGTGGCCAGGTACGTTTGTCGCACTGCTGCCCTCAGACAAGAGAACTCAGGAATATAGTGTTCTAATTTCGTATGCAGAAGTGCCAGACTCGGGCGTGGTCAGAGTATCATCGGCTGGAGTGTAAGCTCTACGGTAGATTGCACCCTCGGATACTTCCTAGCACAGTCAGAGCTATTGTTCGATTACTGAAGCAGCACAAGGCACATCTTCTCCCCCATTCTGAATGGGATCAGCTTTTGGCACTAGAGAGTCATCAGGAAGATTTGCTGAACGCGGGAGGCAAGCGTTGTCAGGAAATCTTCATAATGATGAAAGGCATTAAATCCTATTGTGGTACTGACCACAGTGAGGAGACGATACTTCGCCTGGCTTGTGTGGTAAGCATGCCTTCAGCGCCTGTCGTGAAGTAAAGCTGAGAACCCTCAAGCTGCTCATCAACTCGTTTACTCTTACAAATCCGACGTTCGACTCTTTGGGATTAATCCTCCACCCAACACCAGCCCTTTTGAACCACTCTTGTGATCCGAATGTGTTCGTGAGATTTGACATCCCGCCGGTGGGCGCTCAAGAGGACTTTCCACCTTACGGAAACATATCTTTCAACGCGTTGCGGCCAATTGCCAAAGACGAGGAACTTACGCTTTCTTACATTGACACAACCTTCCCTTTTGACAAAAGACAAGAAGAACTGAAAGATAGGTATTTCTTCACTTGCAATTGCAGTTTGTGCTCCAGAGGTCGACACTCTACTAGAGACAGTTTTCATCCGCTCATCAATGTCGTGGTGCCAGATCCATTGCAACCAGCGACTCCTGCCATAATTGCGGAGGCTGGCGACCAGGCAGAGCAACTCTTCATAGGATTGCAGTCTCAAAGCGGACTTGAGCACACCCAAATTGACAGCATCAAACACATCATGCATCGCTTGGCACAAACGAGAGGCTGGCCACTGCACCGGTACCCTTACCCTCAGTTGCGGCAGCAATTGCTCCTCGGGCTACTCGACTCCGAGAGGTATTCAGAGGCATTCTTGCACTCGGGAGCATTTGTCAGAGCAATACATCCTGTTCTATATGAACAAGAGTATCATCCAACCCGAATTGTGCAGATGTTCACATGCTGGAAGCTTTGCCACCTGTGTTTGGAATCCGGTTTGCTGAAGGAGAGAGGGTCGGACAACACCCAACTTGACCCACGGATGCTCATGTCCTTGAGCTGTGTGATGATCGATGACATTCACAGAATCCTGAACGAAGGGGTCCGGTCGAACGGAAAGCTGGAAAATATGGTTCATGAGGCACTTCAAAATGTAAGGAAAGAAGGCGTCTTCTGGAACGAATACCGGCAAAAGATGGCAGAGACACGTGAAACTGCGCTCTCGTGGATTGATGACCAAGTCAGAGCATTATTCAGGAATGAGGACGTTTCCCGAGACATCATCGACTGGGTCTTCAAACCACGAGGCTGATTCTTTGGCCCCCAAGCTCGAAGGATTGGGGCTGTGCAACTGAAACCCCCTTTGGAAGCGATCGACCCAGAGCGCGAAAGCTCCTTTGCTGATCAACGCTGGTGCCTGGCAGGAAATATTACACCTCCAAATAACCCCCCTCTCCATGGTCCGTACTACTTCACCACGCCTATTACTTCGATTTGTAGCTCACGACCTTGGCGCTTTGAAAGCGCCCAAGTGAAGCGTCCCAGCGGCTGTGGGCGAATAAGACCAATGGATTTCCACAATGCTCAAGAAGCCATGGAATCGGTCTCTGGCGCCTTTTTCCGCAACGCCACAGCGTCCCGCGTCGACACTGACGCGGTCATATTTGACACCATCTCCAACGCCCATCCCGGCGTACCCATCACTATCGTCCCGGAATTCAACTGCAACTTGAAGGCCTATGCTGCAGCTGGCCATGCCTCGATCGAGGTTCTTGAACAAAGCAATATTGACCCCAAGATCTGGCCGGATTCGCTCAGATGGACCTTGTTTCTCCCACCAGTCAAGCGCATGGACGGCGGCAATGGTATTGTCGCTGAGGAGGTCTTTTTCGAAAGCTACATCTATAAATGGGGGAACCTAACGTTCTTGGTCTACTTCGTTGACGGTCGAGACGGGCTTTTGTCGTATCCGCAAGTCCGGAACCAGTATATCTTGGGCGATAAAGCGGCAGCGCGAACCCTGGTAGCGACCGTTGGACGATGGGAATCTATCCTGCATGACGAGGTGTGGGTGTTCGACAAGGGTTACTGGCAGAAGGATGCGCTCCTGTATCGGAGCATCATGAAATCTCGTTGGGAGGACGTTATTCTCGACAAGGAACTCAAGGATGATCTCATCGACACAGTCCAACGATTCTTCGATTCGAGGGAACAGTACAGCCATCTTGGTGTTCCTTGGAAGCGAGGCGTTATTTTCTACGGCCCGCCGGGGAATGGTAAGACCATTTCGATCAAAGCCACCATGCACACTCTGTACAGCCGTGACCCGCCGGTCCCGACGCTGTACGTGAAGTCGCTGGTAAGTTTCTTCCCACCAGAGTTCAGCATCGACACGATTTTCCAGAAGGCCCGACAAGAAGCGCCCTGCTACCTGGTCTTCGAAGACCTCGACAGCCTCGTCACCGACCAGGTGCGCAGCTTCTTCCTCAACGCCGTCGACGGCCTCTCCGAGAACGACGGCATCTTCATGATCGGCAGCACAAATCATCTCGACAGGTTGGACCCCGGTATCGCCAAGCGCCCGTCCAGGTTCGACCGGAAGTATCTGTTCGACAACCCGACCTTCCAGCAGCGGGTCCAGTATTGCAAGTATTGGCAGAAGAAGCTGCGCGATAACAAGGAGATTGAGTTTCCAGACGAGATATGTCCGGCGGCCGCCAAGATCACGGACGACTTCTCCTTCGCGTACATTCAGGAGGCGTTTGTGACTGCACTGTTGGAGATTGCGAGAGAGACGGACGGAGGAGGCCGTGGAGGAGAAACAACCTCTGGAAAGGACGAGAAGATGGAAGAGCTACACGAACAGTGGGATTTGTTGGAAATCGACTGTGGAGGTCGCGTCGATGCCTTGCTCAGGGACAAGGATTTGAACGACTACATCCTGTGGAGGAAGCTGAAGCACCAGATCGAACTCTTGCGGAGGCAGATTTCAAAGGAAACCTCCCTCCGGTTGGCGTAAACCAGACAACTCCCTCTCCTGGCCCTCCTGCATCCATTCGATCAACTTTCTAAACCGACGGATACGTATATGGGGATGGGATGTTCGAACACGACGGCCACGTTTTGCGCTTTTGAATAAAACCGCGTTCCTCTTCTCCAAAGCTTTGCGACAAAGCAAAGACAAGCAATAATGAAAAGGATTGGACTGAAAGCAACAAAAAAAATGCTTTCAATGTTTTAGTTCCAAAATTTGTTGCAAGAGACACCGCTCTTGACTTGTTGGGCTAAGAATATGTTAAGAATATGATAAGGATAATTGGAGGATAATGATATGTGGAGAGAGAGAAAGTGCACAGAAAAGGGAGGGAGGCAAGGGTTTATATCCTTGTGCAGATTAAGCAGACATGAATGCTGAGAAGGTAATTGAGATAGAGTTCTGTGTGTTGGGGTGGTTCTGTGCTGAGGATCCGTTGGTTCTGTCAATGTCATCCTCAATGAATGCGCGGGCCACACCATCCACTGGTCAGGTCAGAAAGCAAAGCCTTCGAGAAAGGTACTCGTAGAAAGAGTGATAATCTGAAGGTGAATATTAGGTATGGAAAGTAGGTGTATCCGGACAGGGTACGCGACCAAATGCCCGTTCTCTTTTACTGTATGCGATGACCCTACGCAGGGGCGCAGCGCCGTGGGATTGCGTTGATTCAATCCCATGCGCACGTCCTTCGCAATTCCACCAAGTCGAGTATCTTGGAGGGCCGGCCAAATATGAAATGCCGACACTCTTGAGCAAGGTTTTCTTTCTGATACCACGTATCTCTCGTCACAGCTCTTGCGCAGCCAATGTGGAGGCTCTTGGCTTGACTGCTTTGCCGAAACTCCTGCTTCTGTTCGATTTTGCAGAACTGAACGGTCCCCAGGTGTCCGCGTGGTTCTCACAGCAAGGAGACTGAGGAGCGCGTGGTGGGATTGAGCAGGTGTTGAGTCCCAAGATGAGTATTCCACGGCAAGAGCAAGAGTGGGAAGTTGATCTTGATCTGTGGACTAGTGATTGGGTACTGTCATGGCAATGTAGGAGCAAAGCAGCGAGAAATAAGGGGCTGCTGCGAAAAACCCCTTGATGCACCAGTTGGTCCTCATTGAGAGAATATCTGGCAAAAGTGTCTTATACTTGGGTTCAGGAATGAGAATTGCCTATTAAGAGCCGTAAAAAGAGGAGAGCGTACATGGCAAGGACACATTGATGAGGACAGCAGATGTGGCACCACACAGAGAGGAATGAGGCATCAGTTTCAGATGGAAATGATCGCGAGACGCAAAGTGCGTTTTGCGGTATAAGTGCTCTGCCGAGCTCTACGGAGAAGCATATCCGTAAAGCTGTCGTAGGTTCAAACTTCTCAAAAACCAGGTCTTCCAATCACGCGTTTGCGAACTTTGTTCAACAAAAAGCGCTGTGGCCCATCTGACTGAAACAGCACCGTCTCGTCTATTTTTTGATAACATCTATAGTCTCGCATAATGTTGTCTGCGTTGCCGGCAACAATTCCTGTTGAGACGAGTGCGACACAAGATGGATGAAATGGCCCCGACTTCGAGGAAGTCCAAGACCACTTGTATGCAATGTCGTGCTCGGAAGGTAAGCGGAGGACGAATCGCTCTTGACATTGTGAGTTTGTTTGGCCAGCGGCTGAAATTAGACGGCAGGTGCGTTGCGACGGGCGTCCTAATTGTTGTCGCAACTGCGAACGCTTGAGGTTTGATTGTTCATTTCAACCGAGAGAAGCTGGTCCTGCGGGCGATTCGCCCTCAGGCGACCAATCCCTCGTTCAGCTAGAGCGAAGACGCGGGATTCGTGCCTGCACAGAATGTCGTTCTCAGAAGATTCGGTGCGGCGGAGAATCTCCTGCATGTTCCAACTGTCTTCGAAGGAATCGACCTTGCGTCTATCCTGCCCTCAAAAGGCCGCATCGGACGCCGCAGACTTCTAGCTTACCTTCGCCTGCTGTTGCGCAGCGCCCTGAAAATCAACCGCAATTCCCATCCCAGTTGGAACAGCCGGCTAGCGAAGTTGGCCAAACTCCGCTATCGAGCGATGGCGCTTTGCCGAACCGCCAAGAAATCATTTCTTTGATCGAGGCGTATTTCCAGCACATCTACGCGCTTCCCTGGTATGCTTTCTTGCACAAACGATCGGTCATGCAAAGGTGTCACGAGGGGACGATTGAAGACTGTTTGACATTTGCAATCTGTGCGGTGACAAGTCAACGTCTCAAGATTGAGCCATACGCTCGGGAGTTGAGTGCCCAGTGGGCTCAGAGGGCCGAAGACTTCCTCTTACAACATCTAGAGAGTCCTTCAACTTCTCGGCTCCAGGCTCTCATCTTGATTGTGCGATACCGGGTGGAAGTAGGTCACTTCTCGAGAGCTTTTATGCTCGCTGCACTGGCTGGTCGATCTGCCGTTGCGCTGCGCCTGAACTATGAACGCCCTGAACTACGTTTCTTGGCCCAAGAAGTCCGTCGGCGATTGATGTGGTCGTGTTTTGCCCTCGATGGCAACTTTTCTGTCGGCCTGCGAGAATTCGAGACGTGTCCGCCGGAAAACGTCTTCCTTCAACTTCCATGTCCAGAAACGGCTTTCGAGCAGGATGCACCTGTGGAGACAGCCCCGCTCAGAGCAACTTCCTTCGATAGGCCTGAGCGCATCGGCACCTACGCTGCATGTATAAGACTTGCCGCAATAAGAACAGATATCATGAGGTATACCGTGAGCTGTCGAATTGGTGGCTCTGCGCTGACTGACCCAGATTGACACGCCGGCTTGCTTCTTCCGTGGTTCCACCTGGGGAACTCATGCATATGGTGCGGCGATTTGAAGATGAGTTGCAGCACCTATATCGAAGCCTTGCCGACTCTGATCGATATAACCCCAAAATATTCTCCTACTGTGAAAGACCGGCCCGAATCCTTATGGTGCACGAATGTTGGCACCAAGCGTATACTGATCTTTACCGAATCTTTTTGACAGGGTACCGAGAAGCCGCTCCTCCTTCAGCCATGGAAGGAATTAATCGTGAAGACATCCTCCGCAGGCGTACCCTGTGCTTAAATCACGCATTGTCAATTGTTCAGATTTTCGCAGCATTCTCAGAGCAGTGTAAGGTCCTGACAATCGACTTTGACACTGCAATTTGTGCGTATCATAGTGCCCGAATCATCCTCTTTAGCGCTCAAACGGACGTTGTGACTCAGAGTTTGAGTATGCCCGCCGCCCTGGAGAAAGCTCGATTCTGTCAGTCGATCATGAACAGGTTTTTTCGCACCTCTCCCGTGGTCGAACCGATGAAGAAAGAACTCGAGATGCTCATCGCGCGGCATTCGTCTCAGAACACCAATGCTGGCATACAACTACCCCATCCTGAAGAAGTACTGGAGGATCATTTATCAAGGCTCGCAGATGAAGCTAGGACCAGACAGAGACTAGCAATCCATAGTCTAATAGGCCGAGCAGATTTTGTTGACGACAGTAATGAAGTCACCAGCCCTGCACCGCCCAGGGAGCACCATTCCAACGGCGCCTCGACCGCGTCCTCAAGGCTGCAAAGGCAGCGCCTGGTAAGAAATTCTATGAATGTCAAACCAAACCCTCAAATCCTCCGCTCTCAGAGTGTCCCTGGAGCGACCCAATCAACACAGTCCAAACAACCCGATCGAATGATTGAAAGCGGAAGCAATGAGCCAACAAATTACGCCCAAGAAGATCAGGGCCAGTGGCTGGACGGCATGCGCCTCGCCTTCAATCCTTGGATGGGATGGCCCGAAACGTTGGAAACATATGGATTTTCTCAAGATCTAGACGACGAATATTTCTAGCATATATTCCCCCCCCCCAGTGTAACCTCACCGCAATCAACGGCAACTTGATACTCATTCAAATCAGCAGATCAACCTGCGCCTGCGCTACGAATGCTGTCGACAAGGATTCTCGCAATGCTGCCAGCTCGAAGCGGAGTCACTGCAACTTACACATGCTCGGCTCTCATACGATACTTCTGGACTCCTGTGCCTTCTCTGCCTTATTGAACAAGAACATGAGAGTCACGATGAGTTTACCAATAGCCGAAAACAAGACCGAAGTTGCTGGACCTATGCCTCGATATATTCCTGCGCCGAAGAAAGCCCCCGCCACAAGGGCAGCAAGAAAGCTTACTCGTCGGTTTCGGGGGCGATTCTTCGCCGCGAAGAGATGAGGGTCGATTAGCAGATCAACCCATGCAGCCGTTGCCATCGCTGTGCTGATTTCTGTGATCGCCAACGCTCGCGATAAGACGACCTGACTCCCTGCCGCGAAAGCCAGCAAGCCGATAACCACCATTGTTTTTGTGCCTTCCAGCTCGATACCGTAAGCGTATTGAATGGCAGCCGCCATGAAGACGAGTATGCTCTGGATCAAATTGCAAAATACGATCCAAATACGAGAGCGAGGGCCGACGACGTGACCCAGTTGCCCTGTTATCCATCCTGCAGCCAGGAAGAACCCCAGACCCACCCCAATGTTTTCCGTCTTGAATAATTTTCCAGTCAGGTCCGGCAGGAGGATAGCCATTGCCAGCATGACCGTGTTTCCAGTCTGGTTCGAGGCAAAGCAATGGTAATCCGGGAAGGTTGTTGCATCTTGCATTCCCGTACAGAAAGTGAGGATCAGGAGTTCGGTCTCGGCGAGAATATTTACTCGGACATGGCTTGTCAAGTGTTCTTTCAGCCGTATCGCGACTGTCTTCTCTTGTGATTGCTTGATGGTAAGGTCGACCTGCGCTGGATGGTCATGCTCTTTCGTCGCGCTCGAGACGCTGCTATCATCATTTGTGGAAGGCATTGCTGAGGTGGAGCGAGGTGAAAATGAGCGAGATCCGCGGCTTGAGAAAAGGGTTTCCAACTGGCTTGCTGGTGAGAGAAGAAAGTGTTGTGTTTCTCAAAAGCGAACAAGAAACCCGCCAGTATTTGTGGAAACCGCGCATCGGCATTCCCAGCACTGGGAATACCACCTTGCTGGGCTCGCCCCTCTCTACGCAGGCCTGGTCCCATTATCCTGCAAGGCTTCTGGTGTCTGCTCACCTTCGAGATCCCCAGATGACAGTCCGAGGGCATATCTGACAAGAATACTGTCATTTACGCTACAAATACAGTATGAGCTATGCGTCGATACCAGAGCCTTGTGCATTGGACGAATCACAACATCGGCCGACTCCCGCACCGAAAAGCGATCTTGCCACTTAATCCCTCGATTGCCGGCGTGCGCGGCTGTTGGCATCTCACCAAAAGGCTGTCCGACTACCGGACGACCCCGAGTACCGTAGCATGACTTGCGACTGACCTCATTCCAACGAACCATGGTTCGACTCGCTCCTGGTCCATGGTCGGATCGTCGGCTGATTTGAGCTTTCCGAAGGGCTCAGTTGCTTGGAGGCTCTACCTTGGCATTCACAAAAGGGTAAATTTTTGCTCTCAGATGAACAAGACTCCAATGGCCATCGTCCCAAAGCCCATCAAAGGATAATAAATGCGGTCGGTGGCAATAGCACAATGTCAGTGCCCCAACTGGAGGATACCCACAAGCCAGAGTGGCTATGATGAGACGAGACCAATCCAGGGGCATTGACCGCTGATTCCAGGGTAATGTGCGAGTCGGTCCTGCCGGTTGTCCCATTCATGGGAGAGAAGGGTGGTCGATTCATCAACTGGCTCCACGTACAATAATCGTTTGTCTCAACGTAGTGTATGGTTCGGATGTGTCTCCGCCCTCCGGGCTCAGAGCATCAGCCTGCATGCGAGGGAGTAAGAAATCAATCCATATGCAGGGCAAAGGAGAATGGCGGCAAGGAGCAATTACTTGCGTAACCTGCAACTCCATTCCTGCTCTGTCGACCAGGACAGAGACCTCCCTCCTAAAAGACAGAGGATGGCCGGAAGCCGATATGGGGTGAGACGGCCCTCTTGCCGGCGCAGACCTGAAGTCCACAGTTGCTGCCCAATACCTGCGCGAAGGTTAGGACAATGTTCTAGCTTGATCCTCGCGGTCAATCAAGGTGACGCGTGGGCTTGCGAGGGGAGCTGCTCCAAAACACCAAAACAAAATATCCCAACTTGGGCCACAACCGACTTGCACTCAATTTTTCCTTGCAAGATGGTTACGGGACGAAGAATGGAAAACTGAGTGAACACACGATGGCCCTTGCGTCTAAAAAATACGGTGAGCGCGCACCACCAAGGCTGCTGAGCTCCACAGCGTCGGTCTCCTTGAGACTGAACTGTTCAATGGAGAACTGGAGCAAAATTTTCCTCAAACACAGCTTTCGGCAGTCGGAGTCTCCAGTCGGCAGTCGCAATGACCGGCTACACGGATCAAGAGCGGACACACAACCCTAGTAGTCACCACTGGAGGTCGAAAATTACAGTATCCCCACCTGGGTCTGAGAAAGACTGAGTCAGTTGAGGTGGAATTCCAGCAATGGCAAAGGGCGAGGTGCCTACCAAGTATGAACTTCGTCATTCCCCGAATATCGCCTGAAAGGTTTGCCACTACTTCAACCAACCTCGACCCAGCAGTCCGTGTTCTGAATTTGTAATGACGCCTAACACTCAGGCACAGGCGGGACCGGAGGCAACTTGGCGACCAAGTCATGTTGAGGGACTAGGCCGACGATTTGGCCAATTGCTACTGGGTATCGAATCAAGACTGGGCTGCGATCGAGTCGAGTGAGCCCACCGGAAAGCCTTGCGGCGCCCTGATGTCGGACAAATCTTTTAGCCGCCTCCTCGAGAATCTTGCCTCCACTCTCGTGAATCTGTCCACATCGAACCAATACTTGGACATGGGCAACCTCGCTCTGGCGAACAGCAGGATTCTATTTCAAGCGGTGGCGGGAACATACTCGCCGTTCACTACGGCACCTACATATTTCTTTCCATGTTCCTTATTTCTTTGAGGGGTTTCTTGGGCGAAGACATAGAGAATGTTGCGCCTTACTTGCTCCCATTTTGCAGAACTTAGGAGTCAGGGAATTATCGAATAAACCGCCGAATAGGGCTCATGAGGTGTAGCAGAAAGTATGGAAACAATAAGAAATTGAAAGCTCGGTATTGCTACAGAATTCTGTATACTCTTCGTATGGAGTCGATGCTCGCCAGCCTGGTATTCGACGCGTGAGTGCACAGTGAACTTCATTCGGCTCGCAAAATCCGGCCTTGAAAGACATCAAGGCAAGAGAAAGAGCTAGTACGCACGTACGTAAGGGTCATTAATTTCGTTTATTACTTTCGTCCCAGTCCTCACTCAAATATAGTTCGTATCATTCTGTACGGTTAAAATGCCCCTCGCAGCCCGAGGATCAATTGAACGCCGTATACTCGGGTTTGATGTACGTATCGGCTATCTCTATGTCCTTTGTGGTCATCTTGGCGATGCCACGCTTGCGCCGCTGCAACTGCTGGATGTCATCTTCGACGGAATTCTGGACGACGTAGCGGGTGACCAGGACGGGTTTTTGCTGGCCGATGCGGATGGTGCGGCCGATGGCCTGGGCCTCGACGCTGGGATTCCACTGGGGCTCGACAAGGAACACGCGGTTGGCGGCGATGATACTAAGCCCAAAGGCGCCGACGCCCGTGGTCATGATCAGCACGGGGATCCACGGGTCCCTCTCGAAGCGTGCGAGCACCTGCTGGCGGTGCTCGACGCTGAGTTCGCCGTCAATGCGCTCGAAGGTCATTCTTCGGTCTCGCAGGTGTCGGCCGATCAGGTCCAGAGTGGTTGTCCAGCACGAGAAGACGATGCTCTTGTCGCCTGCTGCGGCGGCGGCGGCGA
Organism: Cladophialophora bantiana CBS 173.52; assembly: GCF_000835475.1. Classification (NCBI taxonomy): domain Eukaryota; kingdom Fungi; phylum Ascomycota; class Eurotiomycetes; order Chaetothyriales; family Herpotrichiellaceae; genus Cladophialophora; species Cladophialophora bantiana. The sequence continues at coordinate 874,016 of NW_015971588.1, forward strand.
GGTCCTGCACGAGTGCGATCATCTTCGATGAGCAGCCCTCGGAGCGGAGATCGCCTTGGTGCAGACGGGACTGGGATATCTCCCCTACTCCCAACGCGTGACGTTGAATTTTGGAAGGTCGGAGCGTCGCCTCGCACACTGGACAGTTGTCGCCTGTGCCTTCTTTGCACTCTTTGCACAGAATATGTGTACACGTGTCAGACAGGCCTAGCGCCCGGTTCGGGAGGATGCCGTACACTGTCTGTTCGCACGCCGAACACTTAGCCTCTCCATCGCTCCCCACAGAGGTCAACGCGTCTTCTCGGGAATCCCGCGTGTTCCTGCTCTTAGCCCAATGGAACTGGTGCTGGAAAGTCCCATGATTGCAGAGAAGCCGCAGTTGAAGTTGAGCTTGGAACATGCTGAACTTGCTCTGGCTCTCAGATACCACGAGATGATGCAACGCTCGTTTCATGTCTTCTTTTGTCTTGTTATACTGATCTCGCTCTTTAGGCGACAACTGGATGCTGTGTATCGTCTCGATTGGGACGGCCATATTTAGGTAGTCCTTCGTACGCCGAATGCAGATTGAGTCAAACAACCGGACGAGATTGCGTTGGCCCTCCAGGCGCCTGATGCCCCCATCGTTGAATGGGACTGTTATGTATTTGCGGAAGACGGCCAGTCTGTCAAACGGGAATATCTTGATGAATGTGAACAAGGAACCGATATCATCCAGAGTATTTTGTATGGGAGTGCCGGAAAGACACCAGCGAAATTTCGCGTCTAGTTCAGCAACGCCCTTGTATAGAAAGGTAGAATTTCGTCGTATGAAGTGCGCCTCGTCCAGAACGATGCGATACCAGGCAACCTCTGTGGCAGGGTTGGCTCTGTGCTTATCTGCGATAATGGTATGATATGTTGTCAAGACGATGTCACAATCGGCCAAGATTCTGGAGTCTTTGGTTCTCGTATTACCGTGATATTTCAGGATCTTCAAGTGTTGATTGACGCGATTCCGGATCTCATCTTCCCATGTAGCCAGCAATAACGGGGATGGAACAACCACCAATGTCGCCCTCGAAGGTATTTTGCTGGGGAGGATGTCCTCCGCAATGTGCACATCCCGGTCATTGGACCATATCGTTGCCTCGTCCAGTGTCCTGACGATCAAAGCTAGTATCGAGTAGGTCTTCCCCATGCCCATTTCGTCTGCTAGAATACCGCCACCAGCTTCGACTGGCAGCGTCCGAGATTTTATCCCTGTGATTTTATGGCGATACCAGGGTTCCGATTCGATGAGCGTAGGCTCCCATAGTTGAAATTCCTCTGGGATAGGACCTGTCTCTCGCTGTATCATGAAGTCGAGAGCCTTCTCCTGATGGTGAAGAAGTGGTGTACGGAGGCGCTTATCACCAGCCACGCCCTTGAGATGCGAATCACGCGTCAGCATCGAGTACATTTTTTCAACCGAATCCTGAAAGCCAGAGGTTCTAGAGGACTGCTCAGTTTGACTAGGTATTTCTGGCTCAATCTGTTGCTGACTTGTATTCAACTTCAAGACATGCGGGTTGTCATATTTTGAATGTGGGCTCACCCAATCGGGCCGTTGAAGCCAGATTTTCTTGACGGAGAAATCATGGCCAATAGAAGTCTGTGACTCTTCAGTCCCATAGACATTGATGTTGATAGTTGTAAGCGCATCTTTCGCTTTTTTGGCGGCCCCAATATCTCTGAATGAGTCAGTCCTGTCTTATACATTTTCGGGACAGCATTAAAGGGAAGAGATAGTCATGTAAACGTAGTTGACGCTTGAGAAGTGGAGGGGCCGAGTCAAAAGCAGACATCACTCCGCCACATAGCTTGTAAATGCCTCTTCACCTGCTCGGGCCGGACACTTACTCGAAGATCATCCTTCTATGGACCAGCGCTTCAAGACGGATGTGTTGGGACTTTACGTGTCCCACCAATGACTCTGTCAAATGAAAATTGAGCGTTGCAATCCGCATGCCATCTGGGATGCAGATGGACAGACTATCGTCGTCGAGAACGACGTCCAGGATGAAATGTGTCCGGGTCTGAGGCACATTACCCCTGAGACGTTGCGAAACCTCACGCATGTCCCCTTCAAGCTTAGCTTTTGCACGGTAGATCTGTGCGAGAAGTATTAGTCTGAGCCTTTCAGGGTGAAGTCTATTCGGCCATAGTGGGCTTTTGGGAGGCGACGGAATTCACTTACCATGCCATAGCATCGATTGAAGCCATTTTGCCGCTGACAGCCTCTGTCTCCTCCACCTACCAGCAGCTCATCTACATCTCCAAAGGGAGCTATTCCCAGGTCTTTTGCTAACCAGGTTTCAATGTCGTCCTGCACATTGTGGATGGCAGGAAAGAAAGTATTTGATGGCTCGTGCCCCTCTTCAACATTGAGAATGCCAGCGTTAATGTTTGGATCTCCGATCAATTCGTTCCAGACATTGTTCCAGTCACGAGCGCCGACATCTAGATGGGGCTCTGGGCCATCACCAAAGCTCTCCGACTGCTGTGAAGAAAACGGCTGAGACGAGAAGGCGCCGCAATGGTCAGGGTATTGGAAGTGATCGAGCTGATGAGGCTGATCGAGCTGGTCGATGTAGTCGGCCGAACGTTTCAATGATGTCATAGCGTCTCACAGGGGGTGGAGCCTGAACCACGCATTCAGTCAAAGGTGCCTCCTTAAGTGCCAAACAACAACGGCACTGACTACCACCTGGCATCAGTGTCTGAATGCTACCGCATTGGCTTTAACACATCAATGCGACAAAGAAGCCAGCCATGCCAGCCTCGGGGACTCCCAGGAAGGTTATGAGGCTACACAACAATGCGGCTGAGGAGTGATTGGCTCCGCCTCAGCGTGGACGCCTTGTCATGCAAGCGAGTCTGCCTTCTCGCGTCTGCGCCTGCGCCTCGTTCTGTGTCGACCCTCAGCCTGATCGTGCTCCTCCTTAACATGGCCTCTAGGACTTTGCACACTCCTTCCCTGGACAATTCAACGGTGTCATCGACTGGGCTCAAGGCACCGGTTCGTGCTTACTGTTACTTTTCGAATCCATTAAGCCGCCTTCGAGATACCCTGCGCATGACTCGCTCGATTTGGGGACATTGAGCAGCAAAAGGCCACGAAGCCATAAAGATTTAGTCAAATTGTTGACCCTCGTTGTGCTCTATACCCTTCCTGTGCGAAATGTCTGCCCCAACACAAGCCACTTCAGCGGGACCTGGTGCGTTCGAAGTCGCGCTGACCAAGTTTAAAAGTCATCTGGACGGGAAGCAGTTGCAAAGCTTCAAGGTTACAACTCTCAGAGATGTCGAGGCGGCGCTCGCTGAAATTCAAAACCGTCAGACTGCACAGCGGGAACTACGCAATTTGACTCGAATTCGTCGCTTCCTGGATGCGATGGAGCAATTCGGCAATGTCGTCGAAGTCTTCACCAACACAAGTGATATCGTTGCTTTCATCTGGGGCCCGCTCAAATTTCTCCTGCAGGTGTCAAGCACCTGGGCGAATTCCCTTGATAGGATTCTGGAAGCATACGAGCAAATTGGCGAAGCATTACCTCTGCTCGAGCAGTATGAGTCACTTTTCACAAAATGTCCGAAGATGCAAAAGGTGCTTGTAATGATGTATACGGACATTCTTGATTTCCATCTACCCGCAGTCAGCTTCCTCAACCGTTCAAGTGAGCAACAGTTTGTAAACCCCCTGTCGTGCCCCCGACTAACTTTCCTGGAGAGTGGCGACAGTTTTTTCGATCATCATGGGGTGACTTCAGATCAAAGTTCGAGGGAATTCTCAGGAATCTTGAACGGCACAGGCGTTTGATCGAATCACAATTCATCCTGCTACAGGCTTCCGAGCATGAGAAACACCGCACTGACGTGCTTCAGAATATTCAGAACATGAGGCAGGGAATTCAGAATATCCAGACAGTGGAGGAGGAAATTCGAAAAGTCCAGCAGGAAGTGCGTGTCGCGCAAGAAAAACTTCAACGTGCCGAAGAGGATCGCAGAGCTGACCAGCTGCGCGCGGTACGTGTCTGGATAGCCGGAACTCCTATTTCCGACTACCACGCATTAGCTTTAAAAGCCCGCGAGGACTATCCTCAGACCGGGCTCTGGGTCACACAGCATCCAAAGGTGTCAAGCTGGCTCACGGATGACATTCCACGGTCCTCAATTCTGTGGATGCACGGCATTCCAGGCGCTGGTGAGGAATTTACAACTCCAAGATAAATGTCAGCTGAAGTGGTCTAGGGAAAACGACATTGGCGTCGATCATCATTGAAGCTTGCAGAAAACAACAGCAAGCCCAAACCGCGTACTTTTACTGTAGACATGATGACTCTGAGGGGACTACTTGTGGCAAAATCTTGAAGGGCCTTCTCGCTCACCAAGTTGATTGGTATCCGGATCTTGTGCCCTATTTTCATGAACAGCGGCAGCGAAGCCTCGAAGCTGTCCTGACTTCGGACAACGCCGCAAAGCCCCTTTTCGAAACCGTTTCCGGAGAGGGCAAGCGTCAGTACATCGTGGTCGATGGGCTGGACGAATGCCAAATGCCGGAACGGAAGTCGATACTAAAGATTTTAACGGATTTGGTCAACCAAATTGACGCCAAAGAGCCGTCAAAACTTCGGGTCCTCATTATCAGCCAGGAAGAGCCTGATATTCGGAGAGCATTATCGTCGGCAGACGAGTTCCTAATCAAACGCGAAGACAACAGCCAGGACATCCGCACATTTGTGCAAGCTTGGACAGCCAAGATCCAGACAAAGTTCGATCTTAGCGACGACGATTCATCTCTGTTAACGTGGCTCACATGCCGTAACGCAGCGGGTATGGATACTTTGTCGTTTATGGAACAGATCGCTAATTTCAAAAGGTCAATTTCTCTTCGCTAAACTGGTCATGGAATACCTGTACCAGCAACCCACGCGTGAAAGGCTTGAAAAGGAAGTCAAATTTGAGGCTTTTCCAAAGGAGTTGGCAGAAGTGTGAGTATCAACCGTCTCCGATTCGCCGATTCGTACGTAGTTAAGGTTCACCTCTGGTTGCAGTCATCTAAAGTCCACGAACAAATCTTTTGTCAGGGTTAACCTTTTGCACCAGATACGATCGCATCATTAAACGCATCAAAAGCCGGCTTGGTGAAAACGAATGGGATTTCGTTCAACAATTTCTAGGGTGGATGACTTGTGCTGCTCGGCCACTCAAATGGCACGAAATACAAGGTGCAATGTCAATATCTCTGGATGAACAAGAAGTAAATAAGAAACGTCGGAGCCCTGAATCAGCCCATGAATATTGCGGACCCTTGGTAACTGAGTGCGATAACCGTGTAATTCTCGTGCATGGCACAGCAAAGAGGTATGTTTCACAAGATTGAGATGCTGTAGACTTCATAGCAAAGCTGGCAGATTTCCTCACTATTTTTTTCTCTCTTCTGTTTGGGCTAATTGTCAATAGGTACATCGCGGAGTCAAAACACATCGATCTTTTGGCCGTGGAATGCCGGCTTGCGAGCTTGTGTTTGGAGTACCTTGCTTTCCCCTGCTTCGACGGAGATGACTTGGAGGCATATATTCTCAACGGTTCGTATGCTTTTGCGGACTACGCAGTTGCCAAGTGGATGTACCACTTTAAGAAGATACTCGGTCAACTGGCCAGTAACGTTGATGCAATCCAATTCGAAATGTACGAGACGGTGGTGCAGGAGCTCTGGGAGGCAGTGGAGAAAATTACCGAGCAGTATAAGTTCGACCTTCAAGCCAGTCGTACCGAAGCCGAAGGCATGCAATTAAATGTCTTCAGGTTGGAGCCTGGGGTGTGCCGCGTGCTTGCGGCATTCGAGGGCGCTGAAGAAGTATTCCTGTCCCTGTGGACGCATATAAAACTGCACGAGATCAAGGGTTCGGAAAAGCGCAATGAAATTAGCTTGGAGAGGCTTCGGACCGCGATGGATAAAATACGAACGTCATTGGAAGAGCTCTCTAAGAACAAGACATTGACGCCGAAAGATCGCAAGGAGCTGGAGTCATATTACAGTTCCAAATTTTTCCGATGCCCGAAAGTGACTTGCTATTACTTCCACGAAGGGTTTACTGATGGAAAAAGCAGGAAAAAGCATGTCAATAGGCACGACCGACCATTTCAATGCGACCAGGTGGATTGCACCGGAGCCGACTTAGGGTTTGGGTCGAAAAAAGAACTCGAGAACCACATGCAAAACTTTCATGCGGATGCGGAGATGAAAGCTCTCCTCTTCAAGGAAACGAAGCCTGCTACAAGCAGCCGCGCGAAGTATCCCTGCGGAGAGTGTGAAAAGAGCTTTGTCCGCAAATCGATATTACGAGACCATGAACGAGTACATAAAGGTGAAAAACCATATGAATGTGCACGTTGCGGCAAGGCTTTCGCTCGGAAAAATGATTGTAAGAGACATGAAAAGATCCACGAGCACCGACGATGAGGATGATGAGGGAGTTGTTGAGAGAGCGGCATTCACAGCTTTGGGCAGATAGGCTGAATTCAAATCTGTGACAATGACACTCGCCATAAGCTTCACCCCCATAACCCGAGGAACGGGGCGTCGAGGTATTCCTGGTGTCCCAACTAGAAGAAGCCTGGTGTAGTACTGCAATTGGAGTGCCCTCGAGTGATCAAAGTGGTTTGAGTGGTGCACCTCCCACTTTCTTGACGAGTGAGGATTCGTGATCCTGTTGCCAAGACTTAAGCAATATCGGGCAACCAGCAGGATGAAGGAGGACCACTGGTGGGCAACCTGACAAATACCAAGTACCGTGCTTGTGCACTGCACTTTTAGTGTTCTTGAACTCTCATAACGATTGTCGTGATGAAGGCTGAGCAGTGCACTGCACTTTTAGCGTTGTTGAGACAACTCTTCACTAGGCCATTTTCTGACGGATTCCTTGGCACTGTGCAGGCACCGTGTCACGAGGTAGTCCGTACTCGGTACTCCGTCACCCATTGCCGCTGCACATCCATCATCGGCGCTGCACAGTTGGGCTCGAGAGTCGTCGCCGCTCAACCTCTTGGGTTATCCCGCTGACCGCGCGTCGAGGATGTCAAGGCCCCTTCTAGCATGGACTGACCTCGGGTGGAATGGTCTATCACAGCCACACACTGAAAGCAGGCCTGCCCTCTCTCCCCGATCCCAATGGACACCCTTCGACAAGAGAATGCCAATGGCGACTTTGACCGACTCTGCGACTCGCAATTCTGCCAGTTCCTTGCCGCTTTGCAGTTCGACCCAGCACTCAGTGCATTCGACGTAATGGGACAGGCCTTGAGCCGGCGCTTCCCCCATGTTATGACCTTCTATGAACTCGAGATAGGGACCCTCCAAACTATTGCCGCTAGAGATCACTGCCCTTCTTGCAGATTCGCCCTCACCATCCTAGAAAGCTGCGCCGGTGATAGGGGCCCCCCAGACACGACGTATTTCGCTTCTTTTCCTAAGACACACTTACGTTTCAGCCTTGCCCACCACAAACCAAATGGCCGAGCTCACTATCTCATGAGCAAGTTCGGAGAACAGATTACATTCCTTGCAAACGACAGCGTCCGAGTTCCCGAGGCGGGAAGGCTCGTGGATCCCAAAGGAGTAGATTACCAACGTATGAGATCCTGGTTGGCGCTCTGCGAGCAATTACATGATGTCTGTCCGGCCACGGCGACGGGGAAGAGCCCCCATCGCCTAAATCTTCTCCCTCACCTCCGCGTTGTCGATGTTCAGGAAATGTGTCTGACCGATATTCCATGGACTGAAAAGTACGTGGCCTTGAGCTATGTGTGGGGAGGAGCAACTCCTCCTCGGCTTCTCAAACACGAGTTGGACATGTGGAAAACGCCGGGTTCGATCCGATGCCGAGCTGATACCTTTCCCCGAACCATTCGCGACTCTCTAGAAGTGGTCACGAAGCTCAACTTACGTTACTTCTGGTTTGATTCGCTGTGTCTCCTACAGGATGACCTGGAAGACCTTCGGAAAAGCATCAACAATATGGACATGATATATGAGAGGGCATACGTGACCATTGTTGCCGCCAACAGTCCCAGTGCGGATGGTGGTCTTCCAGGAGTGGGGTCATCTCGCACCCCAAACCAGATGATACAACACATAAAGCCTGGTATCAGTCTAATAAATATCGCCCCGCTGGATGCCCATCTGAAAACATCAGTATGGTCGACGCGCGGTTGGACGTATGACCTTGTCTTTCATCTTTCCTACAATGCGGCCCTTTTGTCAAGCTGCTGCTAATAATCATTGACGTAGACTTCAGGAACAACATCTCTCACGCCGAACGATGAATTTTGTCAATGGCCAAGTATATTTCCGCTGTAGGCAGCGGATATGGTCTGAGGACTTGTGTAGGGACCTGGCCCCTCGGTCGCAAAATCCTATCGAATGGGCAACCAATTACATCGCTCTGGCCCGAGAAGGTATGGACGAGATGGAATACCTCTTACAGCCTTATGATTTCCTCTTCAGCGCTCTGGAGGAATTCCAAAAACGCAACATCACCATGGACAGTGACGCGCTGAATGCCATGGCTGGCTTCCTCCAGCGAGTGGCCGAAGCTGGAAAGACCGCGATGATCGAAGGTCTACCCGTCAAGCTCCTCCCTGTAGCTATGATCTTTCGGAACCGCGCCGATAACCCAGACTTGTCTCCGGACGTGCGACGTAGGTCAGATTTTCCGAGCTGGTCCTGGGCGGGATGGCGGGCCCCCTCTTTTTGGGACTATTGGAAGGAAATCGACGTTACAGAAGGTGAAGGCGAGATCCTCGACTGGCTTACTGGAGCGAATTGGATCACATGGTCTGTGTCCAAAGATGGCGGAGCGCCTGAAGTTTTTCATGATCCGTCAACCATCAGAAACCAATTTTTCGCGGACGAGGGAGACAGAGCGAAGGGAGATGACATGCACCGCCCCGCGACAGCACACGTAGAGAGATCTATACCTCCTCCATTCGAACAAATGCCGTGGGCTTTCCGAGAACAGGCCCCGAAAATCCCGCCAGACATGCCCTATCCCCTCTTAATCTTCCGGACTGTCGTCATCCGCATGGCCGTTGCTCCCCCAGGACCAGACTCAGATTCTTACTGCCTCTTCTCCATCCTAGACAACACCGGATCGAGCTGCGGTGAAGTTATACCAGACTTCATCCCCGAGTCTCCCAACACAGACACTAATGACAGAGCCACCGGTGCTGAAGGAGACGCAGGTGCCGACGCAGAGGCGCACACAGAAGCAACACGATTGCCGCCCGAGCATCCACTCTTTGAGTTCCTCCTCCTCTCCGAACGACACCACAAGCCGAACCTGACGGCCGCGGCGCCTGGGGACGACGACTACGACGATGCTGTTGCAAACTTCGTCGAAAAGAACACGTACTGGGTCATGATGGTCGAATTCCTGCCTGAGAAGGCCGTCTATGAACGCCGAGGCATCGGCCACGTCCTGAAGACTTTGGTGCTAGAGGGGAAGACCCTCAGTCCAGGGCCCGAGTGGCGGGAGATCGTGCTGGCCTGAGCAAAAGCAAACAAGGGGACGACCTACAAGTTAGTGCTTCGGAACGGAGTGAATCCAATACAGCGGAGCGGCGTAGAGTCATGTGTGATAGGGAACTGGATCGATAGAACCGCCTCTATCGGCTAGGAAGAATCAAGCACAAGACAACAGATAGATAGATATTAGCGTGATGCCACCCTACAGACGCAGGGCTTTTTCTAGGGGTAGGTAGATATGAGGTATACGATGATTTTGACGATTTTGACGCCCATAGTGACGACAAGCTATGATAACAATTACCATGAACGATGAACAACGAATCGTGAGCGGTAAATAATAGCTGAGGTGATGAGACGATGGATATAGATAGATAATGAGTGGATGATAGATAATGGACGATGTCCCTTTGCGTACGCGGCACTCGTATCTCACTTTCACTCCACGAATTAAACACATAAATCCATACATACTTCTGCGACGGAAATCAACTCCACGACCAGGAATACCATTCTCTCTCATGTGGTCTCTCTCCGCTCCCCCTCACTGAATCTTGTCCCCCTTCAACAGAAATGTAAGTGGGTTGGAAAAGGAAAGGGGAAGGAGAAGGGACCCCTTTGCCGAGCAGGATGGAGGAAGAAGCGAAAAATAACAAAAAATAGAATTCCGATGTGGCAGGTTCTGTTTTTACCCCGCGGTGAGAAGAATCTCCCAGGTCCCAGGACGCGCCAATAGATATACCGATTTCCCTAACCGACGGGCAGATCGACATACAAATAGATACGGAAAGGTAAGTAGACAAATATAAACAAGGGAGGCCCTCTGAACTGGGGGCAGATAGATACACTGGACCACCAACGCCATGCCAAACGTATACGCACAAACACACACATACACATAGCCCGGTACTGTTTTCTCCCATAACGTGTGTATTGCCCCCAACCAGACTAACCAACTCAACCCGATGCCAACAGGATATCCAAGTTAGAAAGAAGAGAGAACCGAAAGAGAAGAATATACTAACAATAGAGGACAAGAACATTCACGCGGTGAACTTGCTCCGGACCCTCAGACTAGCACCGTAGAAATACAGGCCGTACATGCCGACGATGCCGACGACAGACAGACCCGCCACGAGAGTGACGCCCCGATCGATGCCGAGGTTCGTGTACATCTGGCGGGAGAACTGGACGAAGGCGGCGGCCAGCAAGGAGCGGGCGCAGTCGTTGGCAGCGAACAGGCTGGCGACGTAGCGAGGGTACGACAGCGGCACGTAGCAGATCAGAGCCTGGAAGATGAAGAAGGTGAAGAAGGCGAAGATGCCGATGCCCAGCGTTGGCACCATCCAGTGGATGTCCGTGCGTGCGGTCCAGGCAAACAGCAGCAGACCGACCGGCGGGCCCCAGACGCCGAAGAGGCCCGGGAGGAGCCACTGCTCTTGAGCGACCGGTTCGCCCTTTTCTTTGTGGTGTGCTCGCGCCCGAGGGATGAAGTAGTACGTGATGTAGAGATAGTAGATGATGAGACCACATATACAGCCGATGGTTAGGGAGGTAAAGATGAGCCCCATGCCGCCGAGAGACGTACGGTAGGTGCCTAGGTAGACAAGTGGGAAAGCCTCGAAGAAAGAATAGTAAGCGGCATAGACAATGGAGCCGTAGACACAGGCATAGAGGATGGCAGGGTCCTTGACGGTGATTTCCAACGGCTTGTTAAGTGCTGCAAGGAGCATCTTGGCAAAAGCGAGAGGTTTGAGTTCACAGGGTGCTTTATATGCGTTGTTGCCCGTGGCTTTGCGGAGACGTCTGGCGCGGTTAAGAAGGATGGTCTGGGGGGATGTCTCGGGGAGAAAAGGGAGGAACACAAGGACCACGGCGCCCATGATAACCACTTCATATAGCGGCCATCGCCAGTTGTCTGGGACGGCGTAGCCGGCCAACAGCGGCCCGAAAGCAGGACCACAGTACATGCTGGCCACCCACCAGATGTAGCCATATGGGGCGCTGTACATGTCGTAGACATCTTCGATGGAGGCGGCGCCGCTGGCCAGGCAAGGGCTGCCAAACCAGCCTTGAAGGAACCGCAGGATGATCAGGCCGGGGAAGTTGTTGACGAATACTAGGCCGATGGAGACGAGGAAGAATGCCATGAAGGAATAGAGGTACGGGGGGTTCCGTCCTATACTTGGGACTTCACTGAGAGGGGAAAAGAACATCGGGCCAGTTCCATCTAAACATTTTATTAATATCAATATAATCCGAAAATAAGTGTGAGCGGGGGCTTGACTTACAACCGACGACGTACATCGATAGACCAAGACTGGCAACAACAACCGAGACATTGAATCGTTCCACGATGAAGCCGGCAGTGGGGGTGATGATCGAAGCCGTGCAGTAGACGACGAAAGTATAAACGTTGATCACGGTGACGGTCCATGTCTTCTTCGCTCCAGACCAGTTTCGGGGATTCTCGTTGTCGTTCTCGGTGAAGAAGACCACAATGGGCTCTGTCAGAGCCTTTTGCGACATGGCGCTTGAGAGCCCGTCAGGAGGAGTGGCCAACCTGGCCGAGACACTGGGGAGATGCTTCTCAATGTCCTTTTCGCTGGCATCGTCGCCTAAGGGAGGGAGGACTTCCTCCGAGACAAAAGGCAGGTTAGGTAACTCGAAATCGGTGACTTCCTCTGGATAATACAGCCATGACTTGAACCCAATTAGACGCAGGAATTGGCCAGCCGGCGTGTCTCTAATGGTCGACATATTGACAATGGCTATTCAACAAGAGAGGTGGACAAGGTCTGATGGGCATTTCCTTCTCGCTCTCCCATCCACCTTCTTATTAAGACAGTCATCACCGTGGACCAGGACATGAATGTCGCGGACCCCGATGTCCCCTCCAAGGGCTGAGGAGCTTGTCAACGTGGAAGACGACACGTTGGGTCCCTGTCCCTGTCCCTGCAAGGCTGGCTGGAGAACTTTTACTATGGAAATTCGCCTAGATTCCGACGTATATTGAGATGAGCGCACCCTCGAAATCGGCGAGATGGCGCAATACGTCTTCGGCTATTGGCTCTAGAGGGACGAGGTCCGAACTAAATAGATGCCGAAATTGTCACGACAGCCACCAACCACCGTGGCGGTTTTGACCATGCGGCTGAGATCGATTTCGATTGTCGAAGGTGCGCCATTGGTGCGATGAAGCATCGAGGCCTTGTCAGGGCGTCAGTGGGTGTGCGACTACTTTGTAGTTTGCTTTGATCCACCCATACGGCTGGAGATGCCGGCCTCCAAAATACCCAGATGTGGCTCGCAGAGGTATCCCTTGGCAGCGGGGGAAGCGGTACAAAGCTGGGTTTGTAGCTTGAAACAAACAAGCTTCCTAGAAGGCGGTGGACGGGGGGATGAATATCGGCCTCATCTAGATGGGATTTGTCGGGTATGGCGGAGCAAGGATAGGAGGATTGAGGGCCCAAGGCTGTGGAGGCCCATGAGCTATGTACGTATATAGTTTGTGGCGTTCACCCACCTGGCACAAGAGCTACCTGGACGAAAGACCTGGGTGCAGTGTTCTGGGAAAGATGAGCTGTGACCCCGGCTGCATTTGCGGTTTGTGGAAGAACCGAAGCAGCTTGGGACAAAGAATCATGACATGGGGAAATCAGAATTCGTCATCCTGCTCGCCCACGAGGTGTTCGAGGATGTTTGCCGTCTCCATCTTTCGGCTAATTTCCACCCTGGACGCCATAGTTCAAGCCACATCGAACATTCCTCGCGAAAAGTACGTACATACTACCCAGTATGTACTCGACCCTCCGTACCCAGTACCGAGTATTACTGCTTACACCCTTCGGAGAATTCGAGGATATTTCTATCCGAGTCATAAGTTTCGGTTGGTGGTCTGTGTTTCTCCGCCCCTCCTCCATGTTGTTTCTGTATCAAGCCTGTGCGTGCCAGTGGAAACAGTGGTATTCGGTGCCGAATGTTATCCTGCATACGGTGTCTATACTTCCCATCGATTCTGTTTTCTATAACCACCCAAACAGACGCGTTCATGGCCGTGCTGATTGTTTACAGAGTTGAAGGCCTCCAGGTCTGAAACAACTATGACAAGCCTCGCCCGCTTGTTTGAGCACAAATGGTGCCCTCGGCCGCGTCAATTGGTCTTTGGGGGGCCTTATCAAGCCTGCTCGCCAAGGCTCCAGGGCTGCCAGGGCTTCTCCAGGTCGTCCAAAACAAGCGAGATCGGCTCGCCCTGTGCGCCTCGTCTGCCGGGAGATTTTTCTGCGACTATTAAGTGCTTACCGACCCAAGAAGACTGGGTACAGGGATTCTTGTTGATTTCCCCCTTTTCATGGGTTTATCGTCGCCACCAGTTCGCTCATGGATGCGCTCATGCTCGCGGCATCTGATGATGCTCCTTACGCTCCTTCCGAATCGATCTCTCACACAACACTCCGTGCCCCGTCAGTATATTTAGAGGACGTATATCATGGCAATTCCGGAAGTAGGATCGAGAGTTGAGCATCAAGCAAATATGCGGACTGCTGCTTCAGCTTGCCACTGGGTCAAATTGACCCCAGATGGATTTACCTTTGCAATTATCTTTTTGAAACTCGGCAAATTGCGCCGGCTATCCCGGGAAGAAAAAGAACAACTCTGGAAAGGCTTTTGCTCAACGTGATCGACGTTGATGTGTGACCTGTACAGAGTGCCTGGCCAGGACTGCCAGGACTGCCAGGACTGCCAGGTGCCGGAGTCACAAGGGCTTTAGCATGGATTTCAACACGGTCCAAATCAATCGGAACTGACAGATCATGGCTAGTCCTCGCCAAACACGCTTGAAAATAAGATTCTCGAGTTGACCGCGTTCTCCGGCTCAATGCTCCACTCAACCCTGTGAACTGTGCTGGTCTCGGAGCTTTCTGGTGTCTATGTCAGTCCCCCATGGTGATGGAATGCGCCATCTTCTCGGTAAGTAGTACTCTAGCCCAGATGCACTCGCGCAGCCTGCAGACTGCAGCATAAGGGCCATCTCGTATTGATATGATTACTAGGCAGCACAGTTCGGAATGCATCCCTGCAGTGAAAAAGGACAATATTGGCGGTAAAGCCAAGGATGGGAAATAAGTACTCAAATCTCTCTATCTGCTTATAGCCGAGGCGCCGCGCCCAACACTCTGCGCTTGTCGGCCAGAAAGGCATCAACGATTTCGAGAGCTTTGCTCAAATATTCTGGCATAAGCGTGAAATGAATGCGAACATAGCCGCGAAAGTCACTCTGCTTTTCTCTGCTAAAGCAGAGACTCCCGGGACTTATGAGCACCCTTTTTTCTTTCAAGAGCTGTTGACAAACCTCAACCTCATCCATCACTCCTCCATTTGGAGAGGAGAATTTGACAAAAGCAATGGCTCCAGCCGTTGGCCGTATCCAGGAGCACATGTCGCTATTCTTCTTGATGAATGCATCTAACAGGGCCAGATTCTCCTGCGCGTATTCGAGATGTCTTTTCAAGATGAGTGGACGACAGCGATCGCTCAACGTCTCTGTGGCAACGACTTCGTCGATGAGGCCCGTTGACATGACTGTATATTGACGCGTATTTAGGAGTAGGTCGAGAATCTCGCGGTCGCGAGATACGATCCATCCGATCCTCACCCCCGACATACCCCATACTTTGCTCATTGAACTCGTGACGATGACTCTACGGTATCCATGTTCCACTAATGAGGCAGTGGATGCAGCAGAGGGGACGTGATAGAGTGGTCGAAATATCTCGTCAGCAAACACTATGATGTTGTGTTCGCGAGCAACGTCCAGAATTTTCTTTTGGAGCGCCCCGTCGAGATGTGAACCTGTTGGGTTGCTCGGATTGTTCAGGACGATCATCTTGGTCGAAGGCTTGATCAATCCACGAAGCTCTTCAACGCTAGGCTGCCATCCGTTGCCAGGATCAAGTTTCAAGTAGGACATTTCACACGGGAAGCTTTCTGGTAGTGCGAGAAGTTGTGGATATGTCGGATACTGGCAGATTACGTGGTCGCCGGTCTGCAGAAGACTCTGAAAGACTGTCAAGTTGGCGCCCGTGCTCCCCGGGGCAGTGATGACATTCTCCGGCAATATGTCCTCGGTGTACAGGTTCGCAATTTGCCTGCGCAGCTCAAGCGTGCCCTCCGGTGTCCCGAGGCTCAATTTCATGGATCGGAACTTCAACGCTTCCTCAGTTGCGGCAGGGTCATTGGAGAGAGAAACAAGATCATCCAGCGATATGCTCGGGGCAGCGCTCCCGCCGAGGACATATTGAGCGCTATCCTTGTTGCCTTCAATCCACTAAGAAACCTCGAGGTGAACAACAGCTCTCTGAAAAAAATCCGAAGGTCTGGAGACTTACATTGGCAAGTTGGAAGGGAGCGAGTTGCACCATTGTGCTAGCAAGTGGCAGGATTCCCAACGATCACAAAGTCGTCTGAAGCGATGAGGTAGTCGACCTTGCGAGGTTCTACAGAGATATTCGTTTGTATCCGTGTGCTCAAATGTACGCCCTTCTTTGACACGACCTTAGCGTGCTTCTTGGTATCAAAGGCTCGGAGCCATCACGCGTATAGATAGGGCCAATTAAGGCGCCCTGTTGCTGCTGACTTGACATCATCTCAGATACATTCTCAACGCCATAGGCCGGATCATCATCTGCCTCGGCCTCGCTACAGGCACCCCAAGGGGCTAGGTATCAAATACGTGCCAATTATTCGAGCCTCCCATTTTCATGTGTCAAACTAGTACGAATTCTTCCCGTGGCACTAGGGGGGTGGGCGATCTACGATGCTAAGGCATAGCTTCAACAACTTATGGCCTACATGTCTGAGAGAACCAAATCAGTGGCTGCGATGCTAACTATGCAATAGCGTACAACAGTGAAGCCCCGCAAGCGGAGACTAGATTCTTCGAACAGCATCAGCCTGGCGTTGTCGACTATCGAAGATGAATAGCCTTGGATCGAGATAAATCCGGAGGTAAATCCCTTAACAAGAACTCCTGACAAGTGTAAAAGAGATCTTGTTTTTGTTCATTTTCTGTGCCTGCATATGGGGGTGGCTTTTCGAAAATGCCAGCCCAGTGTGGGTAGGTCGATGGATCGAAGACTACGCAAGATCCGCTGTGCGAGATTCCACTGATCGTAAACTTTGTCGGTTCTTTTTCTCTCTGTTTCTCCACAGCACACCTCACAGAAGCACATTCAGGAGCAGTACCTTGAAGACCCTCTGGTACGACCAGAAACTCCTAGCAAGATGCTTCCCATAGTGGAGCCAGCCGAGCAACACCCACTTGTTCTTTCCCTCGGCGTCAAACAGCTTTGGAGTCAGCCCGCTGAACCACCGGTCGAATTCTTCTTGAATCTTGGTCTCGTCATCGGTGCATCCGCCGAAATCGTTGTCCGGCGCAAAGGAGTGACTGTCGTCGCTCGATTCTGAACCACCGCTTCCAAACAGCAAATGGATGGATTGTCCTGCACCAAGGAACGGAAAATAATGTTTGCCATCTCTCTGCGGCGGTAGTTGGAAGGTAGCGTCCGAGAAACAACTACCACCAGTAGATGACGCTTCTCCGTTTTCCGAGCTTTGGCCCAGATGCTGATATGCGACGCTACTTGGTGGAAGTTCCTTATCGGAATTTGACCCGTTGACATGAATTCCTTCGAGGAAGTCTCGATAAGTCTCGAGGTCCTGCATGCATTCGGCCCAGCGGTCCCCAAGTTCTGGAAATTTAGTGTCGAGCCGCGATAGCATCTTGAAGGACAAGTCGACATACGCAATCATATTCTCCAGGTGATCTGGGATTCGTTGTTGCAAGATTTCCAGGATGGCCTTGTTGCTGTTCCGCCAAAGCCGCTCGGGTAGTTCATAATGACCTGCTAACCGTTGCACCACTCTGGCAAGTACAGGATCATGGGATGCCAGGAGAAAGTCTTCCTGCTCGTGGGGTAATGTTCGCGTCAGCCCGATCAGCACTGACCACTGCGCCTTGTCCAATTCTTTCACTGGAGATGCTGAAAAAGCCCCAGTTCTTTCGATGACTTCCTTCTCGGCGCAGAGAAGACGTACGTATTTTTCTGCCATCTCAATCAGCAAAGGTTCCTCGGCGTTGAGCAAAAACTACCTTTGACCTCCGCTACGAGTTGTTCCTTCATTTTCAGCCACGGCGAGTCTACTCCATCATTTTCCCAACATTCTGCCAGCTTGTTCGCCGGGGGCTTGGGTTGCAGCTTTGCTCTCGCTTCGATATGCAGTAGTTCCTGTAGTTGTCCCAGTTTTGCCATTATTGGGTCGTTTTCAAGAGCGAGAGAATAGTTTTGTCTGTGTCCCAATGAGCGTTTCGAGCACTTGCTTTCTGAAGAACTGTCCCACGCCGGCGGGTCCTTTCTCTTGGCCTGGACGATCGGTACTTCTTCGAGGTTTCGATCAACAGCCAATACAAGAGTTCCCGGCGGTGGCGGTTTTAATGACCACGGTCTTCCAGCACGTTTCCCCCGCTGGCGCGACTCGGTTGACTCTTCGGGGATTCTCTGCCTAGCGCTAGTAGAAGGCCCCGGGGAGTCACAAAGTAATGCGGCGTACAGCATTCCACTGCTGGAACCGGTATCCATAGCGAACTTGAGTAGTCTGGCATTATTTGACATTTGGATGATCAGAGCCCCGCATCCACTGTTACAGATAGAGGAGTGGTGAGAAGTCGGGAAAGGGTATGCAGAGAGGGTATGCTAGAGGCAAGGGACGTGAGTAGATACGCCGAAATATGGGAGGAAATGAGAGAGAAAAGAGGCTGGAGAAATATTGGGATGTGTCTTTTATAGGATTCAAAGTTGGTTGGTGGAATGACAAGGCAAGAGCGAGAGGACACGAAATGAGCATGGGGATGTCACAACTCATGATGAGCCAACACAACGCTTAACCAAGATGAGCACATTCCTTGAAACAGACAAGTTCGAGGGGCGAGAAGCCACCAATCAAGTGGTCCAGTCCTGGATACGGCTCGATTGGAAGAGAACGTATTGCCTGCCGCCCGCATGTTTCGATTGCCATATCTAGAAAACAGCCTCCTGAATGATAATTGTCCTTCAAGTCTGAGCTAGACGGTCCGCCACTTAGAGCATGCCGCGGACACGGCGCAAGGCACCAAGTATTCATTGTCGTTTCTGTTTCATCGCCGAGGATACAGTATTCTGGATTTGTTCCAATGCGACCGATGACGGAGCCCTTTGTCTTCGTCGCGAGGTTATTCTCCCTCCACCACCAAGTCAGTGCAACCACAGCCCCAGACCCGAGCAGATATGTGCCTGCGATAGCAAACATAATTGCCTTTAACCGGCCGATAGAAGCCATCTCGGCCTGCTTAAGATCGTGGGCGAGAAATGCTAGCCATAAAAATGCGGCGGCAAAACATGCAATCTCGACGGCCTGGAACAGGAGCAAAAGGAGCCTCGTGCCAGTGACGAGATCAAGCTGGTCTTGTCCCAAAAAGATGATACATGTCAATGTTGTACTGTCGGGAAAGAAGATCCTGGCCAAAGAAATGCCCAAAAAGGACCGGGTCCAGTTGGAGAACGTTGCCGATATTCCTGTAAAAGCCCATACCGTGAGTCCAACGTATGGTAGGTCTGCCTCAGCATTGTGGATGCGGTCGTGGGCCGTAGTGTCCTCCACAGCATACTTTCGAAGGAGGTAATTGGCAACACCAGTATGAACAGGAAATGTCTGCCAGACTGCCTTGATCATTAAACGTTGCGAAGAGTCTGGAACAGAGTACGTCGCCAGTGTTGGGATAGTTAGGGTAAGGGCGACAGCGAAACCGGCAGTATTCGCGGCAGCCACATTGACAAGTCTCCAATCCACTGCTGCGTAGTCGGAAACAGGGCACTGTTCTTTTTCTTTTCTTTTTTTTTAAAAAAAAAAACAAAAAGGGAGAAAGAACCAGACAGTCCCGACAACGCCAATTCTTAGTAACTGGAAGGCGATGCCGAAAATGAGTGGGAGCGTAATAATCTTGAACTGATTAGCGCGACGGTCGGCTTCTAAGGTGAAAACAAGCTACAGTGGTGCCAGATCGATTAGAAAAGATGTCGTTTGAATTCTTTGCAAAGGGTTGATGTTGAGGACTAAGAGTGAGAACAATGTGACAAGGAAGTTGAAGGGTTTGCTATTTGTTGGAAGACTCCAGGCTTGAGCACCAAACTCGATCTGACCAGATTTCAAAGGTTGAGTGATATTGCCCTGCAAAGGAGCTTGTGAGAGGATGTTTGAGAATACCTTATCCGCCAATAATCCCAACATCAAGAGAGGCAGAGCAGTGACCGCTCTTGTTTTGAGATATTTCTTGGCCCCAGGACCGTAGTTCTGATTGACGGCCATAGCCCCTTGGTATGATGTAGGTGGGTCTGGGAGGAAGTCGAGTTTCTCTGCACCTACGGCAGCAAGTGCAGCTCTGTTGACGAGCCATTCACGCACCCGTGGGAATACAGATAGCACCAATAGTTCCTCCTTTGGGCCTGTAAGACCTCAAGCCTGTAGCGAGGTTTAAGTTCTTAAAATGTCGACGTCGCCCCGCGCTTTTCGTCGTTCAGAACACTGCCGAGGCCTCGTTCAACTTCTTTCTTTGACGCAGTTTCATGCAACGATGCGAGTCGACCAAGAGCATTCGCCACACATGCTGCTGATTCGATGGCATCATTAACCCCTTGGCCGATATTAGGAGTCCACTAGTAAAGATCAGCTAACAGTCGAAAATTCCATAGGATAGCCAAACCTTGTGGATAGAGTCCCCTATGCAGATAAGACGGCCCCATATCCAGTGACGGAACATTCCCTCTTCCAATAGTACGAGCTTGTAAGGCAAGCGATTCTCCCGGAGATCAGCGAACTTGACTTTCCCGCTCAGTAGAACTGACGACGATCGCTGAGCCAAAGCCACCGCGTCCTCATCTGTGAACTTGGGGATATTGGAAGATGGTGTTCCTTGTCCATCCTTTCGAAGACGAACTAGAAGACGCGCCCTGATTTGTCCAGGGTGTGCAAGAAGGAGAGATCATGGCCCAACACCTGAGAGAGGGCTCCCGGCCTCAAACCTCCGATTGGGTTGGACACTCCATACATGCACTTATACTCTGATAACATTGCTGTAATTTGTTAGAGTCCCTGTGTTTATGGTCCATTTCTCCTTAACGCTTACCATTCTCTTCAACGTCCCGTAAGCCCGGTTGGTTGACCTCCGTATGTCGGAACATTTCTTGACGTACAATGCTGTGGACTCAGTCTGCACCGATCACCACATCTCCGGTGCATGCCGTTCAGCCCCTACATTCGAACCGTTGCGGCTTCTTGGTTGTGGCCAATTCCAGACACTCTTTTATCAAGCAGAAGGCGGCTTTTATCCTCGATATTATCATAAAGTTTTCTCAGAAGAAGATGGCGATCAACGAAAAACACTGGATAGCCTAACCTGTCAATGGGTCAGTGAATATCTGCCATCACAAACTATACTCGTACCTCTTATGATTGAAGAGCAGTTCATCCGAATCTCTGAGCATCCGACCATCCATCCATGTCTGAATGTTGGTCAACGGGATCGCGTGGCCTTCAATAGTCTGATAACATCCTAGCTGATCGAGTATGCGGGCCCCATTCGCGGCGAGGGCTATCGAAGCCCCGACACTTGGTGCAAAATCTTCCCTGTCCTCCAAGAGTACATATTCTACTTTGGACTTTTCCAGCGCGCTTGTCAGAGTGAGGCCAGAAACACCTCCACCAACAATGACAGCTCGAAACTTGGTTGTAGCCATGTTCAAAGCGAAAGCCCGGCCTGATCGGCTCACTCTGTTCTATGGGAAGGGGTGGCAGCTTGAACGTCTTCACACCGTGTTGGCGTCTGCCGGCGCAGATTTTGCAATGCAGGATGCGACGACATTCAATACCATATACTCCAAATTGTTCTAACAGAGCAAGGAGGTTCAACGCCCGACATCTTGCTAACACTATTGATGACAGCTCAGGTCTGCAGGGCCGGGCCCGCTCAGAACCCGAGCCTAGGAATTGCAGTAAGCACAGAGGGCTGCGAGGAATGCAGTCCTTGGAGGGGGTGAAGTGATTTGACGGTACTTACTAGATAGGGTCATATGAACGGGCTCGCCACCACCCTGAGATGTGAGCAACGGACTTGAACCTCGACCACGATCTCTTGGGCCACACCTGAGAGACACGCAGCTGACGTGAAGTTGGTGAACCACCCTCTGTCTTATTCGATCCTCGTTTTTGCGATATATGAGCCGCTCAGCTTGACGAGGAGCGGTCCAGTGGTCGGGACTATGGTGCAATGTGAGATACATGAGTAAGGTGAGTTGAAATCCTTGTTTACTAGTATTCATCCAAACAAACTCACGCTGAACACCTCACCTTTGCCTAATCGGAATGGCAAAAGAGATTCACAAATACGAAGAGTTTTGCAGACGTCTGCGAATAACTCGCCGAAAACTGGCGAACTGGTGATGTAGCGAGGTGTTGAACATCCCTTCTAAAGGTTAGGGGCTGCTGGAGACGAAAACCAAAGGTCGACTGTTGCGACATTCGTGTCTTGTTGGAGTTCTACAATACTAATCACCCGCATACCAAGTAGTTCCCATATTGATCTACTACTGATGTCGGTGTTGATGCTATCACTGTTGTGCTTACACATCATATTACAGTCCTTACCTTTGGTTCCTCGTGGTTAGCCAATGCTGTACTGCTATCCTTCAGGTACTTGGAGGCGACGTCCAGCTCCACCAATATACGGTTTAATCAGCCAATCTTGAAATTCAAGTAAATTGCCTGAAATGGTTGCATGTCGATTACTCTTTGGTCACATCGCTATGGAAGCATAGCTTCTGGGCTTGTACTTCCACTGTAGTCTTTCACCTGTCAGGATCATTTCACGAAGACCCACCAAGCTGAAGTTTTGAAAGCGAGACATTTCTGCCATTGACAGCGGCCTTTGAAGAAATCATCAAGAGAGAAGGACCTGCCCTTGACTCAGTGTCAAGGTTATCATGACACGGGTAGGTTTCAAGCAAGGCTAGAGATCGGCAACGGTGGAATAGAGAGCTGATGTTTCCTCCTCATAAAGAGGGAACATTTTATGAAAATGATTCACACAAATGAATAAAGAGAAAGGGGAAAATAAGGATAGAAGTTCCAGGATTGGGTGGTCGCATCAAAACAATCATTGAATTCCGAAAGATTTAGCAACCAGTATTTTGTCGCAGGAAAGGAGGAATCTGGAAGGCAAGGTTGTTTCGAATTGGAGAGGTTATTTGCGGTCATTCATAATCAATGGTATGTTCAAAGAGTTAGAAGGGCTACTAAGAATTGCAATGCACCTGTTCTTGTCAAGCAAAGGATGGCTGAATCTTGCCGCAGTCCCTTTGTTTTAGTCGCTCAGGCAGATTGGTTTCATACCTAGAGAGTTTGATGGTCAGTGGATATTTGCGTCAGTGAAAGGGGCAGCGACTGAGCAGGAATTTTTCTTACATGTCCTTTGTCCATTCACAAGCCA
Organism: Cladophialophora bantiana CBS 173.52; assembly: GCF_000835475.1. Lineage (NCBI taxonomy): Eukaryota > Fungi > Ascomycota > Eurotiomycetes > Chaetothyriales > Herpotrichiellaceae > Cladophialophora > Cladophialophora bantiana. Next base: position 897,142 of record NW_015971588.1, read on the forward strand.
GAGTTCTCGTCATCGCTGGATCGATAATTTCTTCTATCCCAAAGTAGTTTGCGGTGCGAACTGGATTCATAAGGTTGAGGTACTCTGCTTCAAGTCGGTTATAGACCTGTTTGTAGTTATCTCCAGCTCTTCGAAGCTCGGCTCGGTGATTGACTAATAATCGTTAGTTGACTAAACCACTGTTAATGGAAGATGAAATTTCATGCCTTCAATCCCACCATCCAGGGGAAGTGAACCCCAATTCACTGACGGCCTCGATTCTGTCAGTCACGCCATTGGATTACGCTACCGCAATCTTACCATGCAACCCTGCAATTTGGATTTCGGTTGTCGACGAGAATAGCCCCTCCAATACCATAGCATCGCCGAATGATGATGGTATAGATGGGAATCGTGGTGGAGAAGTAGGCCTGGTTACTAATGAGTAAACGAACATGGGTGAAGTCTCAGAAAACAGACCTTGCAAAGCTCCATTGCCCATTTCATGCAAGCACTCCTCTCTGCGGCTGTCCCGATGGCAAATCTGATGTTCTGTTAGTATCAAGGGGTTATGTTAGGAGAGACGGGAAGCTGGGGAACATGCCCTGGGATATCCAAAAGTTGTATCAGAGGAAGCCCCATCACGTCGCAAAGCTTGATATGCTTCATTAGTTTCTGACAGCCGGGCGTGTCCATGGCTCCGGCATTGAATTGAGGATCACTATGCACTGTTCTTAGCTTGCATCGAAGCGGTAGAGTAGTCATAGTTCCTCCGACGAAAGAAAGCTACACTCGATCAAGAAGGAAGGGGACGTACTCTGCGAAAATGCCCACCGGCCTGCCTCCTAAACGGGCTAAACCCACCACGACCGTTCTGCCCCAGAGTCGACCAATTTCAAAAAAAGAGTCCCTGTCAACAAGATGGTTGATAATCGACCTGACGTCGTAGGAACGTTGCCGTCTTCTAGGTATCGCCTCCCTCAGTTCAGGGCACAACCGGTTGGGCTCGTCCGTCGAAGGCAAAACAGGCGGTAGTACGCCGCCATGGTTCGGTACGTATTGCAAGAATTGTGCTATTTGATCATAGCAGCCACGCTCGTCTGCCGCTAAGTTATCGATAACTCCATTGCAGCAATGAATATCGGCTCCGCCAAGTTCCTTTGGACTGTTGGTACGTTAGAGACTGGCGCGACCGCAATGATCGACGATACAAACCTCAGGTCTTCTTCAAAGGTGGCCCCTTCAACCACTTTTGGTCCGGCGTTGAAGAGTGACCCAATGTCGTTCGCCATGACGGAGAAGTGGCATCCGGCAGCTCTCGCAGCGCCCAGCCCAACGGCCGGACCGACCACAGCCGCACAATTCGGAATGCCCAGATTCAATTGCCGCATCTGCATATATATCAGTGAAGCCTCCAGATTATGAGTTTTTCACCACCTACCACCCATGGTAACAGTTCCAATTGAGGAATGTAAGATGCTTTCTGGACTCGGTACGTAGTTATCGACCCACCGCCTATGACACATAAGCATGTGAGAACAAACAAGATATGACAATCGCCTTCGCACCCGAAGATCCGTCAACTAATTTGATCATGGGGAGCTTCATGTGCACCGCGAGTTTTTCCATATACAGTGTCTTCGCCATCAGTGCGCCGTCCGCATGGCCCGCGCGGAGAGTGAAGTCGTCCGCAGTCAACAGTACTCTTCGACCACGGATGCTGCCAAAACCTGAATAACTGTCAGTTGGCACGGCGTAAGTGGATGACCATATTACCTTGGACATTGTTGCTGGGGACGAAATCGGCAATGACCTCCTTTTCCGCCTCAACGATGTTGTCTGTCGAGGGATTCGCTTTAACCCATGTAGCTGTACCCGCGGCGCTCCCAACTTCTCGAAAACTTCCCGGATCAAGGAGCATTTCCACCCTTTCCCTAACCCATAGTTTCCCTGCCTCTTTGTGACGAATGTAACCGGTGGTGTTGGTTTTTGGAGTTTGGGCGAGTTTTCGAACTTGGTCCAGTTCCGCGAGCACGTCGGACCAATCTGCCGGACCTTCACTTGCCTTCGCCTTCTTCTGGCGGCGGAGATTCGATTTCCCCGAAACCTGTTGCTGGATCTGATCAAGTCGGGCACTTGCCTTCGTCTTGCCCTGGGCCGTATCGTCAATGGTCATGATGGGCTTCCTTTAGGCACAGCTGTTTGATGCTGTCTTACGTGAGGCCGGTATAGACCAGGCGAGTCTTGTTGCGCAAACAGCTTTCAAATATTCATTTGCCTTGAAATACGCAACTATCTTGATTGATTGTACAGCAGTCACGGAAGATTAGAATAAGATGAAAGTGGACACGTTCAACGACAAGGCTGGTGCAGCCTCATACCAATTAACATGCCTCGGCAATAGCGAGGGATACAGCCTGTGAGCTCCTCGTTTAGGGCTTTATTGGAACCCCTCATCATCCACCAAGGCTTCTCAAGACCTGCCCCAACTTGCCGAGGACTAGTCACAACCGAACTTGAAGCGGAAAGCCGAGATGTTTCTTGTTTCTGACATTGTCGAGGTGTTACCAAAAGGGTGACAGGAGCTTCAGATTGCATTGTGGCCCTTCTGCCTGGGACACATTACCAATGGTATCACCAGCCTGCTGTTCTTCGACTGTCATTATGGCGCGTCGATTGAAAGGTCTAGGACCCAGGGACCTTGACACAGCTCAGTTCAAGTTGAGCTGTCATTAATCATGTTCCCTGCATCACCGAAGGCCTCCTCAGAAGCCGACTTAGAAAGAGACGATTGGCCACTTATAACCCAAGCATGAGGTAATTTGAGCGGCCAAGCTGGCGAACATTCTCCCCAGTCTGCTCCCACCACCTTTCAATAGCCAATCCGGCGGCTACTGCAAAGATTTTCAGCGGAGAATTGTGGATGACGATATTGATCGTGGGACGAATCCACGTGTTGCCAAAAGTAGCAAATCTCAAGGTTGAATGCGATGATCCCGCAAAGAAGCAACGGATGAGCCAGAAGCTTGAGGAAAGCTTCTATTGTCAGTCTTTGCTGATCAATTGCCGGCTAACCATATAAAAAGGCGTGAAGCTATGCCACAACAAATCCTCAATGGGTCTGCATACGCAGTGCAGTTGACCGGCAGGCTTTGCAATTCACCCGAGACTTTCGCTGATCACAACCTCTTTGCTCAACCATGCAATGTGTTCAGATTCTAAATCCTGCATCGATGTGAGAAGGGCGTGTTGGGGCCACGAGGGATCTGCTGAACGTTTCCGACGTGATGAATATAAAGACAGTGAAAGTGCGGTCGCATGGAAGCTTCGCGGTGTCAAACAAGAAATACTTCATTCTGCAGTTTTCTCATTCCGGATTTCGCGTACTCCTGCAAAGATGGGCCTCGACAGTGCCCAGGACCTAGTTCATATCGAAGATGAAAAAGGACCACAACGGGATCCTACGAGACAGCAATCAGTCGCATCTTGACGTCTGAGTGAAACCCAGGCAATGAAACTGGCTGAGGACGATGCTGCCATCGTTGATGAAGAAATCGCAGAATTCGAAACCGCCCTCAAAGCTCGGCCGGCCAACAGCTCCTTTCTCAATCCGTAAATTTCGTTCAATGATTGCCGCCACTTCACCTGGCTCCTCGCCGGGTTTGCTTCGATGGGTGGGATGCTCTCCAGCCTTGATCAGAGTGTCATCTCTGGTGTCTTGCTCTACATGCCCGAAGATCTGCATCTTAGCATGTCCCAAGTCAGTTTGACAAACTCTGCTGTGCCACTTGGCGCAATAGGAGGTGCTCTTATCCTCGGTCCCATTAAAGAACTGGTTGGTCGGAAGATGGCGATCATCATTTCCTTGATCCTTTATACAATCGGAGGCGCTCTGGAAGCCGGTGCTATGGACTTCGGCATGATTGTCGGAGCGAGAGTGATCCTGGGCATGGGCCTTGGTCTCGAAGGAGGTACGGTTCCAGTCTACGTTGCAGAATCGGGTGAGAAGAAATACCGCGGCAACCTGGTCAGTTTGTATCAATTCATGATCGCTTTTGGCGAAGTCATTGGGTATGTGGTCGCCGCTATTTTTGTCAACGTCCCCTCTGGGTCTTGGAGATATCTGCTTGGCTCGTCCCTCGTCTTCAGCACCATTATGCTTGTGGGCGTAAGTATCCTCAATGGATTTCTGAAGAGGCTTTCTATACAAAGTCCTTCTGGATATATCTATTCTGTACTAACAACAGATTAGATGCTCTTTATGCCCGAGTCTCCGCGAATGCTTCTACACAAAGGTCGAACTTTGGAAGCATTCGCCGTGTGGAAGCGAATCCGAGGACTCGCCAGTGCCGAGGATCGCAAGAAATTCTTCTTCATGCACCATACTCTCGATGCGGAGGTCCACGCGGGTGACACAACGCCAAAGATTCGTCTGGCTGGACTTCTTCACCAATCCCCGTGCACGGAGAGCTATCGTTTACGCAAACATCATGAGGACGCTTGGCCAGTTAACCGGAATCAATGCAATTGTAAGTCTTATGTCGGCTCCGTTTCGCACTAGATCAAAATTACTAATATGGCCGCTCTTTGCCCCAATAGATGTACTACATGTCCACTCTGATGTCCCAGATTGGATTTGATAAGAAGCAATCCGTTTTCATGTCTCTCGTGGGTGGCGGATCCCTTCTTTTGGGCACTATACTAGGAGTGTTCTATATGGAGAAATTCGGTCGTCCCTTCTGGGCAAACACTATGCTTCCGTGCTTCTTCGTCGGTCTCATCTTTGTTGTTGTCTCTTATCAATTGAACTCTGTCGCAGCCACAGAAGGGATGTATCTCACCGGGATAATTCTCTACAATGGCTTCTTCGGGTCATACGCATGCCTTACTTGGGTTCTGCCCAGTGAGGTCTTCCCTACCTACCTACGGTCTGACGGCATGGAGTCCACCGACGTCAACCTTTTCTTCGACAGTTGGCTAGTAACCTACTTCTTTTCAGATATGCAGCGAGCGATGATGAAGACAGGGTTGACTCTCGGCTTTTATGGAGGCATTGCAGTGCTCGGTTGGATCTATCAACTTTTGTTCATGCCCGAGACGAAGAATAAGACTTTGGAGGAGATCGACCTGATTTTCAGCCAGCCGACAAGTCAACTAATGAGAAAGAATATCAGGAACGTTACCCGGGGCATGAGTGACATCGCTCATTTCAGATTTGGAAAGGCCTTCCCGCCCGCCGAAGAAAGCCATGAGGTCGAACAGCAAATCGAGGAGGTCAAGGCGTAGTGTGTTGCCTAAAAACCGCAGGACAAAGAGTGGCTGAACCTGACGCAACCATAGAGATGAACGCCCTCGTTGATCCTTAGACTTCCAGATTTTCTGCAGCGAGTATTTACGCCAATTCTACCTCAGTCTGTTACTCCTGCAGCCGTCACTTGCGCTGCATTTGTCGAGTCATTACCAAGCTCTACATATCCATTGGCGCCCTTGGCGTCACCATTTGTTGGATTCTTGCGATAGTACTGAGTGAAATCATGCTTCAAAATGTTCGCACCGTATCGGAACTCCTTCGCAAACTCTTCATCCGTCTCCGTCCGCTTACACATTTTCAGAAATTCATCGTTTTCCAAAGCTTTGTCGGGATCCTGCCCGAACAAGCGCACAATATTGGCACTGGATATTGGGTTCACAACCTCGTTGTATTTCTGCCGCCTTATCTCGGAGTACTTGTCCAGGATCGAGTCGTCTGCCAGCCCATCGTGGATGCCAACGAGACAGTCGTACAGGCCACCAATGTCGACGATTCCGCCTGTCAATCCCATACCGCCGAAGGGGTTACACACTGTGTCATGTCAGTAAAAAGGTCTTCTTCTTGATCTGTCGGGTAGTTACAATGAGCCGCATCCGCTGCCAGACAAAACCGTCCGACGCGCATACTCGGGGCCAGTCTCTGGTGAATTCGATATGGACTAAAATTCACTATTCGGTATTGATCTGGCTCAGGATTCCCTGGCAACATCGTTTTGAACTTCCAAGGCTGCCTCTCTCGTAGCTGCTCGTTGGTGAGGCCTGGCATCTCACCATATGTGATTCGGTAAAGACCATCTTTGCCGATTTTGGCAGCCATGTACCAGTGCTCGGGATGAATAATGAAATTGGAGTCAAGCCAGTTGAACTTCGAGAAATCGTAGTATGTCTTGTCTTCATCAGTTACGTACGAATTTCTCTCTAGCAGATGACAACTTACATTTGTAGCAACAATCTGCTCGTCCCATGTCTTCCCAGGGAATTCTTTATCCCCAAACAAAGACCGTCTTACCTGACTATTCGCACCGTCGCATCCAATGATGTATTCCGCTTCAAGTCGTTTCTCGCCTTCCGGGGTCTCGCAAATGATCCAGGCCTTGTGGTCGTCCTGCCCGATCGATACAACTTTATGTCCCCACGTCACGGTCGCAGAGGGCTGCCGGCCAATGTGGTCCATGAGGATCTTCCCCAGCCTATTCAGCGGCAAACAGACCATTCGATCCGGGTCGTGCTCTACACCCATTTTCACGCCGGCGAGATATGTGCCGTCCAGCTTTCTCCAGCAAACAGCGTCCGGGTGGAATCCTTGGGCACGCATATCCTCGACGATCCCAGCCCGTCTCAACTCGTACATGGCAGGGGAACCGTAGTGTGTTGCTCGCGGCTGTTCGTCGAGCTTGACGGACATGTCGACGAGGTGGACAGGTATGCCTTTCTTTGCGAGCATCAGGCCGAGGAGAAGGCCGGATGGCCCGGCTCCGACGATTATAGCCCATGGCTTCGACAATGATGAGGACATCTCGGGCCCACGAGGACGAAGTCTCTTAGGTCGACAACGGACGGAAATATGCGAAACTCGAAAAACCCTGTCAAAATGAAAACATCATCGATCAGATCGTAGCTGGGTTTCTATAATATCCTTAAAGCAAATCGGAGTGACTCTGTTCGTCATACCACCGATGTGGGGTACGTGAAGGTGAATGAGTAAAGGGGTAATTGTGGGGTAGAAGTCTTGGGGAAAGGGAGCACAGCCTCGAGAGTCCTTTGTCGTGTCCCAAACACTCACAAACCCGACTTTGCCTCCTGATACATGCCTTAACTACACGGGAAGCGAGCAACCGCGACAAGGTGCGGTCGGCAATGAAAAATCGCGCCTACTGAGCTGCAGGAGAGTCGACGCATCCACGCACCCTTCCCGATGGACAAGCTCGGAAATTGGGGCCTGCGTGGCCAACATGGAAGAAATTGCTCGGTTGACTGTCACTAATGATGTCTGTCAGACACAGACTACCAAAGCTGATTACTTCTAATAGCGTTTCAGTGAACCCGAAAATGTCCAAATGGACCGAAGGGAAGTTTCAAGCTTCCTGGCATGACAGACAGCCGTCACTCATGTAAGGGCGATCAAGCGTATCCTTGTGAACAGGTCCACTTTGTTTTGTCGACTTTGATTTCTCAGGAGCTACAGAACTGATTTCAACCACTCTCGGGCCCCTTTAGGACATTAGGAGCTGTTGAGGATCCTGGTTTCTCGCCTTTCTCGGCTCGAATGAGATGTTATGCTGGTCTGTCGTACCTCGCTTAACACGCCTCAGTCTCGACCAGCCTTGGCAGCACGGAGCAGACAGCAGACATTTCAAGCACAGCACCGTTTCCTCACTCCTTTGGGCACGCCAAGGAACCGATAAATTTACCTTGACATACACCTGCTATCCAGATCTTTCGTGTCTCTACTTTCGGACATCCACGGTTGTCTCGATCCAGATGGCTGTGAGAGGACATTATCAGTCCAGTCACCCGGTGGAGCAGAGAAATCTCTGCTGTTGAACATGACATAACAATGTTCAAGGGTCCAGACATCTGTTCATGTCATAAAATTGTTGTCGAGCGCTTGAGGTTGGAGCATACTCTCGAATCTTCGCGGGAAGTCTACCGCGCCTCCGTGTCCATTTGAGTCTTAAGCACAGCGCGCTCTGCCGGAATTTCTCCATATTCAACACGATTCCTGAGGTGCTTCCTTCCGGATTTGCAGGGGATTGTCTCGAAATGGCTTACGAGGAGCAATGCACGCACATTGATTCCCTATGTTCCGACCGGGGCTCGTACTTCGATGAGAGAACTCCATTCAACCCAGCAGCTGAGAGCGACAGGATATTGTCAGATTTCAAGAATACACCCGGCGCTGCTGGTGGAGGGTCCATGCATACGGTGAATTCGATGCTCTTGCGAGTCTGAAAATGTTTGGCCATGTCTTGGTCCCCCGCTGGATAACGGCCCCATCAGCGACGAAGCCTTCCAAAGCCGGTATTTCGAGCCTCAACGGCCTCAGGGGTATAGCTTGTCTATTTGTCTTCAACTAGTTCCATGTCATTTGCTATCAATCTAGGGAGAACCAAATCTGGATCATGCGAACGTCTTTTATCCGGCTGTTCTGGTACGGCAAGGCTGCGGTCTTCCTCTTCGTCATCTCCGGTTACGTACTTAGTTACAAGCCTGTTCAATTGATCCGGTCCAAAAAATCCTATTTTGAATTCCAGAGGACTACCTCCTCTAGCCTAGGCCAAGATATCTGACTGTACCTGCCCTGCATGATAGGCAGCTTCTTTGCATGCCATTTTACCAGTCTAGGTCTTTTCGGTCGGTCCAACGATATCTATCAACAATTTCGCAGCCTTGTCTATTTGAAGGAGAGCCGCCGCCTCACATGGCCCTATGTGACCAGTTACGTGGATACGTCACCAATGTGGATTTCATTTCAGTGCAACTATTCCCTTCGACAAGGATACAGATGTAAATCACTATTTCATGTACGATGACAACCAATGGACGAATACCAATAGAGTTCCGCGCGAGCCTGGCTGTTTTTGCACTTCTTGTTACAGCGTGAAGAGTACGCAGGTCCCTGCGTATCATTCTCATTTCCTTGCCCTTCATCTACGCCGTCTACACTCTTCGATGGTACCAATCGCTATTCTTCGCGGGTGTGGCCTGTGCAGAACTCGACTTGGCTCGAGGCGCATATTTCGCCAGTTTCAAGGGCACAATACTTTCTGGGCATCCTTGCGGCAGACAGAGACAACATTCCCACCAACTGCTAGGCCTCGAATCCCTTATGCACCTGCCAGACTTCTTCTACAAGCTCATGTGCGTCAACCTTTTCGAATTCGACGTCTTCATGATCTCGTCTCCTCAAGAGATCCAACAAACCCCAACCTTCCTGTCGCCTCCACAGCTGGGGCATTCAAGACCCGGACAACCAGCTTGCTCCTGACCGGTTCGATCCTTGTGGCCTGGAGCGCGGCCACGTGCTCGTCCCTCTATCCTATATTTGACAACCCTGTCTCCACGAACCCTGGTAGAATCTCTTACCCACTATACCTCGTCCACGGCATAATGATCAAGTCTCTGGGCTACAACGTACTACCGTGGACGTTGCGGGTCGCGACCGGGACGTCCGAGTACTTGGAGCTAGACCTAGAGTTGGTAGGGGAGAGTAGCAGATTAGCAGAAAGCCATCGATTTACATGCTGAGCCTATGTTTCGCGGTCCCCGACTGGCTCTGGCTCGTGGACCTTTTCTGGCGCTTCGTGGACATTCCCTGCGTTGCATTCACGAGGAATGTCGAGACATACCTTGTGTCGCACGTTTCTTCTTCCGATCGCGTCGATGAATGCGAACTCCACGACCACCAGTGACGTGTGTGACGAGTTCAGTATCTGTATTCGGTAGCTAGCTGGCTAGCTACCAGGGACACCGAACAACGGTTCTGTGTATTGTCTTTGGGAGGTTTCTGCAAAGAGGAAGAGTGCCGCCTCGAGGCGGAGTTGCTCGTGGTACTCTCCATACTCTTGGTGTCGTGGCGGTGGCGAAATCGTCCTGTTCCTGGCCGTGCCACCACCACAACTACCGCCAATGTCAGAGAATGTGGGCGCGCCGAAGCTGAAAGCACATTCGGACGGGGAAATAACTACCATATTCGTATTTCGGGGAAGTCTTGCGCCTGGAGCCATTGAATCATGTATCTAGGTACGTACGAAGCTCTACGCTGCTGTTCTCAAAGAGTGGTGGTACTCGTTGGATTGAGTATCGGGATCTCTGTTAGCTTAGGAACACATCTGATCTCTCTTTTCTCTTAACAACTATGAATGCTCTTTCAAAAAAAGGCACTTGAGAGACGCTGGATCGTGTCCTGCGCTCGCTCTTCGAAGAAAAAATATATAGCACCCTGCTCACGGAATATGCCTGTTCTGTCTTAATGTCTGTCAGCGTCTACAGAGTCCCCATGCTCACGTACAGTCGGCACCGCTCTCTCTTTGAAACAAGCTGCTGTTCGCATTTTGCATGAACTCAACGGATTCAGTATCTAGATGGTGGTTTTGTGAATCACCAAGTTATCCCCAGCTCGAAGCATTTAAAGACGGTATTGTCTCCTCGCACCTTCGCGTCTGCGGGCATAAGGATGGAGTGATCCGTGAGGGACGAGAGCATCCAACTCGGCGGTATTGACCAGAGCTGGGTCCGCTTCGTCAAGAGATTTGAGCCCTGCCAAGCGCATAGCCGTCTCGACTTCGTCTTTGAGGACTGACCCATGAAAAAGAGTTTGGTTAGCGCACCACGAGCGAAGGAACTAGAGAATGACCCCAAAAAGGTGGAGGATAGATAACTTACTGTTGACAACATGCATGACGCCTTCTTTGCCGTAGTTGATGGCATACATGAAAGGTCTGCCTAGGCCGACGCCGCTGGCTCCAAGACAGATGGCTTTGAGTATGTCGGATCCTCTCCTGAACCCTCCGTCGATGAACACTTCCATGTGATCAAAAACCTCTGCACACTCCCTGTGAAGCTCCAAGAGCACGAGAATGGAAGCCGGAGCGCCATCCAGAGCTCGGCCTCCATGATTGCTCACCACAATCCCCTGACATCCCATGTGCATGGCGATTCTGGCATCAGCTGCTGATTGGATGCCCTTTAAAACAATCGGCAGTTGGGTCTGTCGGCGCAGCCAGGCAAGGTCGTCCCAGCAGAACGCGGGATCAATGAAAGATCCAACACTTCTGGCGAGGCCCGAGCCCTTGTGGTCGCTCCCAGCTGAAGCCCCTCCCAGACCACTGGAATGTAAGGTGTCGTGCTTTATTCGTTCGTCTGCTTCTCTTTTCGAGACGACGGGAAGGTCGACAGTGACGAACAACGCTTTGATCTGCGGCCGGCTGTTGATGACTCTGAGGAGCTCTTCGGTTTTTGACCTGTCCTTGTTGATGTATAACTGGAAGAAGAAGGGATGGTCCTTGCCCGCGGCGTCGAGAATTTCGAGCAGTGGAAATGATGCCGTGGTCGATATCTGGACGTGGTTAATCTCACCAGAAACTCATTCGCGCCCGGGGCAACTAACTGTCTGAATGATACCGGTGGCCACCGCGCCCTTACTCAGCGCCAATTCACCCTCCGGTCCGGCTGTCTTGCCCACACCTGCCGCTAGTTGACTATCAGCATCGGATAGGACTGTTAAGAAGACGGAGACCAGTGCAAATACTACAAAGGACCCTCCATACAAAGTTTTAGGTGACTTACGCGCGATCCAAATGGGAAGAGACACTTGGCAACCCATCATGGTGCTTTTTGTAGATACCGTCGAGACGTTCCTTAATACCCGAGGCCTGAACCATATCTTCCTGAATAGATCATGATTGGCATCTCGCGTTATGTTATCGTTCGAGGCGCCCGAGATGAAGGTCCAGCTCTTCTCTGAGAGTGATTTCCTCGCCGCATCCTCGAAATCGTACAGGTTGATGAAAGTGTCGAGCGATGGTTTGTCTCCTTTCTTCTGCTTTGGCCTCGAATCTCGACCCGGTGGGACATCTGGAAGCTGAGTCCTTGGGTCAAGATCCCCGATTTGCTCCTGCGACAAGAGGTTGGACTTGATCAGATTCGGTTCATGGATCTCCAAATAAGCCTCGGTTGCATCTCTGCCAGCATATGCGTATATTACTGGGATGTCTCGTGAGCCTGGGATGATCGTCCATGCAGGGGACCTTACTCTCTGCTCCGCCTGGATGCTCTGGGGCGAATCTTGTCATGTTATACACTTTTCCCTCGACGACAATCCAGCAATCATCGCGGGTGGTATGTGATTGTACGGCGGCTGCCGAGACCAGTTTCTTGGAGCTTGCCATGCTTTCTTTAAAAGCAAGTTGTCTTATTAGCCCTTCTCACTTGGAACAACTCACATCTCTCGAGAACGAAGGTAGACCGCCTGTGGCAGTGTGACGGCGGAAATCCGATGCCTTCTTGCCATCCGTTCTCCAACTCGGCGCGGTAATTTTCCCCGCATCTTTGATATCCTCGGACCACACTCCGTCAATGGAGGCGGCCAGCACCCTTCTGCGACTGGGGGACCCGAATGAATAACGGACAAAGCATTGGTTGGCTCTCCTTCAAAATGCGATCAGGCTGAGGGAGGCTCTCCATTGAAGTTATGATACCATCGGTTATTCTCTGCGAGAGGCAATATCGACGCTTGTCATGCAACTATCTTTGCTTCCAATCGTAGTTGTTCTGATAATTAATATCGCTTACCTGGTCACTACGCATAGAGGATGCTTCAATTTTTCTCTCCCGTCTGTGCGGCATGCTTCCAAGACACGGTTGAAAAGGTTCGAAGCGCGCCTGTGAACACGGGTGCCCATCCGCTAAGGCTTGAAGTATTCTTGGATTAGACGGAAGCGAGTTCTGGCAAGGCCGACATTCCACCAGATGTCCCGATTGTGTGAGATCCAAGGGATGGGTATTAAAAAGCTGAGGAGTACTGACTACTCCGTTCCTGGCTCAGCTCTCTGAATTGCTTAGTGAGGACTGACGCACAAGGGCGTGCGCAAGGGCGTCGACGTCCTCGAGCTCAGGTCGCCGACTCGTAGGTGTTGAGCACGCCACTGACAAGTCTCGGTATCAGCATTCAAGCCGGTAAGATCTACCCTGTAATTGGGCATCAGCACGACAGGTGAGATTCAAAGAGGGTCATGATCGACATGTTATCTTGACCGACATGTTCACAGCAACGACGCGAGGGATGACCAAGGTTTCAGAAAAAGGGCGGGCCTGAGGCCAGTGCCTAAACCGAAGCCTAGCGAGGACCCCGATGCCCCCTTGGTGCCCCTAACTACCCGTATTTGGAAGGCACCGAAGCGCCTAGCAGCCACCTATGTGCTTGTACAAGTAGGTCGGTTTCCCGAGTCGAATAGTGATCGGGGAGCCCTGACAGGGGCGCGGGCCCAGTCCCGGGTTTACCTATGGGTCCCGGGTGCTACTGCCAACCTTTCCCCTTCCCCAGATTTCGGGGGGTTGTTCGACAGCCTGCGATGATGATGATTTTCTACGTTGATCCTCGTCACCACATAATTCTCCGCTCGTCCTGTGCATCTCCCTCCAACAACATTGCCCTCCTCCAACCTCAGCCTCCTCCACATTCTACATCTTTGACGATCCTCAGCAGCAACATCGGTATTGGCCCGATCTATCTGTCTTCTACATGAAACCATATGAAAATGGTCAACCCCTTGAGGGCAATCCCACCTCTCATCGAGTAGCCACGGTACGGTGATCATTGATCTTCGACGGGACTTGCGAGATATCAGGCCTTGACTAAACTCCTCGAGATACAATGGTTCGATGTGCCCAAACACCTCAGAAATGCCCGGCGCCCACTGACTGAGGCTCCGATAGTCCGCTACCAAGACCCCGCGAACGCTTCGCTGCCCCAACTGTGACCTTGTGGTCGCTCGCCCTAGTCACCTCGCCCGTCATGTACAATCGCATCTACACCCTTCCCAACGTGAGCACTACTCCTGCGACCAATGCGGTCGCCAATTTTCGCGGAATGATGTCCTCCTCCGGCATCTTCGGACTGCCCACCAAGCAACCATATCCCGAAAGAGGTCTGCGCAAAAGTCGTGCTTTCGCTGCGTCAAGAAAAAGTTGAAATGCGATCGGTCGCAACCTTGCCTGCCCTGCACAAAGTCTGCTTCGTTTTGCAAATATCCGACAGATGAAGAACATATGGAGAGTGGCGTTCCTGAAGGCAAGGTTGAGTCGCCAGCTCCAACGTCGACGTTCCCAGAGCAGCACCAGCCATCCCAGACCGCCCCTTTTCATAGTCCGCAGAACTATCAGAATGAAGCGCAGACCCATCTCGGAATCGCTAATGGCGCCCCTGGTCTGATGCCTAATGTCGCTCAGAGGCCAGGCAGTGATCGGACCTTCAATGGTAGCCCGCCTTTCTTCCAGCCAACTCCTGAACCCAATTCGATAGAAATGATCTCCCCAGATCTCGTTGCTTTCCCGACTACCAGCCCGAATGGCGGCGCCGAGTTCAACCATTCCATGATGGGATTCGAGGGATATCTACCTGGTGATTTCAATTTTATGCCTCACAACTCAGCGCCGAGGATTGTTGGCGGAGTGGACTGGCTCAACCTAGACCTCGACTCACCTAACAACGGCAATTTTCAAGCTCAATATCAGACTGGGGGTGTTATGCAGTCGATGTATTTTCAGCCCTCAATTTCAACTGGCCCGGATGAAGCGCTGCAACACAGAAACCATCAGGCCATATCTGCACAATTAATGCCAATCCGAAACCAAGAGTCCAAAGGGATATCGGCCAAGTCGCCCGAATCGCGAAGCGCTGCTCATCAATGGCCTTTTGATCACACGCGGAATCCCGAATCTCAGCGATACAGGCTTCCCCCGTTACGAGACATTCTGCAAGGCACTGTTGCCTCAAGTGAATCTAACAACGGAGCCACCATTAAGAGCCTGATCCAGTTGCTATCCTCGCCGTACTTGCCAGAGAAAGACCCCTCTCAGGACGTAAGTATGAAGTCGGCCATGGAGCTGCTGAAAAACTCTTTGGAGTTGTACTTTGCAGAGTTTCACAACATTTTGCCTCTCGTACATATCCCTACCTTTCAAATAACCAAGGTTCCTACCGTGACGCTGGCGGCTATGGCTTGTATTGGAGCAATGTACTCGGACGATCAGCATGGGACAGAACAGTCGTGGTCCTTGAGTGAAATGTGTGGTCAGATGATTGCATGGCTGGTAAGTCTTTCATCCCGAAGCGAAGAGGACTAGTGTAGCTGATTATTTTAAACTAGGGTGTGGGGGACAGCACTCGCTTCTACAATTCACCCTATCTCATAGCTTGCTGTCTTCACCAGATCTATTCTCTGGGCTCGGGGAATATGAGACTTTACGCAAATGCAGACTGTTCCAGGGGCATATTGATGGGTTGTCTCCGTGGAATGGGTCTGCTCAAGTCCCGTGTCAGTACCGAGGTAGAGTGGGAAGACTTCAAAAAACCACTGCCCAACGACAATGCGTCAGCCGAATGGCTGCGATGGAAAGAACAGGAACAGGAGAAGCGCATTGCCTGGTCTTCATTCGAGTATGACTGCACTTTGTGCACGTTGACCGCGCGCCGAGGTGCTGCTGATTTGCAGGAGCTTCCATGCTTTTTGCCCTGTGCGGAGCCTCTATGGGATGCTAGGTCGCCCCAGGCTTGGGCGGCGCTCTATTCTCGACTGACTCCAACCGCACGGGGCGCATCAACGGCGAAAGTGCTCCGGAACCTTCTGGCTGGAAAGGGTATTCCAGAGGAACTGCCAGCATGGGGTAAGAGGCTATGCGCCCAAAGCATTGGCCGACTTCTTTGGGATATCAAGCAGCTGGATATCATGGCGACGACCGAGTACCTCAAACTACCTTCCCTAGCTGCGGCCCAGAGACAGACCAAAAGCACCCTACTCCAAGGCCTCAATGCGCTTTGCGAGTCCATGTATGCCCTGTCGAGTACAGCTGATCTCATTCACTACAAGTAAGTCTTTTCCGCCACCAAATGGCTCCAGGAATGGTTGACTAAATATCTGCAGTCTTACAGCGCTCATCTGTCATTATTCTCACCTGTACAGTGCAGACGAGGCTATGGACCTCATTGTCCATATTTTCCGCACTTCTGCTTCACAGTCAAAGCAAATCGACCAGAGCCTTGTGTCAGCTAAGCGACGCCTATGTTCGATACTGGTGAAAAATCCCACCAAGGCCCGTAATCTAGCCTGGCACGCAGCTCAAATCATCGCTGTGGCAAATGAATACCTGGTCTCTGCACCTTGTGAGATCATGCGGACGTTCATGGGCTACATCTTCATCCTTGCCTTTGCCAAATTCGGGCCACAACCCTGCTCAGAACCTGGTTACGCCTCGTGTCCGGTCCGACTCGATCTGCCAAATCGGATTGACGGTCAGAGGACCGCCATCGCAACCTGGATCGAGAACGGAGGGCCCGCAAGCATTGGCGCAGTTGAAAACATCTACAGCAGTGGCAGTCTCGCAGCAATCAGCCGGGAAGCTCAAACCATGCTGCGGAAAATGCGATTCTGGAAGCTTTCCAACAAATTCAGCCGGATACTCGAGAGCTTTGACTTTGATTCGGATTAAACAATGCGCCTAGGGCCAGGGATGTCAAACTTTGCCATCACTCAACACTCACGCTTCAGCAGCTGCAGCAAGATGGACATCCTGACTCCGTGTGAACTGCTGCCTACCCGATTTTTGCGCCCGACGACCGAAACAAGCCAATTGACGATGGAGTGGTACGCCCTTCAGCGCGGATCCGGGGGCGGGGTCATCATGAATTCGAGACCAGGGGACTTGGACGTGACAGACCCGACAGAGAATCGCCCACTTGGCCGACGGCAGACGCTCGAAATACTGTTGTTTGAGGCCTGGGGTCTCGTGTACCGCCCACGACAGCGAGCGACTTCGACAATGCTGTTGTGGGACGTCCGAACTCCGAATGTAAACCGACGAGTGGAGACGATGCGAAGGCTTGTTACTCTCAAAGGGGCGGGCACTTGGCGAACAATTGGAAAACGGTTGCTTGCCACCAGGACGGTCACACGTTGTGATTCGCCTGTGACAAAATTCGGAGAAATTCACCCACGAACTTGCTCCCCAACTTTTGAGCTTCGACGTACATCCACGCTTTCCGCAAACACACCAATTTACCCGCTCGAAAACCCCGCGCCCACGGAAGGCGTTCTGCACACGAGTGTACACAGTCGACATCTCTCAAAACTTTCTCTATCCTTGCAGACTAGATCCAACTAGACGCGGGGGTACCGACCTCGTTGGTCTCACTTTCACTTCATCATGGGCTCTCTTCAAAGTGACGTTCATGACGAGGACCCTCAAATACACCCCCTCCACCTGACGCCATTCGATGAGCTGCCCAACAAGAAGCGAGTATGGCCCAGCGAGCCTAATTCGAGAGAAGAGGGATTGGGCCGCCTCGTCCTTCTCACTCGAGACGTCGTCGCCTCTGCGGCTGCAACGAGCATTCGAAGCGGACGCCGTGTAAATCTAGGCTGGGAGTTGAATAAGCTTGAAGTCGCTAATTTCGGCCGGTTGCCTTGCAAGCACGAGATTGTCGGCCTCCTCGACGGCGCGGCTTTTGACGACATTTACACATTCAACCCGCAGCAGAGTAGCCAGTGGGATGGACTCAGGCATTTCTCCCAGCCCGATCCGACTGAGAATGAGCCAGAAAAGAGAGTTTTTTACGGCGGTGTGACGAATCACGAGATTATGGATCCCACGAACCACCGGATAGGACTGCAATATTGGGCGAAAGAAGGGATCTGTGGGCGGGGTGTGCTTTTGGACTACGTTTCGTACGCAGAAAAGAGAGGCATTGAGTATTCGACATTTAGCGACCATTCAATCCCACTAAGTGTTCTCCTCGAGATCGCTCGAGAGGAGAATTTGACGTTCAAAAGGGGCGACATTCTCTTCGTACGCGTGGGGGTGACCAAGGAATGGGACACGCGCATGACAGCTGAGGACAAAAATGCCTACGCAACCACAAAGACACCTCAACACGCCGGCGTTGAAGGAACCGAAGAAATGCTCCGTTGGCTGTGGGACAGTGGATTCTCTGCCGTGGCCAGCGATGCAATATCATTTGAAGTGTATCCTGCGAAGAAAAGTTTTCCCCGTGGTGAAGGAGAGCCTGAGATAGAGGGACTCTTTATGCACGAATATTTACTCGCGGGTTGGGGCATGCCGATCGGAGAGCTCTTTGAACTGGACGCGTTGAGTGAGATGTGTAAGAGGGAACAACGCTGGGAGTTTTTCGTCGCCAGCTCTCCTTTCAATATGAAGGGGGGTGTTAGCAGCCCACCGAATTGTATAGCGATCTTCTAGGCAATCGCTGCGGAGATTTTGGGCGGCGGAAGGGGGAACTGCGAGGTGATCATGATCACGACGGAGATAGTCCAGAGGCCTCTAGTTCTTGAGATTATTGTTCGCCCGAGCAGTAGAATTGTGAACTCGTTTACACGAACGAATACAATGAAGATTTGACAGGAAAGGATAGGAAAAAGTAGACTTCTTTGGCATTTGCACCTATTATACTCTGCCTGCCTCTCCAAGATTGAAATCCTGCCCTCCATCTCGCCGTACATCGAACAGATAGACCGAAGATATATTATATGCATGCAAAATATCCAATCAATTTGCGTTTCATGTATGTACTCGGCCAGTAGCAGAAGAGGAAGAGGAAGGGGTTGGGGTTGAAGTTGAACTATATAAAGCCCAAAGGTTAAAGGGTGAA
The DNA here is from genome assembly GCF_000835475.1 of Cladophialophora bantiana CBS 173.52. Lineage (NCBI taxonomy): Eukaryota > Fungi > Ascomycota > Eurotiomycetes > Chaetothyriales > Herpotrichiellaceae > Cladophialophora > Cladophialophora bantiana. The sequence continues at coordinate 915,815 of NW_015971588.1, forward strand.
GGCTGAAGACTCCTGTCGTCCATCGCCCAATCCTTTTTCGTTTTATTTCATCTCCCCGCCTCCTCATCCTTTCTCGGTCCTTCTCAGTTCGGGCGTTCAGGTCCTTACGGACGGACTGGACTGCCCTTCTCTCAAAAGTCGCGTGCATGTGTGTACGCACGTCACGCACGTACAAGTTTGTCCGGTTTCCTGGAAACTTTTGCCCTGCCTACATACAGCATGCTATGCTAGCCCGCATTTTTCAGACCTTCAGACCTTCTCCTCGGGCTTCTCCTGGATCTCGGTGGTAGGCGGGGACAGAGACTCGGCCTCGGTGGGGGGCGAATGCACGATATCCTTCGATTTAAGGAACTCGTCGAGTTCCCTGCGCTGTTCCTCGCTGATGTCGTTGACATGCACGGCAACGTCGTCGCCGAACTGTTTTGAGATCTCCTCGAGCGAGAGGCGCGCGGTCTCAGGCCAGAAGAAGTAGATCATGGGCAGGTAGACGGCACACCACACCACAATAACCAAATAGTACTTCCAGCCGACATTCACGAAACCGATGGGCGCCGTCTGCAGCAGGATGATGGTGGCCGCGAACTGGCCAAACAGCGAAAAGCCCATCCCGATCGGCCGGATCTCGGTCGGGAAGATCTCGCTCACGTACAGGTACATGGTCGTGTCGCAGAAGGTGCCCTGGAAGGTCAGGTACAGGAACACGATGAAGACGCCGCCCGCGTTCCCGCCCTTGTCTGTTGTGCCGGCGTAGGTCGCGAGCAACGCGCACAGAATCGACGTCGTCACCAGGCACCCTGCCGTGCCGAACATATACATGAAGCGACGCGAGTTGACTTTGTCGTGGAGCCAGGCGCCTGTCGGGTTGTAGATGACACCTGAAACAATGAAAAATATGTGAGTAGAAATGGCTCTTGCGAAGCGGGAAGGGGGGCGGCAATACTTACCGGCTGTGGTGAGCCAGACGGCGGAGAGAAGGAGAGGCATGGATCCTGTCTGACCTAGATTCGTGTATAGAATCACCATGTAATTGTTCTAGAACGTGTTAGTACTTGATCTGGGCAGACGAACGACCGAGAATTTCCACATACGATGACCAAGGGACCAGCAAACTCGGCTCCCCATTGAGTCAAGAATCCAATGATCATTCTCTTGCGATAACTCTTCTTCTTGATGCAAGCCATCCACGGTCCATACCCGACAGCTCTCAGCTTGGCAGCATCAAGCGCAATCTGTTCTTTGGTCTGATACAGTTCCTCCTTCGCGACGAGATCGTCTGGGTCGTCAGGGGAGCGGCGCAGAGCCTGGATAACAGTCCAGGCCTCTTCAGTCCTGCCCTTCTGGAGGAGCCATCTCGGCGACATGGGGATCCAGAGCGACGTGACTGCCAAAACCAAGGGGGGCAGGGTCTGGATGCAGAGGGGAAATCTCCAGGCGAAGGACGGGTTCTTGTCCGTCGCGAAATAACACGCATACCCGAGCCAGCCAGAGAGCATGTACCCAAAAACGAGAAAGATGGCCTTAAAAGTAAGTAAAATGGATCATCTGTTTGAATAAAGGGAACCTACATGGTGCCCGACCAGCCAGCCGCGATTTTCAGGGGGGGCTAGCTCAGACAGATACATTGGGCAGGCCGTGACGAGAATTCCAATGCCTAAACCTGATATGACTCGGCCCACGTGGAACATGCTGGCGATGATATCAGGACCGTCCATTTTGGAGTGAAATAAGATACACGGAAGCGGCAACTTACGCAAGGGCTGCTGCACCACCTTGAAACGCACCTCCGATGATGGCCAAGAGTGCTCCGAGTTGAATACTTCGTTTGCGGCCAATGGCAGTGGCTGACCAGGCAATGAAAAGAGATCCGACCGCTCCGCCTGCGCTGTATAGACCGTTTGCCGTTGCAATTGCGTCTGTGGTCTTTCCGCCATAACCAGGTTCTCCTTGCATGGGTAGGTCGAAGAACTGATACCATCCTGGCTGTCCAATGGTGCTGCCGATGATGGCTGAGCAGTAGCCATAGGTCTGCGAGAGTCAGTCGCTTTCTCTCAACAGCAAAGCATAGGGAGTCGACGGTAAGGGTGTGGACCGCTACTTACCATTGAACCAAAGGCGACGGCCACCGTCACAAGCCTATTGTACCGACTCGAGTGAGATGATGCATGTTTCTTTCTGGCCCCCATGATTGTTGATAGTGCTGAAAAAAGGAACCACCAGCCAAATACGGAGGATCTCAAACAAAAACAAGCAGTCCTCAGGAAAGGGTAGTTCAGGGAAAAGAAGAGATGACAATCCGAGAGATCGGTTCAGAGGAGGAGACGGGGGATAATGTGGTTTGCTATGTCCAGCAGCCAGGTTGCCGGAGAATGAAAAAAGTCTGGAGAAAGTTTCTCGAGTCTCTGCAAAAGGGACCTGGAGCGTCTTTCCTGCGGGGTTCTGGGGCTGGGAGCAACTTAGGCCTCGGGGAATGATGCTAGCCTTCCCGCCATGAATAATCTCTCCATCTTCAATGTTCGAGTTGGGGATGAGAGACGGACAGAAGGCTGGTGGGACTCGAAACCCGCTGATCCAGGCCAGTTTGGAATTCGCGCAGGCTTGCCACAAGCATCACTTACCTCGGACAAAACGACGGCAGTGGATGTACAAGTAGGTCTGTAGGACAACTGGAATTCCTGACGAATCCTGATGCCAGCTGGCAAGTGGCTGCTTCTGCAGAAAGGCCCGGGAAGGGACCACAACAATCTCCGGCGACCTCTGGATCACGAAATCCCGGCATCTCTCCTAAGTTTGTCGAGGCTTGCGGGTCCTCTCGCCCAAGCGCCTGGGCCAAAGAATCTTTGGATCAAGCGAGCGGAGCGTGCCCTGCAGCTCGCCTTTTCCAGACTGCACATGGAGTCATTTTGACAAAAGTCGATGATAAGAAGGACGCCCACGCCAGCACATTTGTTGTTTTCTGCAGATCTTCATGTCTAAATCACCATCCACCGTGGATGCTGAGACATGCACGCTGATACACCGCCTCGCTGGGATTGGACTACCGAGAACACAACCAACCACCGGACCGTCATTGGTGAATGTTGGAATCCGTCAGTGCAAGACGGAGTGCCGATGTCAACAAACCAGCGCTGCGAGTCAGGAAATAGTTCCGTAAGTTGCCCACCGAAGCATCAGCAACGAGCGGAACGGCGCGATGCTGGGAGAGCCTGTCGAGGTACCTAGCGGGACGCCTCAAGGCCAACTTTGCCCCTCTGGTCCGACAGGGGAAGTGGTTATAAGCTAGCGTGTAGCAGGATGATTGTTTCTTACCTTGGGCAGTAGCCGCAGCCGGCACTGGCGGTAAGTCCATCGCCAACCCTAAGCCACCCCCAAGGTGCAACGCAAGTGTATTTCCGGTGCGATGTTGACGGAGAGCATCACTATTTCTTCTTCGTATCAAGATTTGTGCAAACTGAGGATATGTATATGCTATTGATGGTTGTGAGTTCTCGGTAAAGTTGAGGAAGTTGATGTCCGCAAAAATGCTGCCCGGCAAAAGCAGCAACGGGATTCGCCTCGTTTGATCTTCTTCTCTCCACGGCACATGGCAGCTGCAGCTTCATTAACCTCATTCCCCTGCCACGACGATCCTCATGCTACTTCTTCTGCGCAGCTCCCGATGAATTTCATGTCGCCCTACAGTCGCATGGCGCTCACGCCGATGATGCCACTCCCGATAGAGATCTTCCCGTTACAACGAAATCTACTAGCGGCCACCCAACATCCATATTCGGTACAATGGAGAGCATAAAACAGGTCGATGCTGGAGAATATCTTGACCTTCCTTGCGAAGTTGACGGAGTGCTTTGGCTATGATTACCCTCGGCATTTACGCGACATTGGAGCCATGCTCCATCCATACCATGTTGGTTGATACATGTTACCTTTTGCTCAGACAAAACCTCTCCGACCTCGAGGCTTCGCTTTGCTCTTCACTTATCGCTATTCACATCTTTCTCGACACTGAATACACATCCATAACGGCCCGAGCTTCTACCCTCCATTTAATCTAATGGCTTCTCTCTCCCAATCTCTTCTCATTCGTCTAGCAAAACCAATTTATCCGAAGCTCGTGCTGTTTTCAACTTCTTCATGTCTTCTTCGGCGTCCTTCAATACGTTAATTAACCTAGCGGCGAAAGAGAATCAGCATGTCTCCGTCCACGCACATGGGGAGCGGCGCAGTCATACCTCTCCAGTCCCATCTTTAGTTCCTCTCTCGGGGTCTCAAAGGTAATTCTAAAATTGCCGTTCTTTTCACTGGCAAAGCTCGCTCCCATAGCCAACCACACAACCAACATGGGCGATTTTCCAGCTTAATGATAGCTCCGCCTCGACGCTATCCTCCCTGAGATACCTTCTCAGATCAGCCCAGATGAAACTCGTCGCGCTCGCCGTGTTATATGGAAGCGTGCTGTTTCAGGAATGACGTGGTGAACTCATAAGCATCCGTCATCCTCTGTTGAAGGAGCGGAAAATAGGTATCCAAAAAGGGCCCGTCGTTGAGTAAATTCAACCAGGCATGTTTCCGCGAGCTGCGATGCACGACTGAAACTGGCCACGGCGCGGAAACATTTCATCACTTTACCGTTAGAAGGTGAAATCAAAGCACCACTGCGGATCCCATTGGCGCAGAAGTCCTTGCTCATCGCATATATCATATGGACTAGAGACAGATCGATGTACTCTTGCAGGTTGAACGAAAGGACTGAGACGAAGGGAGGCGGATTGGGGATATCGGTGTTGGGGAATTTGAGCGTGCTTAGACCTCGTCGGAGATCAGGTGGATGTTGTACTTAGAACAGAGACGCATGATACCGACGAGAAAGTCCTTCTCTTACGGTCCTCCGAGTGGGTTGTACGGATTAGAAAGGAGGATCGCCCTAATTGGTTACCCCGAGGCATTGGATTGGTGCAAGGCAGCTTCGTAGAAGGGAACCGCCGCGGCGAAGACGGGCTCCATATCTGCGCCGAAGGGCACGGGGACAGGTTTGATTGATGGCCGTGTGGGCGTTGACGTGCGCGCAGATCTCGTCGCGCATGAGCTTGTTTTCGGCGATTGCGAGCGCCACGATGCCTCCGGGGTTGCTCGTCGGGTCGTACTGGTTGCAGAAGCAGTGCGCGTGCACGGCGTGCAGGTCCGGCCCCGCTGACGGCGCAAATTTGGACAGCGCCCGTTGTGGAATGTAGCCAGCCTCGGGCATTTTGTTCGTCTTCTTCGGCGATCTTGCTTTCTCTCTTTTGTGTGAGTAAAAAGGGAGAGCCGGTTTAGAAAGGGGAAGGGGACGAGAAACGCGAAAAGGGGGCAGGTGTGTTGCAAGGCAGATAGGACAAGAACAAAAATGTGAATGGATTTCACCGCGGATTGACAAGGATTGGAATGTCCGGAAACGGTATTGTCGATACATTGGCGTGGAGCAAGCATTCCGTAAGATATCGGATCTTTGAAGCCGTCCGAGCGCGCCAATGAGAATATTGAATAGTAGTAGTCGGTCATAAGCCAAATGCCGCCATCTCAACCTCTAAACATCCATATCCTGACATCGCCTGCTTATGCTCTTTTTTATAGGCCGCTGCTCTTCGCATTCAGCATTCCGCATTTCGCATTACAAGTTTCGCAACCAAAGGACATCGTCACCGTCAACCCTAAAGAGAAAAATGCAGCGGAAGATTTCGGTATCCCTGTCCGCCAGACTGATCTATAAGCCTTCTGGTCATGTTTCGGCCGGAAGCGCAAGGCTTACTGGACGATTATATGATCGAGAGACTGAATCCAGGTATATTCCGAACGTCGGCTTGGTTTCGGACTGCAAGTAACGCCAGAATTGCCACGCAAGCCATGGCACAAGATACCTAGCTAGGCAAACTTGATGTAGCCTGCGGACTCCGTAGGCGACTAGATACCCCTGAGCGTGACGTTCCTTGCCGAAGGCCTACGCATTCTCACAGGCAGTATTGTAAAACCCGGGCCAAGATATTTTGCTTTGCACGGGAGACACGATTGGAGGAGCAGAGCTAGCTGTCCGAACGGGCACCAGGGCAGGTTTGTCCTCCGTTGGAAGGATTGAGGCACAATGTTGAGGCTCGGTCCAGCGAGGGAGGATACGAATGTGGTTAAAAGTCAAAAAGAATGTCAAGAAGGACCGGTCAAGGTGAGTGCTTGGTGAGGGAGTCGCACGTGAGCTCGGAGCCTTTTTCCTCATCTTCTGGTGCCAAGATAGGCAGCAGACGCCAGAATTTAATATGGCAAGCAATCCACAGAACAAATGTATATACTGGATCCTCCGTAGAATCTGACATTCACCCGTCTAAATGAACATAGGCCCTCTACGCCGCGATGGAAACCGCCCCAGCAATTCCACATGCTTGTGCCAATTGGAAACCCGACGGTAACAACTGTATGAACAACGGCAAGCTTGCCTGTGGGGGTTGTAGACTGCTCGCAGTTAGAGCCTCTCCAGTCTTGACCTGTGATGTTCAATTTCTGATGTGAAAAGCAGTATTGTGGGAAAGCTTGTCAGAAGAACCATTGGCCGGAACACAAGAAGGTCTGCAAATCATCGCTCAGCAAGCCTGGTTGGCGCCCGCGATGGGAACTCGACGGACGCGAGCCTGCGTGGGCTAGCGGTGATCTTTCCAGGAACCTCCACAATCCTTACGGAGGCGGCAAATATCTGTGGGGGAACGTCCCGGCTATTGACATCCTACGACTCGAACAAAATGAGGGCTATGACTACAATCAAGACCTTGCACTGTTGTTCGCCGGTAATGTATTTTCCGTTTGATACTTTTCAAAGGGAAAAAAGAACAGAGAAATCAAACTGATACAGACACCTAACGTTAGCATCGGGGGACCTAAGAAATGTGGTGAAAACGATTGGGAGTCTACCGAGTCAATATCCTGGCCGAGTTCAAGTTTGTATCAACGATCGAGAACTGCATGTCGTTATGCGTAATGCTACCCTGCTTCTCCTCGCGCTGACAAGTCAAGACGCAAGGGCTACTGGTACCGCGAGTGAACCGTACGCTGTGACAGAAACCCTGATTCATGTTTGGTATTCGGCGTTCCTGCCTCCAAAAGTCTCATCAGAGTTGCAAACCCGAGTCAAACCACTAATCGATGAGGTCTGCTGTGGAATTGCTCACAGACCGGCAGATACCCTCCTGGGGAAAACCTGGAGATTTCCGTCTGGAAGTACTCTGCGGCTCGTTCTGAAGAAAGAAGACTGGCTTCTGTTCCAAAGCTTCGTTGCCGTGCCGAAAGGACTGACTGAGGATCAGGCGCGGAAAATCCTTGTTGCTGTTACTCTTGCTCCCGAGCGAGCTGATTATCGAGATCGCTGGTATTTCAAGGATGAGACGCCCTCTATGCGAATTGCTAAACAACGGTTCCGCGAAGATGGTCTCCTGTTTCCCTTTGGGCATCCGCGTCATGAATTCAGGATTCCCAATCCGTAAGTTCTAGCGATGGGGGGATTCTTGCATCCCGGAGAGGACTTTTTGCATCTGACATGCTCTCTGTTAGGATGTTCTTTCAATCGTCCCGGGCCTGGCCCATAGATGATCAAGCAGACCCTTTATCGGGATGGCCAGTTTGGGAAGTGCGTCGGACGTCCTGCACAGCCTCGCAAGATGCATACGGAAAGCTGTTTGTTTACCTTGGCGTGGTCGTAGGAAAATTTTTGCATTTTCTCGACGCTGGCACAACTGACTTTGAACTTTATATTTGTGACGTGACAGCACTTCCGCGTCATCTGGATCTAAACCGATACGACAGGATAGAAGTAGGTATGTCGGTACTCGGAAAAGGGATTCGTGAGACTTATGCGGTAGTAGGTGGCCAATATCTCCGATGTAGGATATGTCGGAACCCGAGGGGTGCTCGCAACTCTGATGCCAGTACTCCGGTCTCTCAAGCAGAATCCACATGCAGTGCTGGTCACACTCTACTTGAACGCAGTAATGGAAGTGATCAAAGGAGGACCCGAAAAGGACCAGGTACCAGACGTGGGGCTTCTCACTCAATATCTACCAAGCCTCCGATTTTTTCCACCTCCTACGAACAACAGCGCCGAAATGTTACGCCTCTGGGATGCTCGTACTTTGGCGCTCGATGTGGATAAATTCTTTGAAAGGTGAGCGGGAAGAGCAAAGAGACCTGGCTCGCAAATTAAGAATCGTTGGACGGAAGCTGATGATACTTCTAGATATATGAATATCCATCAATTCCGAGAGATCTCACGCGATCTGAAGGTGGAGATGAAAGCCAACACTGTGACCGAATCATGGCCCACACAGCTGAAGCTGCAACCAGGTCAAGATGGTGCTCAAGAAGAATTCGATGCTCTGTTGGGATCCAGTCTAACCGGTCTTGAGCATTATGTCGAATGGAAAAGGGCGCGATAAGTAATCAAGGGGTTAACGGCGACTTGTAGCCCTTCACTGTTTATGTACTAGGTACGTCTGGAAGGCAGGCCAGGCAAACCACCAACGAGCACGCGCACCGCGGTTAGCCATCGTATGCTCTTTCTCGGTCAACTCACTTACCTACGAACGGTCTGCACGCCCCTTCAGAAAGTCTGTACCTCATCGAGCTAGAATGGATAGGTGTGTCTAACTATCTAGCAATACGGGTTTTCCGGTGCATCGGCAGTAGCCAGCTGTTTGCCCATCCTTGCGACTCGCTATGGACGATGGTGAACTAGCAGAGTCTCCCCTCCCGGATCCACCTGCTTGGTTTATATAGCCGCCATGTTTTTTTTTGCCTGCCCTTAGCACGAGAATCCACGAACTTGGCTCTGTCGTATAAGGCATGGGTGGCAATGCTGCAAAGTAGCAGGAGCTGACTTTGGTCACTCGGATCTGGGAAGCATGCTTGACAGGATCGAAAAAGGGTGCAAATTTGAAATATCGATTGGTAGCGAGGATATTTTCGACCGAAAATGGTGTGCGCCGGCCTGTGCTAGAACAGGAAGTTTCGACATGATGGGAAAGGGATTGGGTGAAGGAGGATCTCTCAGAGAAGGCGCCAGATTTGCGCGTTCTGGGGAAGTGTCACTATATCGCAGAGACCTATGTCTAAAGTAACATGGCAAGGCAAAACATAATGAGATACTAAAACCACACAAAAATGATACTCGCTCATCGAGGCTGGATGAAGGAATTCATATGTGACCGTTTGCAGGCGACAACAGTTGGTTGATATACCTCAAGACGCAGCCTTGGGCAGGCGACTGACGCGTGAGGTAAAACCCGAATGGCGAAGCAATTAATATCAGTGTTCGTCTTAGACCCTTTTCAGCCAAGCGGAGGGGATGCCAAATCCTGCTGTGTGGATTGGACGAGGCGGGGTAGATTGAAGCAAATGCTCCTGGACTCTCAGCTATACAAATCGTTCAATGGCCTTTCATAGTATGGATCCCCGAACAGCTCCTGCACGAAGATCAATTTGGGGCCCTTTGGAAGAAGCACAGTTCCAGCGGAACATCGGTAAACTGTGGAAAATCACCCATGGACAGCCCAAGGATCCCCAAACGTATCCTCTCCCTACAGAAAGTACCACCAGAGACGACGTTGTTCCAATTACAGTAGAGCTTCAGCTCGCGAAGGGCGTTGCATTCATCTCCGCGGCCAAAAAGGGCGTGGAATCCGTCACGGCGGTAGCGATAGAGCAACCTCAGAACCCATCCCAAGGACTCCGACTGAATTTGGCGGCCAATGAAGAGATTCGGCCGGGAGTCAAAGACAGGATGGACGAGGTAGCCGCGATCTTGCGAGAAACGGCCCGAGAAGGTACATGAATATTTCAGAGCGGAGTCACGAAAGAGCGTGGCTGACGGCATCACAGACAAGACTAGAGATCAATGCAAAGACGGCATTCTGGAGTTGATTGTACGGTTGAACCAGGCCCGGATTGACGGCCGTCTCAAGAGCAAGCGCTCTTTGTATATAGTTCGAGACGGGTTGCTGGATATATTGACGAAAGCGACCTCGCAGTCGGGCCATCGCGAAACTCTGTCTAGTCGACTTCAAACCCTTTGCACCTCTTTGGGAGACTATTGTAATCGGGCCGGGGGACAAAAGACGATCGAGGATGTCAAGAGACTCGTGGTTGCATGTTATGCCTTCTTCGAAGCAACAACAGATGGGGAGAGTGTGACGGACATGCTCCGTCAGGTTGGCGTCGACGTGGATGGGTCACGAGGAAATCCACACCTTCGACAGATTGGGAAGATTGCCAGCTACTGTCACATCGCGGAGACGTTGAGTACGATCGCCTCACACCAAGAATATCGACGCTTCTGTGTCAATCTCAGTATCCGCTATGTATGTGCGTATAAAACTGTTCCATCGCCCATCCCCGCAGTCGACGGTGGGAGTCGGGATTGTCACGTGCATGCCGAAGTACAGCTGGTGGTCGACCAGGATTTGAGAGGGCCTTCGGACTGGAGAAAACCACGAGCAATTGCCTCCAGCAAAGCAGCATGCTTTCTTTGTGAACTGTTCATCAATGGGCACGGGACGTATTTCGTTCCCCGAACTCATGGTAAATTGACTCCCCACTGGACGATCCCAGATCTTGACCGATTCAGTCCAACTCAACGGAGTCGGTACCAAAATATTATTGGCTCAATGAATCGCGAGCTCCAAAGATTGATCAAAATTCCGCACCCACGCCGGCTCGATGCTGCCATGAGTTGGCAGACATTGTCACAGCTGAACTTGTTCCCATACTCGCCACCATCTGCTAACCACAACTATCCTTCGCTTCCACTCGTGCAAATCGTCCCTGCTATTCCGGGACCGCTCGAAACTGGTGGAACAACTTCGGCAAGTGGCGAGCTGCAAGAAACAGCCGTTGCCGCAATCAATCAGGACGTCAAGCTGCTTACAGCTCAGGCACAGTCGGACACGAGGGCCTCGCCCATCAGAAACCCCATAGAAGAGCCAGGTGGACCCTATATCAACAATGAAGAACAACCCGAGGGACACCTGTTACCGAGAAATGCCTTGATCCCCAAACTAGGTATATCCTATTCGTCTCCGGGCATTGGAGAGATTCCTGGACTGCAACACTCACCCGGACAAATAACACAGAGGCAGGTTCGATCTTGCATGAGTCTCGATTCCGAGCAGCTTGTAGAAGCTCCTCGTGTCATAAGAGATCATAAAAGTCGAACCTGCGACATGCCGTCCGAGCGTGGCATGCATGGACGACCACGGGGTCAATGCAGCACGCCACGTTCGGACGGCATGAGCCGAAAAATCGACTTTCATGATATGGAGCTCTTCCTTGAGATTGAGTATCCAGCAACCGCACAGATTATTATCATTCAGTGCTCTAGGCCGGACCGACCGGAATCCCACCGAGTCATCGAGGTCGACAAGATCAAGCCCGGAGCGACGCTTGAGGTTGACACAGGGGGGGACTTGGCGCAACCTCGAGTCATGTTCCTTACCATGAGGGATGACACGGGGATAGAACGATGGTGGGAGTGCCGTTGGAAGAGGAGCGGATAAGTGTGAGGATAGCGTGTGAAGAATATTTGAGAAAAACCTACAAGTACTTGGCTCGGCCCCAAATGTGCGCCCCGCTGTCGCCAAGCCGGAGTCAGATGCCCTTAATTCCGAAGAATGAGCAATTTGCACGTGAGCCATGATGATTCCACCGCGCCACCTATGGCGCGAGCGCAGGAGTTTTGCGAAGACGAGGACATATCCGGTGTTGCTGTCGGTATGCACCAACAATCATCCTGAATATCCCCCTCGGCACGGCTTGATGAACCTCTCTTTTCTTATCACAATAGTTCTGGGACAGATCATATCATCAGTCTCAGTGACAACTATTCGAAAAGATACTATTTTCTCCTTCTGGCTTCTTTGACTGCTGAAAATGATCATACCTTTTTTTTAGTAGGAAAGCATACCCAGCGAGCCAGGTCACAATGTCTTGGCTTCTTTCGTCTTGGGACCCCTTTGCTACCTGCGCAGTATCCGTTTTTATTGCTTGTGACAGCAAGCTAAAGGTAGTCAATTTATGGTGCATAACTGAGGGTGGTTATCTGGAAGCGCACAATTGAAGCCCTTGCAATGAAAGATTGACCAGTATCTTCAATGTTCAATTTCAAACAGAATCCCGTCGATCTCCTTTTTGTCAAGTGTCCAGAGCAGCCTCTTACCAGCCTTCTTTAATCCCTTCTCAGGATTCAATCTCTTCGTAAGGATTGTTATGGCTCCGTTAAACTGCACCAGTGATCCCCCTTCACTCCAAGTGATCGAATACCAGTGAGCCATTGATATTTCGAGTTTGCCTCTTCGACTCTATACCTCAAGTCTGTTAGGAGTGCCAAATGACTGGTGGCTACCCGTGTAAGCCTCGCTCGATCCTTAGGGGCATTATTGACATCGTTCAGGTATTGATGGCACTGGTGGTCGAATGCATTAGCTGGATGAGGCTTGCCAGTAAGCCGACTGCCGTGACTGGATTCATTTTACCTTGGCAAGAGCGCAATGCCTGGGCGAGGAAAGATGATGAAAAGCGAAGCCTTGTCTCGGCCAGGTGCATCCCACTGAGAGCCTCATTACACTCTGGTCTCGACAAGAATCAGAAACGGGAATGCATCGGGCAAGGGCCTCTATGGGGATTATAACCCCATCAACCTAGGAAAGATCGACCTAAACCGCTAACTTACGTGATGCATAGTGCTTCATTCTCCTTTGACCATGGATTACTCAACACATCCCGAGCAATTCGCTCACAGTATGTTTCTCAATGCTATCCACCGCATCACGTATCCTCCTCGCCGTCTTTTCCCCGTATATCGGGTTTACGAGACTGAAGAACTTGGCATCAACCTGCTCCCTCGTGAAAGGATGTTGCAACTCTCCTAGGGGATAGGGAATGTCAATCTCGGCGACCTCCCCATTCGCATACTCGACTTTCATCTTGGAACCAAACTCTCGGATGGAGCTATCGCCGACGCATCTGATCTTGTCGGATAGCTCTCGGATCTGGGGGTCCATGAGCCTGTCCTTTTCATAGCAGCGGACGCCATTGTCGGAACCGTACAGGAAACTGTTCGCAGCTGTGAAATAAGCAGAAAATTGGGCGTCGACCATGTTCTCCGGATGGACTTTGTTGGGGATCGGTGCACCGACAACGCTCACGTTTGCGGGACTCAGGGCCAAAGTAATGCTCTTGACATCCTGGGCTTTCGAGCAGCCCCTGTCACGCCCCAGTTTCACGGCATGTTCGATGAAGCCGTGTGTCATGCGGCAAGCTGGGAATGGCTTCAGAGACGTCTCGAGAAATTCCCATCTCTTACCTAGATCTGCAGTGAGGTATGTCAGATCCTTATCTGGTTTCGGACTGTACGCATGCAAGAAGCCGAATGTGCCTTCAAAGATCTTGGCCGCGCCAATAACACCTGCCTCCGCCAGAGCCACGCACACAAAAGCATCATGCACTGCGAAGCCCGGGTGAAGTCTCTTGTTCCAACTTCCATTCTCGAGATATTGCATTGATCCGGCTGCCTTTGAGCCCGCTAGGCCAAATGCGTTCTCGACGGTCTCGATCGGCAAGCCTTTGAGGACCGCGATGGTTGCAACGGCACCGAAGATTCCGGCCGTGGACGTATTGTGAAAGCCGCGAGAGTATGCATCATTGCCAAGTTCCTTGCCCAAGCGACAGGTGATTTCATATCCTACAGCAACTGCCAGCAGAAACCGGTCCATGCTCGCTTGATCGCCCAACAGTTCTGCTTGTGTCAAGCCTGCGCCGATGGCAGTGACACCGGCGTGCAGCGTCCCTTTCGCATACGTGTCGTCAAAATCCAAAGAATGGCCCAGGGTGGCATTCAATAAACCGGCATATTGAGGGGTAAAAGTTTTGCCTTTACCAAGGACTGTACATGAGCCATTATTCTGTCCTCCTAGAGCCTTGACGGCGTTGCAGAATGGCAGTGTCGATTCCGACGAGTGGCTCGCTGCCAGTGTGACACCGAAGAAGTCGATAATGTATTCTTTAAGACGGTCTCGTATGTGAGGCGTGAGATCATCGGTATTTGCATTGGCGACAAAGTGCGCGAAGATGCTCGTGACGGGTATCTCGTCTGGTTTATGTGTTCCATTTACACCATTTTGTGAGTTATGGCCATTGACGGCCTCCGCGGTAGCAGGCATTATGGGACTGTACACTTGGGGTATCTTGGGACCTTGAAGCGCTAGCTGATGAATACGAGATTCTAGGCAGGACAAATGCACCAGCCGAGATTCTATCTTGCGGCGGACGGCCTAGGACTCACCAATAAACAGAAAACAGAGATCACATACATGGATATATAACCATGTTGTAGTACTGTCTGTACCGAGTACTTATATATATTTCGATTTCCCCCCCCAATCAATTGCCGAGACCCCCTCATTATCACGCGTTTCGAGTGCGCTTTCGCCTCGGGAACTAAATTTACACAGTTGGAGAACGAGCTTGCGAGCGCCGGGTCTCGAAACCTCGCCCTTGCCGATCTCGGAGTTGAAGCCCGGTGGCGTCTCGGAATTTCTTGGAAGAAGCCACGCATGCGCGTAGGTGCGTGAGAGACAAGGCTGGCGAATCTCCCGTGAATCATGATCCTTAGGTATGAAGCAGCAGTCACGATGCTTGGGGAATTCAATTGCCTGGTTTTCTTTCGTAGTGTTCTACGTATTCAGCCTTTACGACTGGCCTTACGTCGAAGAGTTGTATTGTCATTGCAACAAGTGAAACCTGCCTGTTCGCGTAGAAGGCAAGCAAGTATTATCTCGCGGCCCACTTCCCCCGTTCTTCAATAATATATTTATGGACATGTGCCATTTCCCTTCATACCATAGAGTGTCTCTCGAGACAGAAGCACAGAGGCTATCCGCACCCAGATTATTGCGTCGTCGCGTAGTCTGCAAGCGCCGTTTGATTGTAGTACAGGTCGCAGGCGTGAGGATGCTGCAGACAATACTTCGGAACCAGTGGCGTCGCTTGAACACCGTTGGCGACCAGGTACTCGCGGAAGTTCAGAATGCGCTGCGTCATCTGCGTCGTCCGCTTGATCCCGGTTGTGGGATCCCTGTTGCCGGACCAAGAGAGTTCAGCCATGGCGGCGGCCCTCGGCCACATCTTGGAGGAAATGACCGTGTCGTCGACCTGTTCTGACCAGAGAGGCACTTCCGAGCCTAACACGTGGCTCTTCTGCGCGTCGGTGAGATTGAGGGTGAAGTCGTAGTCGTAAATGCGTTGCCAGGTCTTGTACGGTGCGCACCATGAGCCTCCCCCGCCTCCGTAATTGAACGTCGGCACCGAGGCGTTGGGGTTGGCCATCTCGTTGTATCGAGGATCGTTAGTCACCCATCCCCCAAATCCGCAGTCCAGATAGAAAAAGTCGGAAGAAGACACGACAATGTCGTAGCCCAGTGCGGTCAGGTTTTGGATGTTTTCTAATCCGTTGTTCCAGGTCTGCATGATAATATTCGTGGGGACCGTGTGCGCATGTGGATAGGAATTGAGGACGACATCTTCCCACATCATCAACGTCTTGTTTGAAACGGAAGTGAAAATTGGAACTGCAGTGTCGACCCAGATTTGAAGAAGATCATTGAAATCCCGTGAGGAATTTTGGGCGAAATATTGTTGCACCTGCGTGCTGAAATTGTAGCACCCAGTCTGTATCTCGTCAGCACCAACATGAAAGATGTTGTCGGTGAATAACCCCGAAAGTTCACTGTAGATGATCTTGATGACTTCGTATGTCTTGTTATTGAGAATGTCGAGCTGTCCAGGATTCGGCTCTACCGCTGTATGGTATTCCCAGACATCATTCGACCACCAGGAGTTCGCGCACGCGACAATGCTTGGATCAACCTCCGTCCAACCAGATGACGCATGGCCTGGCATATCGATTTCAGGAATGATTCGAACGCCCCGAGCTCGCGCATAAGCAATGATGGTTCGAATGTCGTCTTGTGAGTAGACCATTTGGGAAGAATAAGCAGCTTGAGTCATCTGTGGATAGCTCTGGATCTGAATCGGCCACGATTGAGCATCGACCATATGCCAGTGGAGCACATTCAACTTTGAGAGCGCCATGCCGTCGATCTGCTCGTAGATTTTGGGGACCCCGATGTAGTTCCGGCCTGTATCAATCATTACTCCCCGGTAAGGATAGTTGGGATAGTCCACAATCGAGACTGGTTGCTCAATCATAAGACCTCCTTGGCCATCGGAGATGATGATTTGTTGGAGAGTGGTGAAGGCATGAAGGGCGCCCCAGATGGTCTTGGCAGTGATATTGACCGAGTGCGATGCTTGGGTTATGTCGATGGTATACGATTCGTCCACTCCTTGTTGCAAATCAGCTTGGGTGTCCGCAATAGTCAGGTCAATTTGGCTAAGGAAGGAATTCCATCTCTTGACTCTAGATGATGGCGTTGCAGTTGGGAATGGCTCGTATGCGCTAATTGGAGCTTCAGTGGCTACTGGGACCCATTTCAAAGTGCTGATGGTACTCCACGCTCGTGTCCACGCATCATTGACGATTTGATTGTACGGCGAGTTCAGCACCAAATAGCCGGCTAATGGCTTTGGCCCCGAACTGCCCCATGTGATGTTCTGGGGTGCCGGAAGAGGGTTGGCGGTAATGGCATATCCCAGACAACTGAAGAGGCTGGCAGTGAGAGCAGCCACCGGAAATAGCTGAGGAAGATGCATCTCGTATATCTCAGACGCAAGACGAGAATGACTGAGACCTGTGAACCGATCGCTTGAAACTTTGGAGGAATGAAGGAGTATTATGCTTTGGAGCGACTGAGGTAGCACAGCCTGAAGCTCCTGGCAGCCTGTCCAGTCACCGCATGTTCAGGTGACACGGCATATGCAACGTTCCGTAGAGATGGTAATTGAAGCTGTGAAGATGGTCATGTAGAACGGGTTGGCGTTGTGATAGTTACGAGATACAATCTGATGTAACTTTGGCAGCCGTCAACGGTTGAGGATCGAGGTCTGCCAGTTTACCGATTGGTGTTGCGACCGTGACATTGATTGACGGTGGCTAGTGAAGCCCTGTCAATACCGTCAATGTGGCTGGTAAGGCTGAGATTGTGATGGGCTGCGGGGAACAAGTCTGTACCTCACCTCTTCCCTCCTCACGATACTACCTTACCATTGAAACGCTGCAGCCACCTTCCTTTATGGGGGGCCATCTGAACTGCGTGAGAGATACAAGTTGTTACCGGCCTCGGCAATCTTCCAAATGGTCGATCGAATCAGCCTTATCATGCCTTTAATGGTGTGGGAGAACTTGGGAAGCTCAATTGCTGTTAGAGCTTGAGGGAACTTCGGGGTAGTCTAATCTACTTATAGACTAGCCTCTTGGCAGCGAAGCTGGGCTTGGACCAAAACCTATCAAGCAAAATCAACCCCCCCTTGGCGTTATAAACCTGTTTACAGGACTCAGTCCAGGGCTCTCTCAATTCGACAATCCTTGGCCACTAAAATCTTCGCCATATTTCCGGCCACTCCTTTACTCCATGTCCCATACTTAGCCGCTGCTGCTTCCCCGCAGGTTGAGGTGGACTGTCGCAAGCATTTCGCTTCGCAGATTGCGGCGATGGGTGCATCAATTGAGACCCTGCTGTTGCAAAGACATTTATGTTTGCTGGCTTGACCATTGATTGGAGTACTTCCAGAACGAAGGGTAGTTACCTGTCCATGATCGGAACCTTGATCCAGGGCCCGGCCGCACAAACCTAGCAAAGACGCTTGCTGCTTGGTTTGCTGAGCGGTTGAGCCGGAGCTTAGGGGTCTACTCGGAGAGATGGGGTCAAAAATTGGTTGCTTGTAGCTCATGCCAATGGTGGTCGAGGACGGAAACATCTCATCTAGCGCGAATCCGGCGGTGGTTGGAGTATACCTCATGCTGGCCATGGTCGAGGGCAATAACGGGTGATTTGAGTGAAGAGTAGAGGCACTTGCCAAAGGACGTGCTGATCCGTGCGTTACAGGCGACGAAAGAGCTGTTTGGGAGTAACTCTCTTCCGTTCTGGTACCAGGTCTTGATTTAAGTTCGGGTCGTGAGAGAGGGAAATGTACCCGCACCGCTCAAGAGTAGAGGGCTTCGTTCGGGAACCGCGATCCTAGTTCCGTACTCATCACAGAAATCACCGTTGCTGATACTGTCTCGAAATTCCGCGCAATTGTGCTCACCGTTCTCGTCCACCATTAATTTAACGAACCTGTCCTGGATTGCCGGTACCGGAATTTCAAACGGGAATTTTGGCGGCTTATATTCACGACTATATTCGTTGTAGAACTGCTTCTTGGTTGCAGCCTCCATGTCGTCGGTGTCGCCACCTTCTTCATTTCCCGTGACTAACACATAGGGCCCTGACCATTCATCGACCGGCTGAAGCTTCTTCGCAGTATTAGACTCAGTGTAGATCTCCCAATTAGCATTAAACAAACGACGCTGCTTTGCCTGGTTCTTGAAGTCTTCAATGTCAATCCCTCGCCCTTTTTTCAAGGCTCAGAAGTGCCTGCCTAGATTCTGTCCTTGTGGCTTAGCCTCAATTAGTGTCTTCTTGTAGCAGTCCTGCCAGGGGTTGTAATACTCATCGACAAATTCCTGAGGATCGACTCATCCCCAGATTTCCTGTGCGTCGTTAGAACCAATGGCACTGACGTACTTACGCCTAGCTGGATCGACCAGAACTAGGTCCCCTGCTCAGAAACTACCATAAAATCGTCATCATCCAACCATACGCTTCCTCTATGGGCAGCGGGGCTCATTTCTTCCTCGGTTGCGGAGAAGGTCTGCTAGGTAGCTCGTAGATCTTGTGGTATTTCGTCTGCTCAATATTGAACCTAGGGAGGTTAGCACCGTAATTTTCGGTGTCTGCTGAGACTGTTGATATTGTAAGAGTGAGTTGGGAGCCTGTGCACTGCCGTGCTCGCTCTGACCCTCTCCGATTTGGATTGAGGTCATGAGAGTTTTCACTGAAACCGATCTCCTTGTGGGCGGCGATCTTCTTTGGCAGATTAGGTAATTTCCACGATATATAGGATAAAATAGCCTCTCCGAAAAACTATCCGAGGAGCTGGTCGGGAATGCGCCCGTGATGGACGTACATTACCTTCCTTGTCGAAAATCTCCCGGCCAAATAATGGCCCTTTGGGCCTTCTTCGAAGTCCGGATTATTGCGTAGGGAGTACAGTCATCCAACAGAATATTTCTAGGAGTCTTCTTGAGAACCTCTTCTAGACTGATCTTCTAGAAGATGGGATCTGTTGGATATACGAAGATAGGAAAGTGTTCGAAGTCCGTAGGCACTAGTGTATTGTTGCCCTTTAGGAGAGGTGGTTCCATTTCATGAATTCTTTCGTCCCAAGCCTTGGTCTTCCATTCATTCACGGCCGTGACTAGTTTCGCTATCGTCTCCGTGGGTGAAAGGAGGCTCGGCAAGTTTATTCCATGCATGAGTCTAGGCAATAGATCCGTCGGTGTGGAATTCTTAAAGGAGTTTTGTTTTGCGCGGACCGACTGTTTTTAGCCCTCGTAGCACTGGATGGATCCTCCCTTAGCGTTGCTTTTGCATTGTGAGATTTCTTGATTGCCGCGGCTCTCTCAGCCTCCGCTTTGGCGCTCCGAGTCTCACGCATCGCGAGTCGAGAGTTCATGCGCGCCAGTGCTGGCTCTCTGGTGCTGGTTTATGAGATACAAGACTGAGCGACTAAGCTCTTAGAGACTGTTAAAAATCGACACCGGTGGTGACGATTATCGAATACAAGTTGAAAAATGTGGAGCCAGATATTTCTTTCGAGTGCTGACAAGGCTGCGAGGCTACCAACCAGAGATCTGAAACAATCATTCTTGTGAAATAAGGTGTAGAATTTACTGTGGGACGCAACTCTGCCCCAGGCCGCCTGCTGAGCGAAGTCTCAAACCCTGAGCGAGAGGAAGAACATCCACTGGAACTGACAACGCCGACTGGCACTGAATAGCGTACCTACACCGACGTTGACCGCGGGTCTGATAAGGCTCTGAAGGCCACGCTCGACCTTTGCTGCCAACTCCAACAATTGGCAGTGGGAACTTTGAACATGGGCAGATGCACGGGACCGCGTCGAAACGACTGGGGACCATTGACTTCTAAACCTGATACAGGGTGATGAGGTCTGTAGAGGAGCCGACATTGTTGTTGATACTTCGTATTACCTCTTAACTCGTGTTGCTCGTGGGAGCGTCGCCATGGCCTAGTCCGCTTTTAGCTTAGCGTCTTGGCGGCGACAGATCTGACTTGGACCGCAAGTCATAACAAACATGACTGTCAACCTTGGTGTTGCACGAGAATGGAGTAAAGTCGGCCATTTTGTTGCCGTTTGGAGGGTGAGGGCTGTCAGTCGATAGCAATGAGCTGGTTTTTGCATTTCGAGCGAAGACGCTTAGGAAGAATAACCAATTCTGCCAATGGGTGACGATAATCGCAGCGCCCTTCCGCCGGGCGACGAGGCGCATAATGAAGATTCGAGACCAGTAAAGAGACAGCGCAACTTTATTGCTCGACAAGCATGCGAGGCGTGTCGCTCCAAGAAGACCAGATGTGATGAAGATATGCCTTGCAGCCTCTGCAAAAGCCTAGGTATTGAGTGTATCTATGCAGAGCGAAAGCCAACAAAGTGCGTCGAGATGGACATCCGTTGACTAGAGGCTGACCGGAAACAACAGGAACGAGATCTCAATGGGCATGATATTCAACACGCTGAGGCGGATGGAATCAAAGATCGATCACTTGTCCGTCCCAGTGTCCGCGAAGTCCGCTCACGAGCATGAGACCAACAGGACCGACTCCAATGTATCACACGCAGAGAGCCCCTATCACATGGATTCTGTCATCTCCCACCAATCCTTTTCATCACCTTTGTCAAGTACCAGACAGTTGCTTCGACACTCGACCACCCAATCTGGTATTCTATCATTTAGTGCCCGTCGAACGATTCATTGGCCGGGCGTGGAGGCTTTACTTCCAAGCAGCCTAAATTCAGCGGTTCGTAATCTGGAGAAAAGCTATCCTACTCATCTGGAATCCGGACGACCATCACTTGAACCTGTTATCTCAGCGCAGGGTGCAATGCCAACGCTTGACTGGCTCGCCTCCCTCAGCCTCTCTTCCGTGAAAGACCTGTCGAATGCTTATTTCGACACCTTCAATCGCGTATATCCGTGCATCGACCGCGACTTTTACTTTCTCAGCACTCTTGCCGTTGTAGTCCGAGAAGGTTTCGGCCACGACATAGAGTCATGTCTCGTCCTGAATGTCATGGCTCTGGGGTGCATGGGTTTCAAAGCATATGAGGAAGGTGGTTTCGAAATAGCCAGTCAAGCCTCGATCACTCCAATCATTCGACACATTATGGAAGAAGAGATCGCCGGCTTGAGTTTTTTCAATGAAGCCCGGAGACGAGCGGGCCTCTGTCTTTGCGAACGGGACATTCAGGCTTGCCAATATTATCTGACATCGGCCGTGTTCTTTGCGCAAGTCATGCGGCCGGTTGATAAGTGGTTGGAGACCGGTCGGGCGGCGGTTATTTGCACCGCTTTCTGGAAATGCCCACCCGAACCTGTCGATGAGTGGTTGGCGGACATGCACGCAAGGCTATTCTGGTGCTCGCTCGTTCTTGAGAGTCTTGTTGTTCAAGAGTTGGAGCTGCCGCCCAGCGGGCTGAAGGTATGGGAAGATGAGGTGCCTCTTCCAAAATTTACCACGTATCCTTATGCCAGCAGTTCGCGCCCGCAACATTCGGACGATTCGCTCTATCACTACCACTTCCTGGCACAGATTGCTCACAGAATCATCCTCAATCGGATAAAGGATGAGCTCTTCTTCAGCAACCCTTCAACCAAAGTTGCAGAAGAGCTGCGCCACCAGCTTGAGCAATGGCGTGCTAACCTTCCCCAGGCGCTTCGTTACGCAAGTGACCAGGAACAGCAAAATTTTGACTGCCCCGCCGACGCCGTTGTTATCGCCTTACTTCAAATGCGTTATCGAGTGTCAATTTTCCATCTCGGGCGACCTTTCCTATATAAAGCCATTCAGAATCCCGCGTCGGTCAATGAGACCGAGCTGAAATTATGTGCACAAGCGCTGGAGTATGCCATGGACTGGCACATGACATTGGACGTCTGTGCAAGAATGCAGAACTTTGAGCCTTTGAAATATTTTGCATGCGGACAGTTCTTTGGGCAGCTGCTCATCTTCCATGCCTTCAAAAACTCACCTGATCGTCGGCTCAGAGACACGCTTCCCTCTGGATTCGAAGCCTGGTGCACCAGGATGCTAAGATTCATTTATGATTTTGTCGATTCAAGTCCGACAATTGCAAAGGATTTCGAATTGCTCTCGTCATTATATCACGTCCCCGATGGATGAGAAGTGGCGTGTTGATGGCGAACTCCTACCAATTGATGGTCTAGTATTGAATTATGTGGAGATAAAGCAGACCACCAAGACCCCATCACCTGTACGCCTGTGGGTTTGACTTCGGGGCAGAGGAAGCTGTCTCCTCATTTTTACGAGGCTATTGCCCAGATTTGTCGACTTAGCGCGGGGTTCATCCGGAATACCTAGTTGGGCCTTTTGGAACACTGTCACCAATTGGACCAGCCGGACTGTGGTGGGAGGCCTCCACCAAAACACCTGCCATGCTGTGCAACGTCATGACGAATACAAAACCCTACTCTCCTCGTAGCTGTAGAGCAAAGGATCTTCTTCGTCTACCCGGCTCAAATACTTAGTTCATGTCTCCAATTACATTCATTGTCCCAATAGACGCCAAAAACAATCATCCACCACCATGAGCGTTCAGGTGCAGTCTGCAACTGACCCAGGTCTCACACTGTCCAAGGACCGTTGTGAACCTGGCTCTGTCAACATTCCGCTATGCAAATGGCCAAAGACGGCGGAATCTACGTCTATCGATCCTGATGCCGTTGCTGCAAAGATTATCGAGTCAGTCAACGCTGCTCTCGAGAACGACGACACAAAATCCATTGCTGAGCTGTTTCTTGAGGATGGCTATTGGCGGGACCACCTCGGTCTCTCCTGGGACCTGCGCACAATCAAAGGAAAGGACAAACTCACAAGGTTCCTTGCCGACAACGGATGTCCTTTGACGAAGCTTGAAATCGACAAGGCTACAGCTTACCGTTCACCCCAACTGGGATCTTTCGACGGCACAGGGGATGTGAAGGGCATTCAGTTCTTCTTCAATTTCACCTCCAAAGTTGGAGCCGGACAAGGCGTCGCTCGCTTGGCCGAGAGAGACGGACAATGGAAGATTTTCACTTTCTTTACCACTTTACGTGAAATTGCGGGCCATGAAGAAAATACAGGCCCTAGAAGACCGAAAGGAGTCGAGCATGGCGAAAAGATAAATCGAAAGAACTGGCAGGAGAGGAGACGTGAAGAGATTGAATTCAAAGACCGGGACCCCGTCGTTATGATTGTTGGCGAGTACAAACCAACTACTTCAGATCATTGATCAGACACTGATTGTTGGCTCCAGGTGCCGGCCAAGCTGGATTGACAGCGGCCGCCCGTCTCAAGATGCTCGGAATTGACACGCTGATCATTGACACCGAAAACACCATCGGTGACAATTGGCGGAGACGATATCATCAGCTCGTCCTTCATGATCCGGTTTGGTACGATCACATGCCCTACCTATCATTTCCGCCAAATTGGCCGATCTTCACGCCAAAGGATAAGCTTGCTGAGTTCTTTGAATCTTACGCTAAGCTGATGGAGCTCAATGTTTGGGTCAAGACGAGCATAGAGTCAAGCTCGTGGGACGAGGCCAAGAGGCAATGGACCGTTACTATCAAGCGCACCAAAGAGGATGGCACGGAGACCCGTACACTGCATCCCAAGCACGTCATCCAATGCACCGGTCATTCTGGCAAGAAGAACTACCCCACCCTGAAAGGAATGGACGGTTTCAAGGGTGACGTACTCTGTCATTCTTCTGAATTTAAGGGAGCACGCCCCAATGGCAAAGGCAGGAAGGCCGTCGTAGTTGGATCCTGCAATTCAGGCCACGATATCTCGCAGGACTTCTACGAGAATGGATATGACGTTACGATGGTGCAGAGGTCGACCACCTGTGTCATCTCCAGCGAAGCGATTACCGAGATCGCTTTGGCTGGGCTGTACGACGAAAACGGTCCACCTGTGGACGACGCAGATCTATTTCTCCACAGTCTACCCAGTGAAGTCCTGAAAGCCCTGCAGGTCAAAGTTACCGAATTGCAAAACCGGCACGACGCGAAAATCCTTGAAGGTCTACAGAAAGTTGGTTTCAAGATCGACCAAGGACCTGACGGTGCAGGACTCTTCATGAAATACTTCCAACGTGGGGGCGGATATTACATCGATGTTTCTGCTTCTCAATCGATCATCGACGGCAAGATCAAGATCAAACAAGGGCAAGAAATCGACGAAATCCTGCCCAACGGACTGCGCTTCGCGGATGGCAGCGAGTTAGAGGCAGACGAGATAGTGTTCGCCACGGGATACAAGAACATGCGGACGACGGCGAGGGACATCTTTGGCGACGAGGTCGCGGACCGTGTTGGCGATGTCTGGGGGTTTGACGCCGAGGGCGAGATGCGGACTATCTGGCGGCGGTCGGGACATCCGGGGTTCTGGTTCCACGGCGGCAACCTGGCGCTGTGTCGGTACTATTCCAAGTTGCTGGCGTTGCAAATCCAGGCGTTGGAGGAGGGGATTGCGAAGTATTAAAGTAGCAGGATGACGGAGTAGGGGGTTGAGTTGGTGGACGGATGATGACGAGGCTGAACCACAAGCCTGAACCACAAGGCTAAATGATCCCGCCGCTAATCCCTCGAACTCCCGACCCCCAAGCCAACAGCGCTTTGTCCAAAGGTGCATCCGGCGTATGTCTACCCGCCATTAAAACACAGCGTCCCTTCTCAAAAGCTCTATACACCATGTCCTCTGCAGTGCAACGTTCGCAGTGCAAACCATCGCCGCGAACCAACCCCACTCAGCCCTGCCTGTTGCACGTCTCTCGTGTCTCAGTGGCAGGCAAAATTGAAAAACAAAGTTACACGCTGTATTCAATGTAGTGTAGCCGAAGAGTACATATATACAGTTACTCAACAACGACGAAGGGGTCGCTATTATCTCGAACATAGCTACCAGGATATGTAAAGGGCACTCGGGTCTCCCTTTATTTCTGCTGTGTAAACGTAACGGAATGTTCATTGCCAACGAAGACCACCTCCGCTCTAATAGCGATGGACTTCGAGCGTGCTACTTCCCTTTTAGGTCGGCTTGGTGCCTGCGACATAGTGCCTCGCGTGCCCAAATGAAAACCAAACAGCACGGTTAAGTGGTTAGCATCAGACGAGAAAGTCGTCGTAGCATACCAGGAGTAAACAGCCTCCTTCACGGTTAGATCGAAGACGCCCTACATCCACAGGTACTTCGTGACTCGATGATCTTAAGAGATGATGCTGACTTCTATGTCCTTTATCCATAGTATTAGCCACCTATATTTGAAAGGCCGGCCACTTCGTCGGGACTAAGTATATAAGTACTCTTCGGCTGAATTAGATACGGCATACGTCTATCGCATGGCCGATAGACTGTGTCGCTTATTCTTTACGTCCCCTCTCGCTCAGTGCTATGATAACAGTGTACTTGTTTACCACGGTGCTCTCTGCGGACAGTTAGTCGCCTACCTGGGTAGGTAGCTAGGAGAATGGTTGCATAAGATGGACGAGAGATGGGTAGGCGGGCGTGTGTACAACGAGGCACTCGATATTGCAGTCATGTTTACTTTTACTCTGGCATGACCAGAATGATACCGGCTAGACGTGCGCTGGATCTGATCATCGAAAAATCCAAAGGTGGAAAGAAAAGTCCTCTTTGTCTCGGTCTCTCTGTATCTCCTGCATCAGGGCAACGAACTTGATATCATATGACTCTCATTCCGGTACAGACTTGACCATATCAACCGTGAACGCCAGAACACCATGCTCAACATTTTCTCTTTCGGCAGGGGGGGCTTTTGTGCAATGATCCTTTACTCCTTTCCAAACATAGCCCGCTGAAATGAATGGCGAGGAGCTCCTTCAGCTGTATTATCAACGCTCACGCAGACATTCAAACCAAAAAAAGGCCCGTTTGAAGACCAATTTTCAAGCTTTCGTCTCTCTTTCACGTGCTCGTCTTCTCGGTCTCAGCATCAGCCTTGGCCTTGCCTTCCGCTGCTGCGTCTGCCTCCATCGCGGCAATCTCTTCTAGTGCTGCGATAGCATCCTCATCATCTTCCCCTTCAAACTCCTCTTGCTGCACTATTTTCTTGTCATTGTTCTTCTCGGGCAATTCAGTAGCCGGCCCGGCATTTTGGGGTTCTCCCTTCTGCGGCTCGGTAACCTTTGGCGGCTCCTGCATGTCTGGCGCCTTGATGGGCTGCTGCGGCACATTCAAATCCCAGTTTATGGTCCCTTCTTTGCCGTAGCGTTCTTCCAGCCAATCATTCGTCTTTTTGAAATGTCCACAATCGAAGAAACCCCTACTAGCACTAAGTGGGGAAGGATGTACACTTTTCAACACCAGATGACGCGCTCCTGTGATCTTTTCACAACGCTTCTGCGCCGGGGTACCCCATCCCAAGAACACCACACCGCGGGTTCGTAACTTGACAACTGTGTCGATGACCTTCTGAGTGAACTTCTCCCAGCCGTGGTTGGAGTGGGAATTTGCTTGGCCCGCGCGTACGGTCAGGCAGGTGTTGAGGAGGAGGACACCTTGGTTCGCCCAAGGAGTAAGAAGCCCTCCGTTCTTGGGTGGCGGGTTGAAACCCGGATAGTCCTTCTTGATCGCGATGTATATGTTCCTTAGGGAAGGAGGAGCAGGTGTTGGTGGACGCACGGAAAAGCAGAGGCCGTGCGCTTGGTTATGGCCGTGGTAGGGATCCTGGCCTATGATCACGACGCGGACTTGATGGAGGGGACAGTGCCGAGACCTGGCGAGCGTCGTG
This sequence comes from Cladophialophora bantiana CBS 173.52, assembly GCF_000835475.1. Lineage (NCBI taxonomy): Eukaryota > Fungi > Ascomycota > Eurotiomycetes > Chaetothyriales > Herpotrichiellaceae > Cladophialophora > Cladophialophora bantiana. The sequence continues at coordinate 942,935 of NW_015971588.1, forward strand.
TCAGTCTGTCGGCTTTGGACGGGAGAGTTGAACCTACCAGCTGTAGACATCTTCCAACGGTGGATAGATCTTCTGCTTCGCATCGATCTCCTTTTGCAAGAACCGTTTCAAGTCCAGAAAGTTCGGTGTCACGATCTCTTCTTTCAACACAGACAGCCAACTCGGATCCAGTGTATCAATCTCCAACTTGAGAAGCTTCCTCTGCTCATCAGTGAGACCTGCTACCCATTTGTCCTTGTCGAACTTCGGGGGCGGAGGTTCGTTCGACGCTGTGGGAACTCCGTTCGTGAGTGATCCTGGTCTCCCTCCACTTGTTGGAGTGGCTTTTGGAGGGCCAAAGAAGGAAGTCAAACTGCCATTCTTCTTGGGTTTCTTCGCGTCATCGGGCGAAGAGGTCGGTGGATCCTTTCGTTTGTAGAAAGACATGGCGGACAAGTGGCAACACTGTTTAGAAACGATTCTGCGGGAGGAGGGAAAAATCAGTGCCGCAAGACGGAAAGACACGCGAGAGCTCAGCATGCACAATTAGTTTATCCAGCTATTACATTATAAGTCAATCAGTTGAGAGGTTGGTGGGAAGGGAAGACGCGGTCACGTCGCGCCTGGCTGACGCGTAAATTGCAGGGCCCTCTTCAGCCTCGTCGCCCCCAGGTCAGGCTCACCGGCTAAGTCGAAAAGGGCAAAACGTCATACCGATTTGTTTGTCTGGGACAAGGGGTGAAGGGGTTGATCAGCACTGTCATTAAAGTGGTCCCTATGATGCAAAGAATTTCTATCCATCATTCAAAAGTGCAGTCTGCTGGCAATTACTCATGATGCCAGCAGAGAAACTCCATCCATAGGTACTGACTCTCATAAAGGGGCTCCAGCCACCTGTCGGCCTTGCATAAATGAGTTATCCATCCCATTTTGGGTATATCGTCACCCCCTGGTCAAGCTCCTTCGAGACAATTATGAACAAAGTTGAGCAAGTGAAGAATTTGAAATCGTCAAAGAAACAATGATACACGAGCCACAGGCCGGATGCAGGCTAGTCCAGCGTGATGACCTCTTGTTTTTGCGCGGTGTTGGCGTTCGCTTTATGATTTGGCGGCATCGTTCTTCCTCCAGGGAAATTGGCTGGGGGTCTTTGGGTCTTGACATTCGCACCATTGGGAATCGCACTACTAGGTGGTTGCATTTTGCCAGGAGGAGCTTTCATAGGAGCAGATATCCTGCTATTGGTACCATTCGGCAGGTTGACGTTAGTCGCGTGCGCGTGGGCTGGGGCAGCTTTGGCCTTATTGGATGCCTGGTTATTGAGCACCTTGCCTTCAGATGATTTCGCCAGCTTAGCCCAATCCCACAAAAGATCATGCATAGCTTGCAGCAAAGGCTCTGGCTGGTCAGCCATGCAGGCCGCCGCTTTATCCAGCGCAAGCCATTTGGACTGTCCGTCTGACCGAGTGAAGATTTCCTGCTTCAACTTTAAACCTAATTCTGGCGTTGAATAGGACGGCCTAGAGTATGACTGGAACTCCTCAAGAGCGGCGCGCACCAGCCACATCGGTTTCCTCGCCACATTAATATGGTGCAGGATCTCGAGGCGTGCCAGCATGTGTGGTTGGGAATCAGCCTTGACATCCTTAGGGGCATGTCCTGCCGGGGTGAAGTATTGGATCGCAAAAGCAGTGGCGTTCCTGACGAGGATATGCACCCGCAAATGGTCTTCTTGTTCGGGCGGAGCCGTTTGCTGTAGTCTCTCGGGTTCGAGTCCATGTTTCTGCTGAAGGTTTCGGAGGTAGGTCAATAAAGGAAGTGTCAAAGTCAACGAGGTGAGGAAGTCACGTATTCTTGTGGCAAACGGGCCATGGCTGGCGGCAATCAGTTTAGTGTATTGTGCCGCAAGGAACTGATGTGGATTTTCCTGAGCCGGGAAGAAATCAAGCTGCGGGGCTTGATTGCCGCTCGGAAATCCGATCCTCAGTTCGAGCTTGGTGGGCGATCCTTCGTGGTACGCTATCGTAAAACTGGAATGTGATATCGTCTTCAACTTTAGTCCTGGAAGGCGATGAATCTGCTCGACTGTCGACACTATCTTTTCCAGGTCCATGGCTTTGTCGACAATCTCTGGAATGGCAGCTTCCGCAATTGGGGTCGCCACTCGAATCATGACGATCCTGTCCTCGGGATTGAGAGTGACGCTAGCATCAAGGATAGACTCCTCTAGATATCTAAGCACCGCAGAACTGGCCTGATGTTGATACTGAGCGATTGCCCTAACTTTGTTCGTGGATCGATCAACTCCACCAAAACGAACTTGGATGCCTTTTTGTGCAGTTGCGGACTTAGGTGGACTGTTGGCCATTTGTAAGGGAGAGGCGCCGGCGGAAGCGGCAGGAGGCAAAAATTGTTTCGAAAAGGCTGGCCTAGCCATGTCCAAGTCAAAAGATATTTCGGGCAATTCGTAATGCCGCCCGAAGGCTGGCAAGGGTCGTAGATCAAACTTCTCCTTCCTATCCCTGAAGAAGTCGACATTGCGTTGCAGAAAAATCAAGCCCATTGAGTATTCTGCAAGTCGATCGAAGTACGCTGAACACAGTTCTTCTTTGATCTCTATCCTCTGCTTGTGAAGAACCCTATAGCGTGCCGGGGAGTCCAAAGCGCCAGCGGAAACTTGTTGTAATAGCCACCAATGATCTCCGTCTGCGGTGTGTGTAATTGCTAGAGTATAGTCCAGTGTCCACTGGTTCTGGCGCAACATGTTTATCCTTGGAACTGGCCCTCCGAACAATGCTTTCACTTCTGCTTGGCTAAGCTTGAAGGAACGCAGGACTTCCCAACGGGTGCCCAAAATGCCGACAAGGACCATACTTTCCATGATACTGCACCTGTAATTGAGGAGCTTCGAGACAATATCATCTGCGACACCTTGGATCCGATTGATCTCATACTGAAGTCGTTCCGTTCTTTCGGTAACGGGGCGAAGAACAAGCAGTCCTGTCACAGGATCAACTTTCAGCTGGAGTTCGGAGGAGCGAGTGATCTGAATCGTAAGGGAGCACTCTTCTGGGTCTTCGTAGGAAAGCGACTGTTCCAGAAAGAGGTCGGCGTTGGCAAACAGAGGCGTGAGAACTAGCTTGTCATAGATATTGTCCAAAATCTGCGTTGAATTTTGTGCGATCACTTGCCGGAGGATGTCTTCAAAACAGAGCACTGCATCATCCAGGTGTAGTTGCAAAGAATCCACTCTTTTGCCTTGCCGCATCCATTTGATCTCGAGAAACGGTGTCGACTCAACCTTTGTACTAGCCTGCTTCCCTCGACCGCTAGTAATGCCAATCTCAATCCAGCCTTTCACAAACTGTCTCTCAGGCCAATACTGCACGATGAGGTTGCGACGAATGAGTTCAACGCGCAAGTTGCCGGACCATTGTTTTCGAGCTAAGTCGATAGCTTGCTTGTGGAGTTCAGCCAGCTTGTAGGATAAAGCCAGTTCATGGAGGAAGTCATAGCATCCCCTCAGTCCCTCTCGATCGATATTGGAATTTGCGTACAGCTCGATCTCGGAGTGTAGCTGATCAGGGATGTGGGGAGATGGTTGGAAGGAAAAACGAAAATCAACCACGCGAAAGGGAGAGTCTAGGCTCTCATCTAGGACGGAGACATCCAGCTCGAACTCGGTGGGCACAGTGAAAGTCGCACGACCGTCATGAATTCGGAATCTTCGCAGGTGGAGGGGTAAGTCTTCCGAAAGCGCTAGCTTAACGCTCAATGCCCGGTTGAGTGACTGGAGGATTCGAAGTATCTGTCTGCTGGACAGGTCTTTTTGCGGATTATAGCCCAGGCGGGGGAAATTAAGTACCCTGCCTCTCGATAGTACTTCTGCTGCTGTTTTGAGATCGGGGTTGGGGATTTGAAAACCTGAAGATTCCTGCTTGAGAAGGGCCATTGATCCGATAGCATTCCAATAGGCTTCCCGCCGTTGCATAAGCCAATAATTGATCGAGATGGTCTTGCTCACTTCCTCCACGTTCTTGCTCCATTGCAGCAGTACCAAAAGTTTTATAAAATCCGCCTTTTGATCATTTGAAAATTTCAGTAGCCGGTCCTTTTTGTCCAAATTTGTCTTGGACTGATTGTTAGGCAACCCATTGGGCAAGAGTTTCGCTTGTTCTGGTGGCAGCTCGAGGACGGGCATCGACGCCAACTGCGTCACTAGATCCGACAGACCATTCCAGCATGACTGCGAAGCCCGGTTTATGAGAGCGGCCATCGGCAGATAACTGTCTTGAGAGATGAGCTGCAGGATCTCGGACGGCGCTTCTGCGGGAAGGTTAGCGTCATTGCGGCCTCCGATGTCAGAACGCTGCTGACTCGACCCATCTCCATTTGCATGGGACGGGGTGTGGTCGATGGAAGGCGGCAGAGCATTCTGAGGCAGCGATCCTTGTTTTAAATGTCCAGCATCGGGCGCGGAATCTGCGACAGGCTGCTGGAAGCCATTTGCGACTTGCTCCCCGTTGGCCGCGGGCCTTTCCCCGTTCATATTGAAACGGAATCAACCATCAAGCAATGCATGGCCGGCACACCTAAACGTGCGCCCCCAACGCCCACTGGAAACCCGAAGCAGGAAGTCACCGTTTTTTTTGCCACACCCCGAATCCTCAAGCGCGCTGGAGGAAGTCGATTCGAGCCCAATCAAACGATCCGGGTTCGTGGGAACCGTATGCGCAGGTCTCGTCCGACAGCGATATCGAAAGAGGGATTGATAATGACAGCGGTCGAAGGTCAGGAGTGAGAGGACGGATGCGGCGAGAAAGACAAGATCGAGAGGGCCGGTTGCCCGTTTGCAGAGGAGCAATTTCGTGAAAGGTAGACACTACGCGCGAGGCCAGCCGGAGATATCAAACAAGGCGCTTAAGCCGACGCTCTTGCACAGGAGTGGTGGTGAATTTGGAGCCTATGTCAAGTTTGGAGAGTAACTGAGTTGTGAAGGGATGATTGCGTGCAGTTGGGATGGGATGATGGTTGAATGAATGAATGAATGAATGAATGAGACCCGCGCGGAAGTCGGCTGTCAAAGGATTAGGCATAGCAACCTGTTACTCTGCACTCAGCCGGACTAGGCTGGCGCCAAGCGGCATGGCTTGTGACACAAACGCCGATTGGGCAGCGGCTAAGGCGTCAAGGCGTCTACAAGGCTTGAAAAAGCGGCAAGAATGGTCTCTGGGAATAGTTTAGCCTGTATTTGCAAACCATTCGACTCAGCAAGGGTCGCGGAGGTTGCGAGGGCATACCTTGCACATACCGAGCACTAAACATACTACCTCATAGCCAACCCACCGAACACCCACCAGGAGTTATATGCACCACCTTTCGGTAGATCTTACAGTACTCCATCCACGAAAGTCACTTCCTATTAATTTGTGCTCAAGGGATTGGTGTCCGGAGAAAGACTCCGCCATCGTCCTCCATTGTCTACCCAAGTCCTATTTTCTGTCCTATACGATTGATTGTGCCTGGATCGGGAGATCAGATCTGTGACGAGACTGCGAAACACATGCAGCTGCGATTGTGTCAAGTGCACACCCTTTCCAAGTTGTGTCGCCGAACAACTCCCAAGGAGACACGCTTGATTGGTTAGTGGATTCGACTCTGCGGACGTGGATATGGTGGTAGCTGAACTACTCACCAGCTGCACGCCTCTGCACGCCATCCCATGGGCGCCATCCCTTGGCGGGAAGCAAGTCATTGGAGAGGGTGTGGTCTAGGATGGGCTTTGGTAGGCTGCACAGCCCATGGACAATACAAGATCACCGCTGTCTAGCCTACCTAGTTGTAGTCAACGGACTCTCAGTGGTCATGAGATAAGTCCCCCTTGTGTCCTCACCACCCCATGGTCGCAGTCTTTTGATATGCTTTGGGAGAAGTTCAAGGTGCTAGTCGCACGAAACAAGAGATATGGACTTAGATATCGCCTGGCACTCAAGGGAACTAAGGTAGATCCTAGTCGAATAAGAAGACCGGCAAATCCCACTGGGCGTGGATCTTTTCTTGAAGCATTGATCAACGCTGCATCTGCCATTGACACCGCAATTTTGGCGCCTTCTGGTCTATTTCGACCCGCAAATTTCTCTCGCGTGCCAAAGATAAAGACCCAACGACCCTCCGCAATGACTGATGATTCCTTCTTCCGTTCCAGCTTGTAAGATGGAGGAAGGATTGGAAGTTCAGGAGGATCTGATAGCGTAGAGAGGTGTGTGTAGCCTGATGGTGGAGCATTGGGGGGATCCCTTCAGGAAACATGGTAAGTCTCCTTCCGCCAATCGCCAAACCTCGAAGGCCCCTCTGCACACCAGCGCAGGCCTAGGTACTCACAACTGCCTCAACCATCATCATTACGGCCATCAGCTGTCTTGAACGGGTCCCCCATCCCTCTGTTCTCACCTTTTTTTATTTCCAACGAACACCTCTTCTCATTGTTACAACAGGTCCCTCGCCATGATCGCACCTCTTCTGCATCCCGTCCGCGACCACCTCTGTCCCGCCAGTCGTCCCAACAGTCACAAATCAGCTTGATCTCCCCGACACCTTCCGTAGAAGCAGATGACGAGCGCGAATCATCGTGGGGTTATTCGGAGTCCGACATGGGTGACTTTGCAGAGCCTGAAGCAGGGATGAGGTACGCAGATGAAGATACTAGGCCAACAAGCCAGAAAGAGCTATGGGGATGGTATTCCTATGGCTGGGCCGCAGAGGTCTTTGCCATCTGCGCAATGGGTGAGGATGACGCTGGGTTACAATTTGCGTTGCGCATTCCCGTTGACCTCTTGCCACAGGATCTTTTCTTCCCATTACCCTTGAACAACTGGCCAGGGAGCGAGGAGTGCTATTGAAAGATAAAACAACACCGTGCAGCGCAGGTTGGAAAAGCGATGATGGCACTTCGCCCAATACCACGGACTTCGATTCTCCTAAGCATCCACACAACGAGCTTCCTGCCTGTGTCGTATACATCCTCGGCGCCGAGATCAATACTGCGAGTTTCGCCATGTACACCTTCTCGATCAGTGTCCTGATTCAGGCTCTCCTCATCATCTCCATGTCTGCAGCGGCCGATCACGGCAGGTTTCGGAAGACATTCCTTCTTGCCTTCGCTTTTACTGGCGCAACTGCTACCGCCCTATTCATCAGCGTTATACCCAAGGTTTACTTGCTGGGGGCTCTCTTCGCCATAGTTGCGAACACATGCTTTGGAGCATCATTTGTGTTGCTGAATTCTTTCTTGCCCTTGCTGGTGCGACATCACCCTTCTATTGATAGAAACCATGCAGAAGATCCGGCTGCAGGCGACGATGAGGAATACGTCGAGCACGAGGACCACGTCTTGACGAGCTCGACTTCAGGTCTCTTACCTCGTGATCGCGCCGACACCGCCTCTCCCACCCAAGAATCTCCTGCCGCGATCTCGCCGGCGCTGAAACTATCCACCAGGATATCGTCAAATGGAATCGGAATTGGATACATTGCCGGATTATTTGTCCAAATTATTGGTATCGGCATAGTAGCCTCAACAAAATCCACACTCCTATCCTTGAGACTGGTTCTTCTGCTTGTGGGACTATGGTGGTTTGTGTTCAGCATCCCGGCCGCTCTCTGGTTGCGACCCCGACCAGGACCGCCCTTGCCGAGCGAGTTGACGGGACACTACGCCTGGATGGCATATGTTACGTATGCGTGGAAAGCACTGTTCACAACAATAGGACACGCCAAAAAGCTTAAGGATATCGTGATCTTTCTTTGTGCGTGGTTTTTACTCAGCGACAGCATTGCCACAGTGAGCGGGTAAGTTATGAAATCCTGACTAAGTGATCGAGAGCACCTTGCTGATGACAAGCAGGACGGCAGTGCTCTTCGCCAAAACGAGCCTGGGAATGAACACCCCAGCCCTTGGTCTGATCAACGTCATTGCAACAATAGCGGGCGTCATTGGCGCCTTTTACTGGAGCTACATTTCTCGGATTTTCAATCTTCGCGCTTCCAGGACAATCATTGCGTGCATCTGCTTGTTTGAGATTATTCCTCTGTACGGACTCTTGGGTTTTATCCCTGCCATCAAACGATATGGTGTTTTTGGTTTGCAACAGCCATGGGAGATGTACCCTCTGGGGGCAATCTATGGGTTCGTTCTTGGAGGGTTATCGTCGTACTGTCGAGCGTTCTTCGGCGAATTGATCCCCCCGGGGTTCGAGGCGGCATTTTACGCCCTATACGCCATTACAGACAAAGGATCAAGCATCTTTGGACCAGCCATCGTGGGCGCCATCACAGATCGATATGGGGAGATACGACCTGCGTTTGTGTTTTTGGCAGTGCTCATCTTTCTTCCATTGCCGTTGATGCTATTGGTCGATGTCGATCGAGGCAAGGCTGAAGCGTACAAAATGGCATTGGAGCTCGAAGGACAACGCAAAGCAGGAGACGAGGATACAAGATATAGGACAATACCTACAATAGTACTCTCGGACGCGGAGGATTGAGCTTACCTCTTGGAATAGAGTGGCTCGAGGCGGCGGCGATCTGTGGCTGGGAAAAGGGGTTATTGATCGAGATAGTCATCATTGCTTAGAAATACCAAGCGGTAAAGTCCTTGGTACCGTTTTTGCATACCAAGCTGCTTAGCTGTTACAAGAGGCCAGCTTATCCATTCTCGCGAATGCACCGCCGCCTTCAAGGTAGTCCATTTGAGATAAATGCTGATCTGGAAATTAGAATGCACCGACATATTATCTGGACCTCGGAGGAATTGAGGGTCTTTAGGGGCGATTACTCGAGGGCCTCACAGACCTGTTTCCCTGTGGGAGCAGGCCCCCTGATCTTCTGTTCCGCGTTTCAGGGTCCTTGAGTCGGCGGAAAGGGGCTGCGGCTAAGTGAGCTGAACTTGAAGGGGACAAGTTGCTTGTCGCCCGCATGTGGAGTTGCTGTGATGCCCCAAAAAAAGTAGTTGACACCTCTCCTCAGTGAACCCACTGTTAGTTAATGCTTGCTGGTATTCACGTTCCAGACTGAGCCTCAAGAATAAAGGCTTCATCATCTCCTGATTTCTTTCGGACTTGACATCTTGATCACCGGTCCGATCTTTCCATTCCTTCATCTTATAGCGTCTGCGAGCGCTCTTTTCCCCACCATACACAGCTCCAATAGTCGTCCTACCATGCGATCATTCGCATCTTTGGCTGCGATCAGCCTAGCCCTCGCCGGCCTCTCCTCTGCGAGCGACGTCCATGACCTCAAAACAGACAACTTCAAAGAATTCATCTCCGAGCATGACCTGGTCCTAGCAGAGTTCTTTGCCCCATGGTGTGGGCATTGTAAAGCTCTAGCACCCGAGTATGAAGAGGCCGCAACCACATTGAAGGAGAAGAATATTCCCCTCGTGAAAGTTGACTGTACAGCTGAAGGGGATTTGTGCAAGGACTATGGCGTTGAGGGCTATCCTACCGTCAAGGTCTTCCGTGGCCTCGACAACATCAAGCCCTACCCTGGCGCCCGAAAAGCCCCAGCGTAAGTCTTGCCTTCAGGCCTCAGAAGATCCACGCGGCTAATGCTGGGCAGTATTGTCTCATACATGACCAAGCAGCAATTACCTGCTGTGTCTCTCCTCGCCCCCGAGAGTCTGGAGGAATTCAAAACCACAGACAAAGTCGTCATAGTAGCGTATATTTCAGCCGACGACAAATCATCCAACCAGACCTTCACTTCCCTGGCCGAATCATTAAGAGACGAATACATATTCGGAGCCTCGAATGATGCCGCCCTCGCTAAAGCAGAAGGCGTTAAACAGCCTGCCATTGTTCTCTACAAGGATTTCGACGAGGGTAAGAACACCTTCACCGAGTCATTCGACGAAGAGGCTATTTCGAAATTTATCAAAACCGCCTCAACTCCTTTGGTCGGTGAAGTTGGTCCGGAAACCTATGCTGGATACATGGGTGTAAGTGTTCCCTCAGCTAGTCGCAAAGCTTCGATACTAACGTCCTCGACAGGCTGGAATTCCTCTCGCCTACATCTTCGCCGAAACCCCAGAAGAACGATCCTCCTTGGCCGAGACTCTGAGACCAGTCGCAGAGAAATACAAGGGCGTCATCAATTTCGCAACCATCGACGCCAAGGCCTTTGGTGCCCACGCCGGCAACCTGAACCTACCTACAGACAAATTCCCGTCCTTCGCAATTCAAGAGACAGTGAAGAATGAGAAGTACCCATTCGCCGGCAATGACCTGACTGAGAAGAAGATCGGTGCTTTTGTCAAGGACTTCGTGGCAGGCAAACTTGAGCCTAGCATCAAATCCGAGCCTGTTCCAGAGAAGCAGGAAGGTCCTGTCACTGTGGTTGTCGCTCATTCGTACAAGGACATTGTCCTCGATGATTCCAAGGATGTGCTGATTGAGTTCTACGCTCCTTGGTGCGGACATTGCAAAGCGTAAGTTTCCATTCACTTAGCAGGTCCTTCGCTAACGAGCTACAGTCTGGCTCCAACATATGAGAAGCTTGCAGAACTCTACACCGGTGATGTCTCCTCCAAGGTGACGGTGGCCAAGATTGATGCCACGATGAACGACGTCCCTGATGAGATCGCCGGCTTTCCCACCATCAAGTTGTACCCCGCTGGCGCCAAGGACTCTCCTGTCGAATATTCTGGCTCCCGTACTATGGAAGACCTGGCTGCCTTCATACGCGACAATGGCAAGCACGGTGTTGACGGCATCGCCCTCTCCAAGAAGGATGAGGACGTCGAAATGGAAGATGTCTCAACTACGACCAGTGACACCGTTGCGAAGGCTGCTCCTGCGGCGACTGAAGAGGCTTCTTCGGGAGCTGCTGATGCTATCAAGAGTGTAGTCAGTGAGGCGGCAGAGGCGGCACAGACAATCCTCGCTGATACCGATGATGGTGGCGTCCAAGAGCATGACGAACTATAAACCACTCTACGCGATAGCATTTCTATGCCATGATTTTTCGTGATTGCCCGCGACTGGGAGAGAATGGAGTTCTTTGAAGCTTTCGACTTTTGTTATTTTCCGTGGGTTATCCCGATGATGACTCTGCGCTTCGGGCAAGGCTGGGTCGGAGAGATGCACGACAATCAACTGGTCTAATGGAGCTTCTAGAGACCGAGAGGCGAACGTGTGTGTCGGCGTCCAAGGTGGATGCAAAGGATAAGATCAGCCGACATGTCCTCGCCCTGACCAACACGAGAAACGAAATACAAAGTGATTGGTATCCTACGAAGAATGGAGGGGAATGACTTACTTGGCTGATCTTTGAGGATCCGAACGTGAAGATGAAATCAGATCTTGGTCCTTTCATGGACGAAACTATGTCACGAACATAGAAGATCAATCACGCAAAGTGGATTCGGTCGGTGGTCAATGAGCCATATGATATGCGGCGAGGTAGAATGCGACTTAGGCCAAAAGAATGAAAGTGTTGATTGAAACCAATTGAAGAAATTCCGAGGAGCTCCGTTCATTCTGCCGTAGACGGTCTCAAGTTCTCAATACGAGTCTTCTTTCTCCGTTTATCCAGCGACAAAAAGCACCGACGTATACACACACACACAGAGAGAGAGAGAGAGATGCTCTCTCTTGCCCGTTCGTAGCGCTGGCTTCTATACTAATTCGCTCGCTGGCTCGCTGGCTATACATACAGTAAAAGCCAAGGGACACATGTTCTCACCCTTTTGCCATTGCTACATCCATCAAAAGATGACCCCTTTTCGCAACGCTAGTGAAACTCTAGCGTTATTTAGGAACTTGGCAAAGGCTTTTGATATATTTATACATCTATTACTACAATGAAAATAACATTGGCCGAGAAGATGATGGTGCCGATGATAAAATCCTTAAAGCGATCCAGCTTGGAGTGCGATTGTTGTATCGCCGCCAGGGGCGATCCTAGCAGCGATGTAAGATCAAGCGTTGAGGCCCTCACGTAGCAATATCGTGCCGACGAGCGAGATGAGGACCACAGTTACGAGAAGAACTGTGGCCTGGCCAATTGACCAGGCAAGTGCTGATTCACGAACCAAGCCCATGGACAAGAAGGTCGTGCACGCTCCTTGCCTTTTTTTCTTCCTCCTCTACCTTCCCTGTCGGAGTAGTCTCTGACGAAACCGGCCTGCGTCTAGGAGCCGCTGAGGTGAAAGAATCGAAAGGGATCAAAGGAAAAATGGGCCCAAGGAAGGTCTTCTTCCAGGGAAAAGACATGAATGTCAATGGAGGCGCCTCTTTCTCTCCATTATCTCCGCCCTGGCGCCAATTATTGGGCTGGCGTCTTGCAGAAGTTTGGAGGCTTTTGGGCGACTTTCTGGCGAAACCCTGAGGCAGGACACGATCAAACTGCTCAGACTGTTCGAACACCGGCTGCGAGGCGCCGGGGGTAGATCACTCTCGATGTGCCAATTGCATGGGGCTTCTAGTGTGGCTGCGCTCGATCAGACCCACGTCTGTCGGAACTCGGTTGTAATGGAATTGCCCAAATCGCAGTGCTCACAGAGTTTCATGTAGAGGTTGCAGCAGGGAGGATCCAGCATGTCTTCAAGGATATGGTGTGCATGTTGGACGATGAGGATGGCGGAGATCCTTGAGGATTTTGCATTCACTCTCCACTCGTTCCCTCGTGCTGTCTCTGCCGGGGAAGGCTCCTACGAGCTACGGCTGTTGATACGACAATTTTCTTACAAACGAGCTCCTGCACGTTGCACCGTCAGCATTGTGAGGGTTGGTGGTCGAGCCACAGGCGCAACTGCGAACCAAAGGTGCTTGGCGACAAAAAGAGAAAGTAAATCGACACCAAGCGCCCCCTCGACACTCACCCGACCTGCGCCGCTTTTAAATAGTACCTCACCACCCACCCGCCCTCTACTTACCTTCAAGTCACTCGCGACCCTCTTTTCTTACTCGATACTAGCTTCTGCCCCTACGCCAGACCAGCATCGCACGCTAGTACCTAGACGAACAGGTTCCCTATTTTTAGGCCCTCCCAGCGTGTCGCCATCCCTTACCCGAATCCCGCCACACCTTTCAAGGATACAATAAACACGCGATTATGAACCGAGTGCGGCCGCGGATCAAACCACAGTGATGCAAAATCCACATAGTAAGCTATGAATGGACTAGGATTAACCCTTAGAATGCCCGCTTCAAGCCAGTATGAAACCATGACCACTGTCTTTGGCCCAATTAGGCAGATTCCTTCCAAGTGATCCTCATGAGTCCGCAGGGCCACAATACCACGTTTTCAATATCCTCCATGAAACAAACCCCTTCACTCGTGAGCTGAAATGTCTTGAGCTTCCGCGCTGCAGACCTCCTTCCCCATTGTATGAGGGCTCGATCTTAGGCTAAGGCTATCTATCAGAAGCTGCGAAGTAGAAAGCAAGTAGCTTGTTCAAACCAAGGGCCCGGTCAAGTCCTGGTAAGCGTCGCAAAAGCTCTGGTAGTCAAAGGCATCGTTGCCGAGGGCCTGTCCACGATTCTCACCCAGTTAGCTACACCACTTTGGCCCTTTAGGGGATGCAATCAAATGGAATTTCGCTACTCAAAAGAACGTGAACTCTCACCTCGAAAGAAGCGTCGTACGGGTCGTACGACGCTATATCCGGGAATGGAGCATCGCTTTTCTGCTGGAGATCCCCGCTTGTATTGTCGACTGTGGGTAGGTTTGCTGCGTGTTGTACGGGAGACGGACGAATAATGTGGTTGTCCGGGGACTTATCAGACTGGTCAATTCTACTGCCGTTGTATGGACTCTCTTCGTTTGGTGCACGTGAGTCGGACGTGACGACACTAGGCAAATGAACACTGCTGGGATAGGGCGCTCGCAGCGCGGCCGCAGCCTGCTGATCTTCACCGTGTTCTTTTTCCAATGTCATTGAATTTGCCGGAATGGCGGAGTTCGACCGTTGCTCAATAGCTGCAAGTAGCTGTGATATCTTCTCAAAGATTGTTGCCTTAGGTGATTCGCGATACAGTGCGTGGTCTGAAATCATGGTCAATCAATGTAGGTCGATGAAAATCAAGACATTACCTGAAAGGACTTTTCGAGCAAAGCATAAGGCATGGGACAAGTCTCTTGTGATCCCCACTGAAGGCTTCGCAAGATATCGTTCGACAATTAGCACAATCTCCTTTGCGGCATTCACGCATTCCATCGCGAAGAAGTCAGATCGTTTTTGCATGCAGCTGAAGGCCCAGAGCCGTTTGTGATAAGCTACAGGAGCACAGAGTGAGATCCATGACCACAGATGAAGGATCCGGCCCTGCGAGAGCCCCGGAGAAGCGTGGTCAGTGTGCTCCTGCATCAGGGTTCGGTATCGAAATGCCCATCTGTGGAGTGATCAGTTCAACTCTGTTTGGAGGAGCTACCCAATGACCTTACTCAATGTGTCGACTCTCCAGGCCCCCAAACTTCATCAGCCACTCTCCCATATTCGCTACGTCATCCCCATTCGCAGTGGAAATTTCACGGTTGAAATTTTTGGTCTCTTTGCAGAGATCCTTGACGCCTTGAAGGTCAGGTACGCCAGTCTCAATCGAAGAAACTTGGTTGATCTGTCGTCCATCATTGATTGAGATGCTTGAATCAGGTGCGCGAGGGCCTGTGTCTGACGGGCTCGCATCGGATTGAATGGCTGCATCACGAGCGGGACCAACCTCAGTCGCGGATTCTTCGTCCTCTGTCTCGCTCACGATGTAGTTGCTATCATCGTCTGGGAGAGAGTCAGTGTCCGTTTCCCGGACATCGTTCTCTCGGTCTCCTAAAGAAAGGTCATCATTCGAATAAATTGATTGCGCAAGCGGAGAACTCTTACCGACCATGCGTGCATGATTGTCAGGAGGACTACCAGATTGACATGCATAACGTCCCCGCTTGTCCCTCAGCTGATGTTTGGAGGATGAGGCTTTTGGTTCTGGACTGGGTAAATGCCGGGTCCTTGGCCGTCCTCTGCGCTTTCCTGGGGTAGATGTTTGTAGGCATGATTCCGGTAACTGACCGGTCCACAGGAAGGGCCGAGCTCGATCCCGGCAAGATCTAACGCTCTTGCCTGGCAAATGATCTTTGACGATCTGTTCTAGCGAGAGGCCCTCTTTAAGCTTTGTAATGAGGAGCTTCAGGTCAGCCTTGGTCCACCGGCTGGCTGAGCCTGTGGTTATTAGACCAGCTTTGTGTTTTGCTCCCATCTTTGGGGTCGTAAATGTAAAAGTCCAAGGTGTCAAGAAAAGGCAAAGGATGATTCTCAAACAAACAGCTTCTCCCTACTTTTATACATGGTAATTTTGACCGTTGAATCCCTTCTTCCTTGGAGACCGGGATAGATACCAGCATAGCAAATGAAGAGCCACGGATTCCGTGAGGCGACTGACGGGACGGGCCATTCGTTGAGCCTGAAGAATTCTTTACGTCTCCACACTCTCACGAATGGGGCGGAGGGATCATGCTAACCAGGACATCAACTGTGCGGCTTCTCCTTGGATGCCTCACTTCGCTTGCTCCAGGGTGGAGATGATGTTGTCAAGAGCACCTCGAACAACAAACGCCCGAAGGTTTGCTCTTGCACCTGAAGACTGGCAAAGCTGTCGACTAGAAGGTCACATGTTGAACGAAAGGTTGAGTTGTGGACCTGTCTGGTTGATTGTGTCCTGTCCCCCTGGCTATTCAGAGACACTCTGCCTGTTTATATATACATTGGCCTGTAACCACAAGAGCATTCCTGAAACCTCCTACTCCGTCGCCATCCTGTCACAGAACTGCAGGAACAACGAGGTTGAGGCAGTTTGCGCAGTTGGTGAAGCATCTAGCGTCTCAGGTGGTTTGCCCCAATGGTGCTCTCGCGACCCTGTCAACATCACAGCCTTCAAAGAGCGCTCGGACGTCGAAGCGGCAAGCAGCCCAACAAGTTTGTGCGGGGAAGTGGCACTGGTCAGACGTATGGCAGAGAAGCTTCAGGATGACATCTGTCGCATCTGCCCAAATGGATTATTGCAGACTCTTTATCATTCAAGGCGCGGCCAATTTGATGCCTCTTACCAAGAAGAGAACATGCAGCTGCACATTTGCGGCGAATATGCAGGCATGCGGGCCACCCTAGCAAGCCAAAGCCTGCCGCCTACAACGCCATTTCATCTCCCCAACCATCATATGGTGTTTTATTGCAGTGCTCTTCGTATTGAGGGCAGGTGATTCATCGTTGGAAAGGAAGGTCCAGGTGAAATTGGGCAACATATTTTTAAGAAGACCTCCACATATGCACATCGAGATACCCGACGGCATATGCATCCCTCTGCTTTAATGCAGAAGAAAATTTGACGTGTCAGACGGTAGCTGGCTCGATTTCGGTGATCTTTGAAGTTTCTTAGTTGAATGTGTGACTCACTTGGTTGAGTCATAGAGAGTGGCATATTGTGGCTGGCCAGGCATCGACTACTGTTGCTTCATAGGTGGTAATGGCCACATCGGTTACAGCCTCGGCGGAATATTCCGCCAGACATTAGCGATTGTCGACGCACATCCATCCAGAATTCAGTGCCTCCCGAACACGCTGGAAACTGAACACTTATGTGAGATTCATTTTGAGATTTGAATGTGGTTGGCATGGTTCATCGGATCGCGACCGGAACAATGATGATAAGGATTCAACTCAATCCTTTCTCTGTCTCCAGCTGTGCATCAAAGCCTCGGCCCAGCCTTAAGCGTCGAGATTTCGCTGATGGGAGAGAACAGATCTTAGGAAGTTTGATGGGTGGGCTGCGACAAATTAATGTAAGCTTTAAATCCATCCTTTTTCTGCGACGGCTTTCTTGACGTTGAGCTCAGGCGTCGGAGTGCGCCAATCATAATCGGCGTGTATATTTTCGAGCCAACGGATTCTCTCGGTTCGGTTCACGGAACGGACGTGATTAACCGCCGAGTATTCTGTGCAGACCGCATCACCCCACGTGGTACGGTAGATTTTGTGGCGTGGATGGTGGTAATCCAGCCCTTATTAATATCAGCCCTGTCAATGAGACGGCCTGAAATACGGAAATTGATGGACTCAAGGTAGCTCCTCATAACCAGATGTTCAGGATAGATATAACACGTTCACCGCCGTACTTGTTGGATTTCAAGCTGGTTCCGGAGAAAGTTCCATTATCGGGTGGTGACATACAAGAGCGTTCCGGCACATTACGATCTCTGGGGGGGGTTGAAGTCAATATATTCTCGACCGAGCTACTTGCCCGCAGATTTCTTTACTCAATCCTGCTTACCGCTACAGGATCCGGAGTGTCCGTGAATCTGTCCGAGATGAATCTATCGTTTGAGATTTGGATACCACGGGCTTTGACGAGTAAATGCGGACTACATGACACGGCCATCCCGGACCAAGAAATGGCGAGGATGAGCGACGGTTGCGCACGCCGACAGCCGGGGTGTAAAGTTATAGAGGTTTCTCTCAGCACCAACTTCATCTTAAGCTCACACGTTTTATTTTCGAAAATACATCCCAATATGTCTCCTGCGAAGCCAGTTGTTTACCAGACGTCGTTCATCCGGACGACGCTTAGAAGGATGTAGACCGTTTCAACTGAGAACCCTCCAGCACTTTCAACACAGAATAATTTTAATACTAGACCGGAGCTCTGCGACCTAACAATGGACTCGTTAGTTCCGCTGATATCTTCCACCCCGTTAACACCGTCCGTCACGCGGCATGTACCTTTCAGTACATTTAAACATCAGATTCCGCCATGATGGCCGTCGAAGACCACATCAAGGTAAATTGCGGCATCAAATTGACCAACATCAACCTAAAACGAAGATACGGTCATGTGGAGATCATATCTTCGGGAAGAGAGGAGTTGTTGATCGGGTCTGCCCGCAATACATCAATCACGAACACATTTGCCAAAAGCCCCAACTGGCAAGAGAAAAACAAGGCAAATCACGGGGCCTACTTTGAGCTTGTGGTCTTCCGCGTTCCTTGACTTCACTCCAAATGTTCCGTTTCCATATGAGCGCGCATCGTTGTGGAAGTTGGCAATGCCGGAAGTCGAATTTTTTTTTTTTTTTTTTTTTTTTTTTTTGGAGGCGGCTCCACAGACTCCGAAATGACTCCAGGTAGCGACTTCGAAAGCGATTTCGTACAACAGCAACTTCGCTCAATGTGAACTGTTAGAATCTAACGCCACCAAAATTAGGGGACGTCAGTTTCTCTGCATTATTGTCTGCGAATTCTAACCCTGTTATTCCTGCTATTCCATTCCTGCCGTTCTAGACGCTGTCTCCTGTTTGTATAGCATTCCTTGGTGTTTTGAGAGATCTATCACGGATTAATAGATCTTCCGTTTCCGCCTCTTCTGACCCGGCTAGTCCGAATACTGAAACCGCCTTTCTCTCCAAAGTCACTCCTGAAGCCACTTGACCACTTTGGTTATCCAAAATTCTGGTAGATCAAACGCTCCTGGACAAGTAATTGTCACGCCACGCTAGATGCCAGCGCAGCCCTAGCATAATCGAGTATATCAAAGCGAGCCAACTGATCGGCGAGCCATGGGGGTTAGCTTAGGATTTGCTGTACTGCGGGTGACATTAGTGTTGCGATATGTAAAAGGCACAGAAGCCTCTCAGGAGCATTTGCTACCTACGTGTCTTTGAAATGCTGGTTTATGAATTATATCTGGGAGGAATTAGCAAATTTCCTAGGAAACTCGAAATCACTCACGGAGAGCAGAGCTATTGGAGTTAAAGTATGGATGGATCAATCGATTCACGACGGCGTTATCGGGTAGCGCGGCTAAGAGGCCTTCTTTAGAAGCGGGTGAATCGTGTTTAAAGACCAAAGGCAGATCAGGCCCCATGCTGTCGTCAGGCTGCGACGTTCCTCCCTCGACTTCGTTGAAGTAACTTTTACTCGCAGACGTATCAAAACCAATTGATGGCTGACTTGCCATCGCCACTTTGACAAGGCTCTCTATATGTTTCAATCGATTCCGCATGCTTGCTGCCGGTCTTTTCCGAGCCGTTAGGGGGAGAAACGTGCATTTAGAGGCGCTTCATTTACTGATGTGGCCATGGCATATGTTCATTGAGTGCGCTGCTAAGATAATAGAAGAGAGGGAGAGAGGGAGAGAGGGGAAGAGGATGTGAGACGAGGTTCATACAAACGTAGCCCGCAACCATACCCGAAACGGAAGGACCACCTCACTAGCCTCAACTGCAGGCGGTATAGCATCAGGGAAGGAAGAAGAAGACATTAATGACATGGATAGCTGTGGTAGCGGGGGAGTAAGGTATTGTGTGTACATAAGTATCTATCTAGAATTGACAGTGATGACAGCTAAGGAGCAAGAAAGTAGACACTGAATTGCCAAGGCGCTAAAGGGCCTCATAGCGGATATCCTGACAACTTTATTACAGGGGTAAAAGAGAGGTTGCTTCGGCTGTTGGCAACGTTGTTTTATTCTCGGTTTCATCAATGGCCCTGTGTTAATTCCCGTACCACTAGGTACCGAGTCATTAATCTTTCTGCGCCACGGGCACTCTTTCTCCAGCGTCGGTTGGGGTATCTCGCCAACGCAGCAGTGAGCTTCTGCATGTCGGGTATGTACACAGAGACTCCCCTGTTCAGAAGCCCACAACCTGAATCTATTGGGAAACAGCAGGCAATGCCTATTGACGAAGCAGAGAGTATAAAAGCAATTCAAAAACTCAATTGTCAGTGGGGTCCGAGTCCTTCATCCCTTACATCTTCAGGCTACAAAGAAATCCCACAGGAAGCTTGTACAAGCATACTCGAGGAATTCATCGACAGATAGGATCTTTCCGTCTCATGGTATACTGTGGTGCTCCCAGCCAAGGCTGTGAGCGATGTCGCAAACGCAAAGTAAAGGTAAGTTGTAGTATTTCTCCAACCCTTCCCGAACCTTTGAGCACATCCGACTTACCACCTGGCCGTTTTTGCCAGTGCGATGAACGCAGACCTGAATGTTTGAAGTGCACAAGATTGAAACAAAAATGCCCGGGCTACCGCAATCTTAGCGACGTCAGGTTTCGAGACGAGTCCGACCGGGTGGTCCGCAGATATCGTCAGGATGAAATGTCAGGTTCGTTCGCGATACAGGAACCTCTCGCTCAATCCCAGCAAAGCTACACACTAGCTCCTGCAGAGAGATTGTTTCCGTTTTCTCAATCTTCTATGACCATAACATATCCGCTTTCCCAATCTGTTCATGATCTCGGGGCCAATTTTTTCTTCACCAAGTATTCCCCCGACGATGGTCCTTTCTTCAGCAACTATCATGCTTGGCTGGTCAAGTCCTACTTTGACCAAGGGCCCAACAACGTTTTACGTGCGGTTATCGAAGCTGTTGGCATGGCAGGATTGTCAAACGTATTCTATGCACCTCGTGTTAAGTCTCAATGCCACGCACAGTATTGTACGGCCTTGATCTCCATGCAAAAAGCTTTGAACAGTCCAGTGCAAGCGATTTCGGACACGACGTTTATGGCACTCATCTTACTGGCATTTTTTGAGGTGCGTCAAGGCTAGCGGGATCAGACTCTGACAGAGCCGTTACTCACATGCTTATAGACCGTCAGTTTTGGAAATCGAGATCGATATCACCATTGGGCGGCCCATGTCAGGGCTGGCACGGCCATCTTAGAGCTTCGGGGTCGAGAGCAATTTCTCAGTGAACGTGGCGGCCTGCTCTACGTCCAATTTCGCTCCTCCATAGTGAGTAATGCTGTCCATCACTCCTTGTTTTGGGCCACCGTCTCATCACGATTATAGCTTCTGGTCTGCATGCACGAGCACGTTGCCGTGCCCAACGCCATGGTGAAGGCAACCTTTAGTTTCCAGACAGGCACTCTGAGACGGGATTGGCAACACGCCAATATTGCCAGCCCAGGGTCTATCACCGAGATTTGTATCCGAGTGGTCAACCTCTGGGCAGGCTTGAGAAGTCAAGAGACTACAGATCCACAGGCCGTCCGTGCAATAGCGCTGGAGCTCGATGGAGACCTCGAGACTTGGAAAGCAGGCTTGTCGCCAGCTTGGGGATACACGATAGTCCGTGTTCCTGGTGCTCCCAATGACGTCTGCTTCGAGGGGAAGAAGCACATCTATCCCAATCTTTGGATCGCAGAGGCATGGAACTATTGGCGCGCACTTCGGGTGCTAGTCAACCAAATCATGCTGCAAAATGAGGTCCGCTTGACTGAGCCCGATGATGCAGGGATGGCGCTCGCTTGTTCCATCATTCAGCAGTTGTGCAATGACATCTGCATCTCTACATATAGTTTCAAAGACACTCCACGTAACTAGCCCCCAATCCCGCTCAAGAGGAGGCTCATGAGCTAACTACCACCACAGGCATCTTGTCGCTCTTGCAGCCACTGTTTGTGGTCGCCCTGGAAGAGCGGAATGATTGCTCTGCGCGCTCTTTCGCTGTGGAGCAACTCCGACGCATCAATTCCACAATGGGGATTCGACAGGCAGGCTTCATGGCCGATACCGCTTCGAAAAGCTTCAAGTGATCCTTAGCGAGTCGAAAGTTCATTCACCGCCGATATCGATATATCTGAAATCTTTCGCCCTTCTCTCGGCTAAAGGTGCGCGAACTGGGGCCTCGCAATGGTACCCTGTATCGGGCTAGTGGGCGGCCCGCTCGCAGGAAAAAACCATTACTATTGGCTGCTTTCCTCTTCGGCAGCCTTGCTCGTAATAACCCGAGATAAATATCTCTACCCTGTACATCTCCGTCGAATTCGGGTCAGCCTCCATCCATCTGTCCTCAAGCAAGCCTCAATTATATTTTTCAAAGCCAGGGTGAAGCAATTGCTCGTTTTCTTCAGCTCTGACTCCAAATTTTCTCCTCTTCAAGCTTAAGTCCGAAGGCGGCCGATCCCGAATACCCGTTTTCTGCTGCCTGGACAACGCCATGTCCAAGCCAGAGTCCGCTTCTGCACCCTTTCCAAAGGAAAAGACGTTCAGCTCCTACAACAAGGAACAAGGCAAATTTTATGCCCAGGTCCGCCGTGATTACCACCCAAAGGTGTATCAAGCCATCATTGACCACCATACATCCACCGGCGGCGGTCATGACACAATTCTTGATGTTGGCTGTGGTCCCGGCACTGCCGCCCGCGGGCTCGCGTCTCACTTTGCTCATGTCATTGGCCTCGACCCTTCCGAGGGTATGATCAGTACGGCTCGTTCAATAGAAATTGTTTCGTCCACTGCCGAACCCGCCCGTTTCGAGAGATCCACGGCCGAGGAACTCGGAGCAAACCTGTCACCGCCAATTCCGGATTCTAGCGTCGACCTCATTACCGCCGCCAACGCTGCGCACTGGTTTGACATGTCAGGCTTCTGGCCCAGCGCTGCCCGCGTCCTCAAGCCCGGAGGCACCGTCGCGTTGTGGACTAGCGGCGAGATTCGTGCTCACCCGTCAATGCCCAACGCTGCCGCCATTCAGGAGGCATTTGATGAGCACCAGGAGCGTGACATGAAGCCCTACCTTGAGCCAGGCAGCCTGCTTGTGCGAGGTCGCTATGCCGATCTCCCCCTTCCGTGGACCCTGGCGCAGCCCGTTTCCGAATTTGACAGGACAACATTCGTTCGAAAGGAGTGGGACCCGACCGAACAATTCTTTGTGGGTATGCCCGAAGCGGACCTGGACGTGTTTGAGAAGATGATGGCGACGGGGAGTGCAGAGACACGTTGGCGCCAGGCGCACCCCGACGACGTCGGCACGGAGCGAGATGTGCTTAAGATACTTCGCAAGAAGATTGAGCAACTGTTGCAGGAGGCAGGCGTTGAGAAAGGAAAGGAGAAAGTGAAGGCAGCCGTGTATGGCGTATTGCTGTTGGTCAAGAAGCAAGCGTAGCTATCAATCTGCAAGGCGAGATCGTCAAGCCACGCAGCACGAATCGACCCCACCATTTTTCAGTTGTCAGAATAAACATAGCACATTCATTGCCCATCTGTCTTGAGTCCTCCCTTTCAACTGGATGGAATTTTTCTCAACATCTACTATTCTGTGCGCGTGTTAGAGACCATTTTAGAGCATTGATTAGAGCAATACATACCACAAACGGAGTCAGGAGAGTGTTTGCTTGCCTTTCCGAAAGGCGACAATGCATTTTCCAAGTCTGGTGCCCGACTAATCCTAGGAGGGGGACCGAGTTAAAATGGTCAGTCGTCATTGCGCTCATGAGCATTTTGAAAATGCTGCTGCTTGCTGGTTCATTATCGACGATGTCCCTGCGCATCGATGTCAGCGGAGGGTAATAATATCGGATCAGAATCGGAGATGTTCCGCAAGGGCTATTAGCTACCTGACCAGCACAAGTCCCGACTCAAGGCGACTCAGCTCACTCCAGGCTTTTAGATCATCGCCAAAGAGGACAAATTGCAGTCCGACTTCACCACGGCTTGAATTTTGTTTGTCGGGGGCATTTGCAATGGGCCATATTGAGTTGTCGGCACGAATATTGGATGTCCATGCTCCATCCGTTAAAATGTAGACATTGAGCGGTTCCCATCCCACCTGTTCGGAGAGGGTATGTTGCGGTTGATTATGGCCAACTTTGAAGATTTGTTGAAGTCGAATATGGATGTCGCTTTGCCCTTCTAAATGTGCTCCATCTAGGACCTTCACAAGGCCCGTCGAAGTTTTGGATGAGCATTTTCGGTCGCTTCGCATAAAACACAGCTCCATAGGTGGCTTTCTTGGCTGCTTAATGATATATGCCATGGCGTGGGGACTGATTTGACATGTTGCCAATACTTTTCCATCGATTTCGCGTCGTCAATCAGGAAGATCGGGAGCTACTGTCAATAAAGATCCCAGTAAAAGTTCACGTCTTGTGGACGTATATGACGTCTTGACCCTAGATCATAAAGACAGCTGTGTGTTACCCCAAGAGAATCAACTAATGTTGCAAACCCACTTTCTGCTTTGAGAATTATCTGGTCTATATCTTTCGCGGTTAAGTTGTGGAGGGAATCTTTTGCTGGGGCCAACGACGAGGCTGTGGAGCTGGAAGGTCGGAAATGGCGAGGTTCATAGCGTGGATCTGTTCTGAAGGACTGAAGAAGAGCGACTCCATCGGCGTGGTTTGGCAGCAGTTCCTCACCGGCGCTCGCTCCCTGCAATAACTCTGCAACCCTCTTGTGTCCGCGTTGTAGTTCTGCACGCAGCGCATTGCCGAATTCTCCTCCCAAGATGTCCACGTCCGCACCGCTATCTAGCAGTATTTTGACTGTCTCATGATGACACTCCGCCGATGCTGCTTGCAGAACAGTATGATAGAATCCAGCGACCGCGTTCACTTCAGCATTCTCCTTCAGCAGCATCTGGACGATGTCTGTGCGGCCTCGTGCAGATGCGGCTTGCAGTGGACTCCCATAATTACCCTCCGTACGCATTGACATCAGCCCCCTTGCTCAACAAGATCTTCATTACATTCTCATGACCAGCGGATGCTGCGGACTGCAACGCATTGCCAAATCCACCACCTCCTGTGTTCACGTCAGCATTATTTTCCAAGAGAATCTGCACAATGGTTTCATGGCCTCTTGTTGATGCTGCTTGCAACGAATAGTCAAACAAACCGCTTCGGACATTTGGATCGGCTCCATGGCCAAGCAGCATGAGAACAGCGTTCTTATGGCCATTCAACGACGCAGCGTATAATGAGTTATTGTATTTGCCGCCATGGACATTCACATCAGCGTTCTTGTCCAACAATAATTCTATCACGGCATCGTGAACTCCTGCAGAAGCTGCCTGTAGTGCACTGTCATGAAGCCCACCACGAAGATTAGCATCCGCCCTTGCTTCGGGTAAAGTTTGAACCACCTTAGTGTGCCCATGCAGCGCATTGCCATTTTCTCCGGCAAGAATATGGATGAGAACTTGGCGTTCAATGTCATCATACTCAGCAGCGAGAAGCTTTCTCACAATCCAGTCGAACCCCAGCAGAGATGGATAGTAGAGCGGAGATGCAATGTGTTCCAAGTCAAGATGGAACTTCACTTCATTCACCTAGGGCTCTCCAGATCGCGCAACCTTACCCAATTGGAAAAAGAGCCATTTTGATGATCGAATAGTTTCAAGACCAATCCCTGGACATTATCTACTGTGCTTTGCGATGTAAGGATAGTATGCATACCAGGAGGAGGCAGCAAAACGGGCTAGTGGATGTTCCTCTAGAATGCTTCTGTCTAGCCCTCTGCTGCTTAATCCTGGTTCGAGCAAGCATACTAGGCAGATGCGAAGAATATCCAGGTTCGCTGAGCTTCGTTGTAACGCGTAAATTCTTGCTTTTTGCTGTTTTATGCGGTCTGATTCGATGTATTCTTGGACTGAAAAAAGAGCGATGTGTACCGTCAACAATGTAAGGCAGTCATCTTCGTCGTCAGCGTCTGGTGAGCCTGTGAAGTCACTTTCTGCAGTATTGAAAGCCAACAATCCAGGACATATTCTTCGCAGGTCATCTGCACTATGCAATCGTCGTCGTCGATCCAGCCATCCCGAGCCGCTGAGATCAACAGCAATTCCGTCCATGAGCTCAGGTACAGCTAAGGGGCGAACAGACAAACAGACCGAGGTCAGAATTCGTTTAGTTTAGCGTCTTACACATAATCCGAATCGATGGTGGAAAGCATTCGCTCGTAGGTCTCGTCGAGGGTTCGTGGTAGGGAGGCCAGGCATTCCTCAAAGCGGTATTCACTTCTTGGGCAAGATCTGAAATTGGCATTCAACCCAGCGGAACCTGTGTCATTGTCAGCGCAACGCGCACAAAACTCACAGATCCATACTCCTTCCACTTCGCCTGACTTCTCAGTCAAAGCTTGACGAATCTTGTCGTGTGTTGCAACCAATCTTGCATGTCAGGATCATCTCGTAATTGGCCAGAAATATAGTTCGCAATATCCCGATCGATGTCTTCATTATTCATAGCAACTTCAACTGTGTCTTCCGAGGCTGTTGGAGTCTGGGAACCAAATTATGCCCGGCGAATGTCCAACGCATCGCGACTTGTCACTAACAAATGCAGCCCAGGCAGATTCCAACCCCGAATGGCCCTCAACGATCTCAAAACATGAGGGCGTTTTTCAGACGGAGGAATCTCATCTAGCGCATCAATAAAGAGATATACATCTGTGAACCTCCGTATCAAATGGTGGAGATACTCCAGAAGGATTCAGGATGGAGGCATGGTATCAGGGTGCAAAGTATGCAACTCCGTAATGTCGGTATTACCCTCTGGAACTTGACCAGAGAGCTGTAGAAACACTGCCCGCAACATTGGAGACTCGTCTTGTATGGGCTCATCGTCAAAAGTGAAATAGAAAAAAGCGATACCTTTACGGGCGTCCGATCGTGTGTGGAGGAAAGCATGCTGGATCGCTGTTGCGCACAAAATGGACTTCCCGCGCCCTGCAAATCCATTCAGCCAGAGGAATGAATTTGGTTTCGTTATCCAGTTAGTGAAAAGAGGCCCTTCCACAAACCATGCACCAGTGTCGAGGTATCGCTTGGTGCACATGGCATTGTGATTGATGCTGGCGTCCGGTGCTCTGAGCCAACTGCGTATCTCCAAGGAGATCACACCAGCTCTCACAACTTCAATGAGCATCTTGACGTCGCGAACGCTGTTATGTATTATTTGCTGATCCCTCAATTGCAGGACTCCAAGAGAAACGTCGACATTTTCAGGTATTTCATCGATATCTTCGTGAAGCTTCTGTAGTTCGCTTTTCCGGAACGGATAAGCTAAGCGACGACCGGCTACCTTGACTTTGCCAGCGATTCCGGGATCAGTGGCTTTCTTAAACTTCTTGCTCTCTTCCTCCAGCTCTTGAATAATTTCCAGACATTTTTCTAGTCGGGATTCGATATTCGTCACCGCAACCCTTTCTGCCTCTAACAAGGTGCGAGTCTGCAGCGTAGTCTGAAGTAGCCAAAATGTGGCCCGGAGACTCTCTAAGTTCCGGGTAGTTCTGTCCACATCGGCGTCGTGATTCCTGTAGGCAGTATAGAAGTCGATATGAGAGATTGGCCAACCTGGAGACCGAGCGAAATAAAGCCAGCTGCCCCTGCCGCAAACGAGAGCGGGTCAGTCATGTTGCTTGGGACGACCAGAAGCAGCAATGGGCAGTTCTGGTCGAGCTTAGAATTCGGGATGTCACGGAAGGACAGTCTTGGACAGTCCTAGGAGAATGAATGGAGTCAGTGTGAGAGAAAAGCCACAGCCTTCCACCCAGCTGGGACAGCCCAAGACAGCTCGGGTCCTTTGCACTACTTGTTACAAGTGCTGGCGAAGGTACCAGCGAGCCCAAGTAGGTATCAATTGCCAGTACGCGTCAGGTGAGCAAGCAAGGCGTTGGGTCACGTGGTATCACGTGGGCAGCTGCGCGGGGCGATATCTGCTTTCAGATCAGCCGCCGGCCGTGCCCCCACCACCCACCAATTCCCTTCATCAATAAATCTAATATCCGACAGCCTTTGGGATTCGATGCAAGTTGTCTGGGAGGCGGACACGGCGGCCTTCGCAAGCCGCAAGAGAGCCGCTCGGGCGTGTCAGAAATGCCGCGCCGCGAAGAAGCGCTGTCATCACACCTTTCAGCGCCCGCCAGAGCAGCAAGCAGATTCTGACGGGCTGGAGAGAGTCCTGCCCAATTTGACACACAAAGAACCCATCCGCTTCGTTGGAGATCTGAATCCCGAATCCATACTCACGGACTTGTCATCCAGGAAACAGGGCACACAGAGGATCAGCCGAGTAGGTACCTGGGTTGAACAGTCTCGCGATCTGCAAAACGGACTCCCTCCAGAAGACCTTGGCCCACCGCCGCCACAGAAGTCAGGAGACAAAACGCCACTCAACGTTGAGAAGTATGGCAAGGTTGAAGGTGGCCGGAGGACCCTGACTGGCCATCAACGAAATTACTTGCAAGCCGTGGGCGCCTTTCGAGTTCTGCCCAAAGCAACTCAGGATGCGCTGGTTACCACTTACATTGCCTGTTTTGACGGGCTTTTGCCCATTCTGAACGGCATTAAACTACTTCGGGACTACACCGAAGGACGGTGTTCGATATTCCTTATGCAAGCGATATGCCTTGTCACCTGCAAGACCGAGGAGGCTGCAGCGTATCTCCGGCTTTACGACGATGGTCCACTTCTCGACCCCATCCCATTTGCCCGGAGTTTGCATACCGGGTTGGACGCCGCCATGAAGGCTGATCTGGAGCCTGATAGAGTCACCAAAATCCAGATCCTGACTCTGATGCATTTGCACAACGATGGACCAGGAGGCATCGAAGAGTCCTCACTCCATTTGTCGCAAGCTATCCACGACGCATGGACGGCCGGACTACACATCCACACACCGGGACGATCTCCGAAAGATCAATCAAGCATGCTGTGGTGGACCATTTGGACCCTCGACAAGATCAATGCCTGCCTCGGTGGGCGGCCGATCGTGATTGCAAATCGAGACATCGACATCACACGCCCGCCGCTCGAGAGCGGCGTTCCCAGAAGTAATGTCATCAATCTGTGGTTGAGATTGGGGGATCTTCTCGACGAGGTCATCGAATTTTATAGACCGACAGCAGACCCGGAGTGTACAGGATGGGAAACCGAGTTCCCGCCTTATCGGTCACTGACTGAGGGTATCGATTTATCCTTGCTTCCCATCTCCGAACAAAGTGAGTGAACGCTGCTGGTCATCTAAATCTCGTTCCACCTTCGTCGCATACCTTAACCCTCTTTCTAGGTATCCTCGAAATCTGCTATCACGTCATTTGTATTCTCTCCTGTCGTGCCGGCGGCCCCTCTACCACCTCCTACACCCGTCGCATCTCCGCGGCAGACCGGATCCAAGAATTGCTCTCCAACGGCCGCCACACATCCCTTCTGCCCATTCCCCTGGTTCCCTATGCGGTTGGTCTTGCCCTGACAGTCACATACCGCGGTCTCCGTGACAATGCATTCGAAGATAGCGACCGTGCACAGGCCGATCTCGCTACGCGATGTGAGACTTTGGAGGCATTGAGCATGTACTGGTGGACGGCAGATGCGATGGCCAGATTAGGGCGGAAGGCGTTGAAGTCTTTGCAGCAGACGGGAGTGAGGAAAGCCAGCGTGGCCGGGATCGTGAGTGCGATGGAAGCGGAGGTTACTGCGTGCAAGTTTGGACCGTTTGAAGCGAAAGGACATCATGGAGGAGGACATCATCATTCTCACAGTTCCTCCACGCCTGCCGCAACTCTTAGCGCAGCTGCCACGACTATGACAAAATCAACGTCTTCTAGTGGTGGTGGTGGGTCGAGAGGAAATGGGTTACATGTCCTTTCCGATGCAGCAGCTACGCACTCGACTGGAACAACCACGAATCTGGCTTCCTCGCCCTCCGTTGGCAGCGGCAACGGCAAGTGTCGCGGGAACGCCGCGATCGCCAGGGCGGTGTCCAACACACCCGCATCGCTCTCAGCCACATCTCCCAAGACAACACAGTCACAACAGTTCAACAACAACAACAGCAGCTACGCCTCGGGCTTCAGCCAGATCCCACCCGAGTCTGCGTTCCAGTACCAGAACTACAACAAAAGCACGCGATTTCAGACATCATCCGCCCTTAATAGCTACAGCTACAGCCATCACAATCCTCTCGCGCCGACATCCTCCTCTACGACAGCAGGAGGAGCAAGTGGAAGTGGTGGAGCGTTTACGTCGCTCGACGTGCCATCTTCGTTCGGCCCGGGCATTTACGACCCGCAATTCACGAACCTGGACGAGCTGTTCGACGGCTTCTTCGACCTCAGTATGCCGACCATCTTCCAGGACCCGCTCTTCGATGGCGACGCCTTCCTCAACGCCGACCTCGACTTCGGCATGGATCCCGGCCTCGCGACTATCGAGGGCCTGGGCTACGCCACTGATGTCACAGGTGCTGGCGCCGCGGCCGCTGGCGCATTGCATGCCAGATCAGGATCGACATCGGCACCCCCATCAGCAGCAGCGGCAGCAGGGTCTGGAGGACCTGGAGGTCCTGGGAATCCCGGCTCATCGACGCCCAGAGCATCTACAGGCACGGCGTATCCGGAGATCACTATGCACTAATTCTCCCTGTGGAGTGTCCTGGGTCTCCTATCCCCTAGTCTAGTCGGATGGTTTCGCACAGGGTCAGATTGAAACAAGGTACA
This sequence comes from Cladophialophora bantiana CBS 173.52, assembly GCF_000835475.1. Taxonomy (NCBI): domain Eukaryota; kingdom Fungi; phylum Ascomycota; class Eurotiomycetes; order Chaetothyriales; family Herpotrichiellaceae; genus Cladophialophora; species Cladophialophora bantiana. The sequence continues at coordinate 973,182 of NW_015971588.1, forward strand.
GTTGCATTCTTCTGGATAATGGCGTCCAATTGGGGGGAGTTCAACGTGACGATGCATTGGTATATAAAAGACAGAGATGACGAAGGCACTACATAATTCTACTCCCTGTGACAACGAACATCCACGCTTTCTACTGAGCCTGCTTCGTCAATCGACAGCTCCAGCTCCGACACCAACCCCCCATCTTCCAACCTGTAACATGGCCTGCTCCCCGCCCTCTGCTAACACGCCTCTGCCCTCTCCAAGCAATCTCTCAAGACAGAGCCAGGGATCCCTTCCTCCGCCCCATTTGAGAACCTCCTCTTTGAACCTCTCCCCACTCGCACGATCAACCGCGCCATTGTTCTCGCCGCCGCGAAATACATTCGTCCAGACCCGTCGTGCGATCGCTGTGTCGAAGAGGTATGAATAGTAACTTGCGCCATAGCCGTGGAGGTGGCCGAAGAAGCCTTGCCAGGAAGTGCCCCAGGGCTCAGGAACGGAGCCGTGCTTGTTCCACACGTCGTAATATACAGCAGTAGAATCATACCGCCCGCTCCGGAGGGCTTGAACTGGCCCGTCTCCGTGGTACACTTGATCCAAGATACTCATGAGAATCTGGCTCTCATTGTTCCACGCGCCCTGCCTAGAAGCTTCCTTTGACCCTTCTTGGGCCAGTACCTTGAGCATCTCATCGGGCATTGCCGCATCGGTCTTCCAATGTCTCGCAAAAAGCTTCAACACTGCCGGGTCAGTTGCGAAGTTCTCCATGAGGACAGAGGGGAGTTCGGAGAAATCAGTTGCGACCCGCGTCCCCGATATGCCTTGCATGGAGGTGCGGCCCAGAACGCTGTGGATAGCATGGCCCATTTCGTGGAACAACGAGACAAGATTGTATTGAGAGAGGAGAGCTGGTTCGCCGGGGACGCTGGAGTGTGGGAAGCCGCAGACAAGAGCGATAATGGGGATTTGGTGATGAGAAGTTACGCCAGATATCGGGTTGGTGCTGAGAAGTGTCGGCATGCCGTTGTTCAATGCTTCATTGCGTTCTTCGCATTCGCGAATCTCTTCCTCTGAGATTTCTCGCGAGCAGAGAAGCGTGAAGTGAGCAGGATGACTCTGTTTTCCAGGCCGCGAGAACAAGTCACAATACATGGTGGCAATATGCTCCTGGTTCTCGGTGTACACGTCCAACCGCCTAACGTCAGGATGCCAGACTTCGCCTTGCTTGGTCTCTTTTGGCACAAATCGGACGCCATACAGAGACTCAAAGAGGCTAGACAAACCCTGCATCACATGGCCTAGTGCAAAGTAGAGTTTGGCACTTTCCTGCAGACGCGACCTTGATGTCCGCGGTCCCGATGCTCCCTCCAATTGATCTAGTTTGGCCAGGAGATAGTGGTGATCCCACGGATTCAATCTTTCGGCACCTTGGTGCATCTTGCGCTTGAGCTCCAATAGCGGAGCAAGCTCCTTCTGAACATGTATCTTGTTGTTTGCATTGACCGATTCCAGAAAATTATTCACAGCTTCTGGCGTCTTGGCCATTTTCTCTATCAGAGTCATCTGAGCGAAGTTGTCGAAGCCCGTCAGCTTGGCAAGCTGGGCTCGACGTAGAAGCAGTTGTTCAAGTGTTGCAATGGTCTTCTTGGAGGCGCTTCTCTCGGCAATGTACATTTCTTTTCTCGTCGCAGCGTCTTTGACAGAGGTAAGAACCATTTTGGACCATTTGCTCGACACTGGGATCTGCGCTCTTTCATGGTTTTTGAAGCCTTGAACCAGCGTTGGATCGATGCCGTCCAGCTGGCGCACGCTGAATGACACATAGTCCCTTGCATGATCCATCTGGTTGATGAAATCGGTTCCTAGCTGCACGATTTCGTTGGACAACGAGACAAATTGCTGCCTCTGCTTATCGGGCAGGTGAATACCCGATTTCGCAAAATCCCTCATCAAGAGCACGGCAACCATCTTTTCCTCTTCATTCCATTGAGACCGAACTTCGGGCATGTCCCAAGCCTTCTTAAGCTGCTTGTTTAAACCAGTTGTCGTATTGAGCTCATTCATGTACTGGAACATGAGTGAATACGAGGCAGACGCCGCAGCGGCCACATCGTCGCTCGGATGGATGCTCCTGATGAAGTCGGAGAGATCTATAACTCGACATAGCAAGTCGCTGAGTCTATCAAGATCCTTGGGTATAACTTTGTATTGCTCGACCGTAGAAGCGGCAAGCGTCCTCTCTACCAATCTCTTGCATTGTATCACGGACGACTCGGCAAACTTTTGAAAACCTTGGGGGAGGGTCAGGAACGTGTTTCCTATCAGGCCCGAGCTTCGGGTGGAGGATGTCTTTGAGAGAGTCTTTTGATTGAAAACCTCACGGAGGAGAGCATTGTCGCTGGCGCTCTTGGAGAAAGGAGACGCGTGAAGGGAGGTAGATTCGTAGGTGTTATCGTCGGCCACGGCAATGCCGGCGGCGGTAGAATTGCATCTCTTCTGCTTGCGCAGGCATCTGGGGCAGGTCCATGGCTGCCGCCGCAGGGCCTTATGCATATTAGACAGTCGACGTGAGTGAAGTAAGCATGTGTTGCCCGTGTAATGCATTGACTGATGTTACATTGAGCTGTCGACTTTGTTTATCTCTCGGCCTTGGTCTTGGCAAACGGCAATGACGAAGTTCGCGCAGGAAAAGCAAATGCAAATGCACATGCGCAAAATTCGGCGAGCTTCGCCAACGCCAGCGCCAGCGCCAGCGGGATCGAAAATCCTTGTCCTCGGCTCATTCAACCCTGGGCCCCTAGCGAACAGGGGCAAAGCAGGGGGATGACATCTCACAAAATCAAGAGGGGCCAAGACTTCGAACAAACGAGATGCTTCAGCACCAAGCTCGATTCTAGACCTTCAACTGGGTCTCAGACTCCGAGTTTACCGCAATCCAGGTAAGTAATTGTGCAAATATGTGCTCTAAAGTCTACACGCTCTCGCCCCGGATGGATCATCGGCAGCGGCGAGCTCGGATCGGTGTAACGTTGCCACTCTTGGCGGGTCATACGTATATGGGCCAAACTATTATTAGATCTCGATCACAACCTCTTTTAACGCGTGGACGAGAGGATTTCCCCCAACACTGTCCAGTTTTCAATGTCGACACTGCGCTCCGGTAGCCGCAGTGTAGAGCTCCGGCTTCCTCAAAGTTTGTTCAATCAAAATTGGCGCTCGCAACACTCAACAGTCTAATGGCCACTGAAGCGGCTGCGAGGAACATCGAGTCCGAAGCGAACAAAACGAAAACTCCAGAGGACACCACGCAGGAAGAAAAGCGTCGAAGTGGCTGTGAAAGAGAAAAATTTCTTCCGGAATCAGATTGGGTCACCTTATTAGGAAGACGTGGCCGTTACAGCCCGTTACAGCCCGGTCGGTTGAGAAACAGTCTGCTCGCCGGGGTTGGATTTCTTGAACTGGGAAACGCAGGAGACTTCGCTGCTAATATCTGGAACCAAGTCCCAGTAAAGAAATGGGTCGCCGCACTCATGGCCCTTGGAGCAACCTTGGCCCTGGCGACCTCCCTTTTCGCTTTCAGAGATGTCACCCTGAGCTGGCGCAATATCCAGGTCTTGAGAGCGGAGAGGTCCTACCTGAAGCGAGAAAGAGCTCGATACCGCAACAATAAGACTAGTTTGCGGAGTGTGGACGCCATCCTAGGTGTCAACTTCCGAGAAAGTGGCACTGAGCTGCTGGATCGGCTCATTGTCGATGTGCTGTTAGGTTTTGGAGCCCTTCTCGTGAGCGTCGGAACCTACATGGCCATTGGTGGTGCGAATCCTTCCGTATTCGCCGCCAGCAACCTTCTGTCAGGTTACATTGGGAATGCTGCCGGAGCACTCTACGGTCTTGTCAATGCAGGGTGGTCCATCTATGTTTCAATACGAGCCTATCGACACCGGTCCGCAGGACTTGCCGAATTGGAGTCAGATCTGGCCAGACGTCTGCTGCGGCTCCGTACGCGCAAAGTTCAGACTCACGCATTGATACTTGCTGTTACTGGCCTCGCTGCAGGCGCAGGAGGTCTCATCACTGCCACCATGTGGTGGGGTTATATCATCCTGATTCCCTGCATTGTCTCAAACATCTACTGCAATTGGATGTGGCGGCACCAAATAGGATATGAGCGACCCATGGCCGGCAAAGTTGTCCAGATCGACAAACAGTCTCTAATCAAAGAGTTGGAATACGTCGACTTCATGAGCAAATGCCTAGGGAGCGGAGCACCATCAAATTCTCGCAAAGATATCATATTTCATGATCCCACATCGATCGCCTCGGTCGTTCAGTTCATGATCTCGATCGACATTTTCGAAAGCTTCTGCATCCGTGTTATGCGCGAGCCGCGGCTATCTGCAGCCATTTCGGAAGCGTCAGAGGGAAGTTTGACGATCTGCGAGCAGACTTTTCTGGACCTGGACCAAAAGAATCTTCCGCTGGTTTTGGAAATAGCAAAGATACATGTCAGCGAGAGAGGGCTAATACAGTTGCATTACCGACAGAGATATTTATTGGAGACTCTGGGGTGTTATCTTCGCGTACAGGACGGGACGGTTGCTCGCAAAGAGCTCGACCATCCCCCTCCAAGAGAGCCGGTATAACAAGGGTATAATGAAAATTAAAGACCCCATCCATGGTCACATCGTGTCAAGAAGTGATTGGATCGTTCGACGAAGCTGTGCTGTGTCGTGCCGTACCACCCAACGTAGATATGCCTCTGTTTGAACGGGCATTATTGCATAAATTCCCAGCCTCGCAGATCTGCTGTCTATACTGGTACATATGAAGGACACGTAGAACACACCTTTGCACCTCGCGTGGACGTGCTGACCTGGTCGTAAGTCCCCCCCCAAAAACGAGCGGCGGATACTAAGTGTGAGTTGCTATGCCTTCCCATAGCAGTTATCATGAGCATGGCTAGAATCATAACCTTTCCATTATCCTATTATTTTATTACAAAGACAATCTCTATTGTGTTACTCGCTCCAGAGCTGGTTCACCAACAGGCGGGTCCAGCGAATGCAGTCCGGAGGAAATATGATTAGCGTTAGAGACCATTCTGAGAAGGATGGTAGAAAGTTGCGCAATCAACAAAAGAATATTATGTATCCTGCCCCCAAGAAACTGTATACCCTACCACTAAGCAACAACAAACCTTGATAGTCTCAGCGCTCCTCTCTGAAGACTCCAATCGCACCTGTTTGTCCACTCTCATACGGATCCTTACCTGAACCCACCAGAATCTATAACCACCACTCCGAGCACTCCTTGGCGGATCACTCTATTTGAGGTGCAGGAATATCTGCTTCACAAAGTCCAGAAGGCGGTGTGTATAACAGCTGGGGAAAGATGGTTATTTCTCACTAGAAGGCATGCTGTGCCGCAATGCCTATACCTCCGAATGACTGGTCGGCGGCGATTTAGTTGAGCTCTCATCGTCAGAATTGACAGGGTCAATCTGCATTATCCCATTATCCTGCCAGCTGGGTTAGGCAGACGCTCTGTCGTGTGACGAAGTGCGATGTCTTCTTTGGAATGCTCGTGAATTCCTTTTCATGAGATGGCCATTGATCATGGCGGATATGGAGCTACTCCTTTCGCTTGAAACGTTTGAAACAAAGCATGAAGTCGTCGAAGCACATTCTGCATGCATAGACTCGACCGTACTGCGCCTATTGTTCAATGTTATATCAGCGTATTCTATCATTTTTGTGTTATGCTGCACTCACACAAATGTACACATCACAATATCCCCTAGTTTTCAAGCACTGTGATGCTTATCAAGGCTGGAGTTTTCTGCCGATTTCGTTGGCTCTTAAGTTGTTCTTCAAGCCAATACCATCGTGGCTAGTGCCATGGGATAATGCAAGTTGCCCTGGAGATGAAGTTAAAGGGTTTGAGGCGGATGGAATACAGAATTCCACCTTTGTCGAGTCGCATCAACCTGAGAACATGATTCCCTGTACCACTCCAAGCAAGCATTGCTGTAGGCAGATACCAATCGACATGATACGACCTGAACTCTCATAGCTCCAACCTCCAAAGCACAGGTGACGTTAGGGCTGCTCAGGCCTGAGACCAGAAGGATTCGCTGTTAGTTTCCGACTTCTCGTGAAGGCGATACGTGCTAAGTCGCTAATATCTCGGTCTCCTAGACCGTGGAAAACACCTACAATGTAGAAGGAATCACTGCGTTCGCTCACCAGCTTATATCTTACTTCAGTCTCTCCAAATGTCTCTCACCGAGTTCCGGCGTGTAGTCTGGCAGTTGGCGTGATGCGACCGCAGCACGAACAAAGATGACGGATGGTGGCGGACGGGACAAGAAAACAAGGCTGTGCCATCAGGGGAGTCAGAGTTGTTGGACGAGCTTAAAGAGCCTTTCTGTCAGTCGGCTTGAGTCCTGGCACAGCTGCCTAGTTACCCTTTGTACCTGCATTTAAAAGCTAGAGCTAAGTGTGAACAAGATTATCTCTCCTGAGTGTCAGGGGACAAAGCCACATCCATACATAATTGTTCACACTAGACGAGAATACGAGCTTGATCAGAGTCAGTCCTTGCATCGAAGATGGCCCGGGGAAAGTCGGGATTCTCCGGGCATGCCAACGCCCCCACCAACAGAATTTAGATATATATTTAAGCATCACAAAATCGTGAGAAATTCATCCTCAAATCCGCCAGGTTCTATAGTGTAGTGGTGATCACTCCGGATTTTGATTGTGCAGAGCATTCACTCTCTGTGCAAGAAAACATTCCGGCAACCCCGGTTCGAACCCGGGTAGGACCTCAATATACATCATTCTCGTCGTCTCTTTCGTTTTTTGGTGATTGAGATGACTCGACTTTTTGTTGTGCGGGCCAAGGAAACATGTGCATGCAGACAATACTGGCGAGCTGGAAACAGAGAAACAAAGTTTTCACTTAAGTAGCGATGGAAGGCGGTAACGGAGTTTGTATTTATCCGATCCGAGGTATTACCGAAGTGTAAACGCGGCTTGACGAGGCTGAAAGGGGCAAATGGGAGAGAAAGGGGACTCATCTCGTCCATGCTTTCAGAGGTATTGTTACATGAGAGCAGACTGTCCCCACGCATCATCAGTGCCGTGACGATGTCGTCGGTGCAAGAGGCTGTGTCCTTGAACGCATCAAGGCGCTGAGTAGGAGCCACTAAGGCCAGTATCGCTAGTATGTTCAGATAAGTCGAGAGGATGACGACACGATTCTTTAAAACCCAGCATGGACAGCTTAATGGATCTTGCCTTTTCAAATTTCTGGCAAGGAACGTAGCAGGAGCCCAACGCGAACCAGAACCGTAGAATCTTGCTGTATTCCAAATGATCACATCGTACGACAAGAAGCCAATGAGTGGGTACAATGTTTTCATGCGTCTCTCATGCGAATTCCTATCTTGTCGATGAAACCTTTCATGTAATTAAATAAAGGTCCGAGGTTGACGGACCGGATACAGATCAACACAACTTTCACTCACTGATGCAGGGAAGGCATTTGCAGCACCCTTCTCACGTCGAGCCCAAGAGGCACACTCAAGCAAGGGGATTCGTCCTCGACTCGACTCGTCCGTCGTCAGAGACTTTGAGGCATATCTACAAACTGCACAGCCGTTTTCTGCTGAACGGGTAGACTTTGTATCTTTGCAGGATCCCAAGAGTGTTCGAACCACACACCTATCGTACTGGTCTTCACCCGGTCTGCCCGACGGACGACATTGTCCAAGGTGCTGTTCAAAATCCAAGTTCTTAACTGAAAATCATCTGGCGTTGAACCCTGGAGAGTATCGCTAGCTAGTCTGTTCCGCCAGGGCCCATACTGTTTTCTTTCGTGTTCCCGACGCTCTCATTGCTCTGCTCAAGTCGGCGCGGCTTGGGTTGAGTCAATATTCGCTGAGTGTTACTGTGATCAGAGAAGCGCGGCCAACATTAGTGCGAGTATCATGCGATATCCGGGTCGAATAGGTTAAGGCACAAATCCTTGAGTTTTGGAAGCCTACTCATTTTTTTGTTCCCACCAGCAACCCATCTCTCTCTGCCACGCCATCATCGACAGTAGAGCCACTGCTTCCACCAGCAGCTCAGACTTTGCCAGTCTTACCAATGACCATCCCAGGTTGTCCAGCAATATTTATGCCTCCTGCCCATACTGTGTTTGCAGGGAGTACTGCACCGTCTAGAATCTCGACGTTCTGTTCGATAACGACCATGTTACTGATTGTGCAATTAGCTCCAATTTAAACATTGTTTCGTGTCTCTGCCGCACGAATACGTGCATTTAGCCCAATATATGTAGTCGGGAGTTCGGAGCATGAAATAGGTTATGACTTGCTGGGGCTCGCCGCCGTTGGGGTTCGGAATCGTTGTCAGATAGGGAGGAAGATGAAGTGTACAGCGGGGGCTAATAAAGACATAGCGACCGAGATAGATAGAGGTTTAGTCTTAGTTTGCGGATTTCTGCCCTCCAGACTGTTGCCGTTGAGCAGGAGGCTTTGGCTGGGGAGGTCGAATGAGGTCTCCGCGGATCACGACATCCTGTTGAATGGTGCATTTGCCGGCCAAGATGATATGGCGTGCACCGAGGACGCTGACCCCCGGGAGCTCAGATTCTGTTGGCCATCGAAACCGGGTGCAGGAGAGGATTTATTTGCAAATGTGGCCTTGACACGATATACGATAGGGCACCTCTGTCGACGCTCAGAGAACCAAAAGACAAGACCTGGAAACCTGGCAGCAATACTGCAAGGCAGCCCATAATGTAATTTGTGGCTTTGGTGTTGCTATACAGCTCGGACATTCGCACCACTGAGGGGTGACACGAGGCTGTATGCTTGTTGACACCTTCCTCCTGATTGTGGAGGTCTTGTTTAGCTGACTAACACGGATTTTTATTCCATGGCGCTGACAAGTCAAAATACGAATGCTTGCTACGTTGGCCGCGCAGCTAGTAAATCCCCAAGGATTCATCAAGGCTGCAGCTGCACTCGAGGAGATGAATGATCTGTAGTGTACACCAATTGCAGCTAGTTGAGTGATCAGATTCAAATAGAGGCAGTCTGGCCCAGTCTGATAGACTTCGCCATTGCTACGGCTGACTAGTCATTCTAGGACGTTGAGGATAGTCTAGTTGCGGAACATGGTTCACCAGGACCCTTTCAAGACATATTCATTTGATGAACGTATTTTGAGAGGATTGTTGAGCCTATCAGTTCATGGCATCTTATTCGGTCAGCATTGGGAAACGGGGCGGACTATGCATTTCTATGAACGCCAAGAGTGGTGAATTACCTCCTGTAACAAGGAAAAGTGGCCGTGCGGTGCTGGGCTGGTAGAGTGGTAGCAGGGGGAGAGCTATCTAGTCACATGTCAAACCAAAATGGGCTGGAAGGGGCGAGTGCGGAACAGTTTACAGTGCTGGCAGAATCTCTCTGAATAGCCAGGGGACAGAACACAATTAAGCAGATAGATCCACGACTGTTCTGTGTACAACAAAGTCAAATTCTGGACAGGCTTGACAGGCAACCAGGTCGGCCCTTTGTTACATTGAGGCGATGTGCTCGCGAGAAGAAACTTCAGGTGCAGGTCTCAGGTTTTTCGGAGGTTGAGTTCTTCTCTCGCATGGGAAAACTTATCCTCGAGTAAAAAGTGAATAAAATGAGAAGCATTTGAATCCAACTCCTTCCCAGACGTTCCCTCTCGGCGGGGCCTTGAAACAACCTATATCCCGCCTAATCTCTCGTCCTCTTGGTCACTCAAAGCCCTACATAACAGCGCACCACCACCCGCTTGATTCATCATCTTCTGCATATTCCTCTCTCGCGCTTTTGAACTCCTCCATGAATTCCTCCGCGTCGAAACTCTCTCGGTCGGAGGTGCCAAAGTTCATCTCCTCGTCCTGCTCGTGTGCAAAGTCAAAGTCGTCTTCGAAGCCTTCGGGAATGTTGTCCGCCTCGTCTCTGTCTCCAGTGCCACTTTCGTGATATATTGTTGGAAGTCCAGAGTCGCTCAAACCCATCACAAGCCTCTGCCCGAAGGGCAAATGTAGGACAATTTCGATACCCCGTTTAGAGCTGTAGCGAGGGGCCCATGTAGTGCCCGAGGGCAACCTTGGGAGCAGACTCATTACGTAGTTGTAGAGTCTCCTTCCACTGCTCCATAGGAGGCTCACAAGCATGTCTAGCCAATTAGGTGCCGCTGTCTCGTCGCTCTCTGCTGATGTACTGCTGGCTGTGCTGTTTGCTGTGCTGCTTCGTCTGGGACATGGTGCGATTCTTGCAACCTGCAACGCACGACTCCTGACACCGATTACTTTCGCGGCGGTCGTGTTGTTAACCCCAAAACCTGCATTGAGCTCTTTGACAACCAGTGGTATGGAGAAATTTTTGTCTTTGTAGTGACGGACGATCATCCTTTGAGCCTGTTGCTGTCGCATTTCGTCCTGGTCGTCCTTGATAAGAACGTCACTTGTTACCCCTGTGTCGTTGTAGGCCTTCCCGTGATGATAAATCATTGCCCCATGGGTGGTAAACTCAGACCATTGGTGGTCTATCAAGTGCTGAACTTCGCTTTCATATTGCTCGATAAGGCGCGGGTGGACGGTATCCCAGTATGTGGTGACGAAGGTTATGAAGGGAAAGTATTCGACTCCTGCGAATGCCTTGAGGATTTCGAAAGTTTTCGTGACATCACCAGAGTAGATGGTTCCGATCTTGTGGACGAAGAGGACACCCACAAAGGTAACAGCCCCTCGGACCAATTCGACGAATCTCATAATGTTGAGGTAGACGTCCTCGTCGGATCTTCCATGGCGAGGATCTGCAAACCCTGGAGTGTCCACTAAGATATAGTTGTCGCCCTCAATATTGACCGATGTCAACTGATATTCTCCAGTCACTATGAGCACGCGTTAGTCTCGATAGAAATGCCAACTAGTTGGCTGAGCTTCTGTGAAGATAGGGTCGTACCTGACTCTATTCCATGTCCCGAGAGGCCCGTAGCCCCAGTGATCGACTCCACCAGAGATGATTTGCCTGGCCGTAAAATCCCCATGACAAGGATAACTTTTGAATTTTGTCTACAACTGTGAGCCGCGTATCAAACGCTATTATGACGAAGGTGGGCTCCCTTACCTTTTCATGATTTGACGTAGCAGCCACCGAGTTATCTTCTCTGGGGTGACTGTAGAGATCGCCCTGATATGCGCGGATTCTGGAAGGTTGCGGTCCTGGTCTGCGGCCAGCATAACATCACTTTTATTGCTGCCCTCCATAGTGAACGAGAAGTCTAAAAGTGCAATAGATAGGAAAGGTGGTCGGAATTCTCAGCGTCCAAAAAGACAGTGAAGAATCAAAGCACTCTATGAAGGAGGAACTGGTCTTTCCTTTGGCTTTGAGGCACACGTATTTATACGTAGACTTAAGGCCGTGGACAACGGGTGTTCGAAAAGCCGCCGGCCATTGACAATCGTTGCAAAGCCATCTTAGCGGCGGTAAGACTTTCCGTTGTCGAAGGCTTACATCGAATCAACCGGTCTCAGTTTCATCAAGATCTTTTCCACCGGCCAGCCCACAGCTGGTGGTGTTGTAGAGTGACCAGAACTGACCTCAGCATCACAAGCTCGCGCGCTGCTAGCGGATGCCCCCAGACAGCCTCACGAGGCAAACACTGTCTTATTTAGCGTATGCTCTGGCCGCAGAAGCAGAATTTGACCCTTTCGTGTCCGTGCATTGCATTAGCTTGTTTCACGTTGCCAATAGGGAGAGTGGCAAACACGATCCCCGGTCTTGGGTCCAAATTTGGCATCGTACATGTGCCGCCTTCCTGCACTGAAGTATTTTGTCAAAATCCGCCAATTAACAAGGTTATCTCGCGGTTTATCATTATTATTCTGTTTTTTTTTTCTTGGTTTTTGGCGGGGACAAGGGACGATCTGCGTAAAAGTTTTCCAATTTCCTCACCAATAGCACATGGCCGAAGACGCGCCCCTCCTCGTTTGAGCTCCACGCTCTCTCAGATAAGGCGTCACAGCCGTTTTCCCTCTAGAGATATTGGATGTTCCTTGACATAAGCAGAGCCCGTCAAGTCTATCGTCTCTCTTTGAAAATCACAGATTCTTCAAAGACTCAGCGATGTCGTGGTATTCGGTGGCGACAGAGCGTCTGGCCTTGGCAACCGTTTGGAGCCGTGACCTTGTCGCTTTACTCAGGCATCAGGGGGCCTAGCTCAGCTTCGGTTCAGCCTCAGCTTGATTTGCTAGCCTGCTCAGGCCGCTTACGAGGGTGCAGTTTTAGGAACCATGGTTCAAAACCGAGCTCCTTATCCCGTGCGCGGCTACTTCTGTGACTCAAGTCTTAGCACAGCAAATAAACATACCCCTTTTTGTATCAAACTTCTTTGTCTCAACGCCGCTGCCACCATTGTTCTATAGTGAAATTAACCAGCGTATATCATCTGGTGTTGGCGTGCAACACAGGTCTCAATCGGTGTTATACTCCAAGAGCACTCCCATGATCAGTTCATCAGTTACGTATTCGGCAAGCACCCAGTCAATCTGTGGTGGCATCAGCTACCAAGCTCAGTCTGCGTGGGGACTGGCGAGACAGCAAACTTGAGATGGTCATCTGAGATGCGAAATTCCTGTCAGCTGCTTTGAAGTGCTTCAATCCAATGATGGACAGACAACTTGCCTGAATCTTTAACCTTCCACTCTCGTGTACCCGTAATCTAGAGCCGATCTATGGCTTCCTGTATCAATGCATCAGGCTTTGTATGATTGTCAAGTTCGATGTGCTCCCTCTATGAAGAATTCTTTTGTCCCCTCAGGAAGCCGCCTTGCAATCTGCTCGGCTTGGCGATCGCTGTTCGAATCCGGCATGGGGATCGATTCTGAGGAAGATGGTAGGGTCTTTTGGCGACAGCTGGCACCATCTCAATCTTTTGGGGATGACAATGAGATCGCTATCCCGTACGGATTATCTCTTCCAATTGCTAGGCAGGAAATTACATTTTCCCGATAAGTCTCACGAGCCCAGAGTGCAGATGTGATTCATGAAGAGGCTCAGTTGCAGCGCTCCATCCTCCGAAATCAAGGAGCTATGCCACAAGTCGATCACTTGCTAGTTCTACGTCAGCACCCATTAAGCAAACATTTGGAGATACTGCAGGATCAACCGTTTTCGTTTTACTAAGCACTGCAGTATACAGTTGCCATTCCTCACCTCGAGAACAGAAAAGCCAGACCAGGCACTGAAAGTCGACACCACTCTCTTTTTGGAGACGCTGTTGAAATATCAAACAAATCCGGAATGAGAAAGCACTTTGATGGAAAGTTAACCCAAGTCCAATCACTTGGTCTGGTCTCTGCTTCTTCAGTCCCTCTCTCTCCAGATCCTTCAAGTCTTCATGGTAGATCATTCTCTCAATTGCTTGCGAAAAGAGTTCCGCTCGGCCGTCTTCATTGCTGGATTGTTATCAGCAATTCCGTTCACTTGACTGGTCAGAATGATTTGTACACATCCCACGGCGATCAGGCGGATTTTTCGCATTGGCAAACGCGTTCTGTTGTACACAGAATGGGAGTGGTTTGCTACAGTGGCGATCTTGCGACCCTGTCAACAGCTGTCTTGCTGCGTTCTCTTTCCCTTGTGGCTAGTCGAGTCTGCTTCTGGTTGAGTCTGCTTCTGGTTGAGTCTGCTTTCTCTCTATGGTGGCGCATGGCGTGAAAACTTCGGCAATATAGCTGGGAAAATGTTTTCAATCGATCTGGGTTGATACCTTGCCGAAGCAGCTGGAAGTCTGAGCTCGGTGTGCGTGAGACACATCTCCAACTCAAAGGCGCACGAGTGAGCAGAGGAACAATCCAGATGGGTTGCAGCCGTGAAGTCTGCCTATCTGCTATACCCTCTTAAACCATTTGTTACAGTCCCGTTGCATTGTTCTCTGAGTCGCAGGAAGTTGATATCCGTCTCGGAACATGATATCTGAAGCGTCGCTTTGGGAAAGCTGGCACTCTTCGAACGACTCGGGTACTTCGTGGCGCGAGTGCGGCAATATTCGAGATATCGCGAATGCTTCGGACAAAGATGTCCATCATGGCTGAGAGACCATGCTTTGCGGTGCACTCGCAGTCTTGGTTAGGTGATGGGGAGTGAAAGGAACAGTTCGTGATGGCGGATGAGGAGGTCGAAGCAGAGGAAAAGGAAGAGAGACGAGAGCACAAAACGCATGTGCCACTGGGATGTGCAGGAATCAGCATGATGCAAACTTGGGAGTCTGCAGGAAAGTCCGCCCTGATTGGAATTTGTTCCAGCCACTCACCCGACACCCGCGATTTTCACGTTCAACTGCACAGAGAGTTCTGTGTCTTCGCCCTAGCATTCTAGACGTGCTATAAGGTATCTACGTAATGCGCTACTCGCGCAACTGCCTACTTAGGCCATAAAATGTATGCTTCCATAGGGTGCGTTCTATGTTCTTGTAGGGGCTTGGGATGCCTAGAAGCCTTGGGAGACCTACAGTACCGGTGTCTCTAGATACTCATAAAGCTCTAAGAGTACCTAGAGTATACATATTTAGTGCTACTCACTATACCCGAGAGAATCTATCAGGAGCCGAAAGCTTTCTATTAATAACTAGGCAACCTCGTAGAAAGTATCCTGTCCAGAGATACTGTGTAACAGCCCAAGTTTTCGACGAAGTTTATGGTGACGACGCAAACCTCGCGTATACCTCCTTCCGAAAAGCCAGTGCCAGGTCGAGAGATATTGGGCCCCCAGGAGGGACAAGTTGGCTGGCACACAGGCCGCAAAGGCCAGATTGAGGGTCAATCCACCAAAGCAAAGGTCAGCGTGCACTTCAGGGACACCATCCCTCCTGAGAGCGTGTTCTTCAAGTCGGACAGCACTCTCGAACCTACCCAGTATAGATTGGGCAGCCCGCTCCAGCTCATGGTGCCCTTCTTACACACACCGTCGACGTCTTCCAAGTTCAACATTCCACCCAAACCAAAATTCCATGCATCGCTTTCCACACCTGCTCGGCACATCGGCCCGCCAAGTGGATGGTCGAGAAAGCTGTTGAGGTATCGTCTATCTCTCAGCTGAGGCTCAAACATGGAGCGGATAGTCTCTGGCTTGAGCAGTGCTCCATTGTTTTTGAGCAGGGCGACTATAGTTTTGATATAGTCGTTCGGGCTAGTGCACATCCCCCCTCCCCCTCGATCATCCTTGCTGTCTCTCAACGGATGTGGCGGGGTTGGCTCAAGTTCGCCGCTGACACTGCGCACAGATGTACCGCAAAGCCGCTCTCGAATGTCTGGACGGCTACCGAGATACATGGTCGTCGAGTCCATTCCAAGAGGTCCCAGATGTTCTGCTTCATGTATTCGCCTAGCCGCAGACCACCATTAATCCGCTCCATCATCAACCCAATCGAGGGAGACGCCGTATTCCCAGCCTTCGCCGGGCTCGAATACAAGTGGCTGGAGACATTGTGCTGCCTGCGCAGAGTACCAAAAATCAACCTAGGGCGACTTCAAAGTACGGGGGCGTGAGGGTGGGAATATGTGTCAAGGAGGAATGTCCATACCACTCCTTCCCCACGGGGTTGAGAGTTTTCCTTGTCCCAGCTTCTCCATCCGATCAAAGCTGGGGACATGAAATCATATCCCATTCCACTCGAGTGCGTAAGTAGCTGACGCAAGGTAAGTCGTTTCGCCGCTGCTTTCACCGGCGGCGAACCAGACACAGAGTCAAACCCTGCCAGAACACTGGGGTGGCATATTCGGGGAGAATGGCCGAGAGTTGATGCTCGTCGTCAAGAGAAAGGAGACCTTTTTCGGCACACTGTAATGCGGACACCGTAGTCACGAGTTTCGTACATGACGCCACCCAGAAAGTTGTGTCTGCTGTGACGGGCTTGGCGAGGCTCTCATCAACCGACGTGAATCCTTGAGCATTGAGATAGACAATTTTCCCTAATCCTGGTTGAGTCGAGATGATCTTGAACCCATTCAATGTGACATACCTGTCCAATTCGCAGCAAGAAGGACAGCACCAGGGATCTTGCGACCTGGTCCTGGGGAGGGGGGGCCGAAGTCCTCGTCGAAGGTCATGGTGCACGTTTTCCTTCCCGCGTGACTCTACGCTTTTGGTGGATTCAACGCGGCGGAAGAAGTGAGGATTGCCGTCCAGAATGAAGCTGGAGAGGAAAACAGATCCCTACGTGGCTGTTGATACATGGTCTCTGTCTTGCTGAAATTGCTCATATCAAATCGACTCAGGAGCAACCATAATCTTTGTTCCAGAAGCGGTGGGGGCCGTATTTGATTACATCGTGCAAGTCTTCCTCGTACAGCAAGTGAGTTTTCATACCATCCCATCGGATGATTGAGGCATAAACGTCCATCGCCTGGCTCATCTAGCTCTTTTCCGTCCCCGCCGGATGACTTCGACTCCGGTCGTTGGCGCGGACGTCAATTTTAGCGCCAGACAAACGTGGGGAAATATCTGAATGTCTGACAAGAAATTTGTCCCCCACCTCGGAACACCATTCTGGGATAGCCCAAAGAGGGTCCAGACCCTCATGTTTGCTCGGTCCCCCATTGCGGACCCACTGCAGTTCCTATCGGAGCGCTGTAATATTACACATCTCTCTAGTCCAGCATGAAGCTACGAGTAGAGTTTTCTAATGCCCCACGACAGACGCAGAAGCGTCCATAGGCTTCTCTTCCTTCTCCATTTTAAAGAGCACGTTGCTGTTTGGGTCTCACATCGAGATTCGGAGACAGGGAAACAGCTATAGTCTTAGACTGAGGCTCTCCCTTGCAAGCTTTATCAACAATCAGCAAGCTATATTCACTGTTTCCTTTCCCAGCTCTGACGATAAAGAACATCATCAGTGAACTACTGATTTCCGGATGTTTTGAAAAAATGGACACATTCATGGCCTTTGGTTCTGTTGAGCGCTCCGTTGCCAAAAACGAGATCGAAGCACTGTTTCATCGCTATGCTGTCCTCGCAACCGAAGAACCAGATATCGAGAAAATGGTGATTGTTTTCGAAGAAGGTGGTGTCTTTCGTCTACCAAACGGCGTCATCGTGAAGCCGCGAAATCTGCTAGAAGTCGTCCGGGGCAATAATCCCAAGTTCATACGTCACCATGTCACCAGTATCGATATTCAGTTTGTCTCACCTACCGAAGCACACACTCGCTCGTACTTCTTCGCCACCACCGATGTTTCCGGTTTCGATCACTGGGGTCAATGGAGGGACATAGTTAGAAAGGGTTCGAATGGCCAATGGCTGATAGCGGATAGGTCTGTTGTCGTCGAAGGTGGTGATCAAAAGGGCTGGTTTAGAACCACATATCCCGAGTGAGGAAGGTTATTGAATCAAATTTGAAATCACGGCACTCATGCTTCTTGCACAATTCCAGTCGTCTTCCAACTTGGCTAGTTCAAAGCCGAACATTTGTAGCAGCTTCCGTGTTGTAAGCAGAAAATGGCTGGGTCGCAATGATTCCTGTTTTCCCATGGACTCATCACACATATGACTCCATGCAACCAAGGCACCGTAGAAGAGCACGAGAGGATACCACATAGGCTGACAAGGACGTTGTATTCCATGAGCAATGTCTGAACGCCTGGCAGAGTCTGACTCTACACTTTCCAGGAGTTCCATGACAACATGGAGTGTTGATTGAGGGAATCGCAGCCCCAACGTATGCGGGACACGACATTGTTGAGGCCTCGTAAGAAGTTCGTCATTCTCCTCTGGCGTGTAACCGGCAAGCGACGGAAGAGTGTAGACACCCGGTCCGGCCACGAGAAGAAGTCGAGCAAAGTGGAACAGCGGTAAAAGGGACGATGCATCCACCCAGCCATCATTCGATAGCCGAGCATCCCGGGCACTGAACGAAGTTTGCCATACTTCCAGGGCACACATTAATTTGGCTCGGACACGGTGAAACTCGTGATCTGCGGCCAAAGGAAGATATCGGCTATAATCAGCCCCTGTCGATTCAATCAGGGAGGTCGGCAGCGGTGGTATGATAGTTTCAAGCCCAGCTTGGCTCTGATGGCTCGTCTGTTTGCTCGCCTCACGAATTGACATGCAGCAAGCAGTGAGGGGCCCTATCGCACAAAAAAGGACATTTATATCGGAAATTATGTCGAGGAGGATGAGAAGGTAGTCTCGATTAGGAAGCTCAGGGGGCAAGAGACGTCCATCCACGACTAGGGAGTCGCACAGTCCTCGAAAGTCGTACTCAGCTTGAGAACCAATACAGACCGACCAGGTGGTCTCAACTGTCGAGGGCGTTTGCAGATGCGTTGATCTCAGCGTGTCGACGATGAAGCAGAATTTCTTCAAACTATTGCGTTTCATATTCATGAGCGATGGGAAGTATCAGGTGCTCCTGGCAAGACTTACTTTGATGCGTCGGGCTCGACCGGGTTCTGCAAAGCTCGGTTTGCCGCTCGCTTCGACTTGGGATTCGTGAGAAAGCCAGCACGGTATAGAGTCTACACCACATACATCATCAGGAGTCAAATGAACAGAGTAGAACAGTAGAAATAGTAGAGCAACAGGCGATGCTTACTCACCGATTGTGACACGCCATTGACGATTTCTGTATGGCACCAGATGTGGCCTTTTGATTGCATCATGCCAAATGCAACGTTAAGATATCCCTGAATAAGTCAGACCTCCATCGCAAAGCGGGATGATTACACCAAGTAATCCTACTGCAGTATGCCACGCGATCATCCTCCCGAGCCTGTTGTCAACCTCCACGGTTCCTATCATCAAAGCTGTGCTGGCACGCCATAGTTTCTCGATTATAGACTCATGTTGTGGATCTCTCGACAGAGAAGCTCCTAAGAGCGCCTGAGGTAGTAAAAGATAGGGCGGGCTTTCTCTGCAATCCAAAGTCATACAGGAGATCTCGGCCAGAAACGGTACCAAAGTGAGGAACCTGGTCCGGAATTCGTGTTGAAGAGTCTGCAAAACCTCCAGTGAAGGCAAATCTTTTAATTCCTCAAACAACGCCAGCGGATATGTCACCTCGACACCAACTTGTGCCTCGTGCAAGGTTTGATTTTGTCCGGGCAAGGCCGTTCTTTCCCTCGAGTCTTCTGGACCTCCAGGTTTAGCGAAGAACGTGCAGCAGCCAGGCTCGGTACAGTAAGGGCTCGCATAGATGAGAGACTGTTTGAAAAAATCCAGAAAGGAAGACTCTGGCCGCGCCAATGCCAGGGCTGAATCTCTGTGGCGCGGAAGGTAGTCTACTTTACACTTATTAGCATATCACGACGACATCTGATGTCGACGCCTTCATGTACCTGTCAGAGGATTTTCCAGCTGCGATTGGTCCATTACTTCGTCGACAGCCCGGTTTGTGAGCCAAACAGGTGCCTGTGTGTCAATGGCGATATTTCTCAATTAAAAAGAGCTCATTACGAAGCCTTTGGAATCGTTTCGAGAAAGCAATACAACAACCGATCATAAATTATGGGTTGAAAGATGTATTTTGGCGAATGCAGGCCAAAGATTTCCCTAAAATAATGATTTTTGTCTGACCAAACTTTATCTGTCATGTGGCTGCTTTGATGGCAGATGCTCTTCAGCGTGCCACAAATGTCTAAGCTTAACACCACTAAGAATATTCCTCAACACCATTGTTCGCCTACAATTGCAGACATCGTCCTCCATACCCTCCCTCTAAAGTGCTCAGCCGATCAATTTCCCAGTCCCCATCCAACAGAATCACTTGGCTAGGGCAGATTATTCGCCCAATCCCTTTGCGATGAGCTCGACGCGCTTCGCTTGCTCCTCCTGTGGGCGGGAATTCTCACGGCGCGAGCATCTCGACAGGCACCGTCTCATTCGTCAGTATCCCTAATATACCCATGAAGAGGAATTCTCGTCTGATGGTCTTGGGGCAGACACCAACGAGAAGCCGTTCACTTGCCCGCGCTGCAGCAAGAGCTATGCGCGTAGCGATGTCTATCAAAAACACCTCCGTACCCATGATCCCAAGTTGGCCGAGCCTGCATCCAAGCGCCAGAATGCTCACATGGCATGTGATATATGCCGTGATCGGAAAGTAAAATGTCACCCGTTCGAGCGACCATGTCCCCGCTGCAAAGCTGCTGGCTTAGTTTGCACTTTTCGTGGAAGACGAGACTATGCCTTCCATCCTTCGCTCGGACAGTCAGTCCAGGAAGACATATCGTCGATGGGACCAGGTTCTGAAGGTATTGGTGTTGCGTATGATGGGAGTGCTCATGGATCGTTGGTAATCTTCTCACTCCGACGGCCTCAATGGTTCCATGGTTAACATTAATGCCAGCCTTCAGTACATGAGACACAAGCGCCTGTTGATGCCTTCCTCGTCTCTCAACCAGGAGCCACTCACGACAATAGCTGCCTGCCACTCACTGACAATCAGGATTTTGCTTTCAAAGACATGTTCATGGCTGCTGACCCATACTTGAGCATCTTCGAAGATATACCTCTTCGATCCCTGATGTCCCCAACGCAGGACAATTTCTTCGAAGATCTGGTGATGGTATGAAATCTCTTCAAACCATCGTTTCGTGGCTGGTAGCACCGTGCATGGGTCTGACACGCAAGCAGGTACCTGGATTTAATACTCTGGACTTCGTCAGCAACCCTTGCCCGGATCCCTTTGATGCTTTGTTTGACACGGTTGAACCTGTCGAAGGTCAGTGAATTGAGATAGTACCTAGTGGCCCAGACTGACCTTCTCAGATCATGTATCGGATCAAGCGCAAAGGCACCAGCAGCGATTAGCTACTGCTTACAACAAGCTCAACGAGTACTCTACATGGCCATATCCCTCTAGGGCAGCATCGCCCAGGTCTGCGGCTACGCATGCCCAATTTCTGGAGGAACTTGGTAACCTTGCGCCACTCGCAGACGACTCTCTCATCATTGACATCTTCATTGGCCTCTTCCAGACTTATATTACACCCACCTTTCCCTGCTTCCGAGGTTTCCGCATTGAAAGTTCCACGCGCGAGGAAGTATCTCTAGCAATGGCAGCTGCGGGAGGATTGTACTGCCCTGCGCCAAAGTCTGAAATGATAGCCAAATGGATGCACCACTTCTCTCGTCGTAAACTCCTGACCGCCTTTTACGGGAACCATTTGCTGGGGCAAACACAAACCGTGGACGTTTTGAAGGCCTGGATCCTCACGGAAATTTTTGCTTTTCTCTCCGGGGACAAGAGGAGCGTGAGCTTGCTAGACACTTATCATGCCCACCTGATTCAAGCTGTTCGGGCATGCCGCAGCAGAGGCACCGAGTCAGATGCCGATGGAAATCAATTGCGGCAGGTCCTCCATGCGGTCAACGTTCTGGAATGCTATCGAGTCGTACTCCTTCAGCGGGCGTCTATGCTCTACCCTTTCTCAGTGCTGCCTGGTTTGTCAACATTCGACATGATTTCCGCCCATGATGACCGAGCTCCTTCGGATCCGGATTCGATGTTGTCTTTACTACGTTTACTAACTTCTCCAAGCGGTGTCCCTAAACTTATCGATTGTCCGGCAGACAGTATTCAGACCCTCTGCGCCTTGTCCCTCCTCTTGTCTCATAGCTGTCGACTTCCGTCATCACTGTCCAAGTATCTCCAAGGCTCAAACAATAATCCCCACGGAGCCTCAAGAGCGTGGCGGCAAGAGTTTCTCGAAGTCGCGTTTCAGAGGTGGCTTTCTTTCCATACAACCGAACCATCTCCAGGGACCATGATGCTGTTTCATACGATGCACATCAGTATGTTCTCAAGTTTCGCAAACCTTGAAGGTTCAGCACGGGACAGTCTTGCTCGGTCCAACGCCCCGTCCCGCCAGCCATCAGCCTATCTTCCAGCAAACAATGCTATTCCCGTCAACCTCACTCCCCCCCAAGAACAGCGACCGCGTTTGCCGAAAAATGTCTGCTTTACCTCAGACCTGGACCAGGAGAAGGCCATTTGGCATGCTCACAGAATTCTGAAAATAGCGGAAAGCATGAGCGCGAGATTGCCATCGCACACTGGCAAGCGTGTGCATTTATTGAGAGAGGCTGCAACAGCAGTTGAAGGGGAGCCAACACACTACAGCCATGCTGTATACTATGCTTCGATGGTCCTATGGTATTCGAGTCGCTCGGAAACCAGATCACTGTATGAAGAAGCCACTGCTATTTCTCTGGGCATTGAGCTTCTTGGTTTCTCGTCCTCACCAGTTGCGGCAGTGTTCAGGAAGACTCTACGAGGGCTTATATCACAATCTGAACGTGGTAACGGCTAATTATCATTCTTTCTCCAGCCTCGGGGCATCTAAGGCCCGGCGTCTCGATGATGACAATCTCGGAAAGATCTCTAGCAATACGTAACAGCATCAGAAGCGTTCTCTGGCTATCAGTCAAGATTTCTTTATTCATGAAGCACCGCACGACTCGATAGTGAAATACAGAAAAGGCTTTCAATTCGATGTGCTTTTCCCTTTCTCGACCATCATGCTCGCCAATTGGGCCGGACTGGTTGCTGGCCTACCAAGCAGCCATTCCAGCACACCTGGATTGCCAACGATACCTCTGCTGTTGTAGTAAAGCAACAGACGCTCTGGAGCATCTCGCTGGCTCTGGTCAAGCACTTGATCAGGTCCGAAGAGAAGTTCACAATACTTCTGGACCGCTTGTTCGTACGGGACACGTTTGATCTCGAAAGTCTTTCCCAACACATCTCCAATCGATTGGACATATTGAGTGTACTTCATTGGCCACGTACTCACAAGCTGGTACGTGGCAAAGAAGTGCCTTGACCGTTCCTGAATGATTTTGACCGAAGCCTCTGCGTGATCTCGGACACAGGAGAATGAGAATGCCACCTCTGGATCATGTGCAGCCATGAACACGGGCGCCTGGCAGTCCTTCTCGGCCATCAGTCGACTGATCGCATTGTCAGCAAAATGACTAGGCTGAAGGATGGTGTAGCAAAGTGAAGACTCGCACAAGTACTCCTCGATCAATCGTTTCCGGTCATGGTTCAGCAACTTGCTGATTTCTGGATGTAGCACCGAACTGAGGATGAAGTGCGAGAACTTTGAGTTTGGCTTTGCTTTCTCGGCCATGGCCGCATCGATGACGTTGAACGCAAAATGTTGTTCCTGTGGTTGAAATGTCGGACTGACATAGTATATTGTGGTCGCCCCGTCGACAAGGCGGGCACAGTCATCAGGCACATTCAGGTCGGCTTGGAGAACTTCGGCGCCGGGGTACTGCTTTTCCAGTTTCTCAAACGACTTTTGCGAATGCACAACAAGTCGAAGTCGGTATTTCTGAGGCTGTTCGTAAAGCGACGGGATAATCTGGGTGCATTGCTTGCCAGAAGCACAAGTCAGAACAACAATCTCAGCCATTTCGGTTTTGTGCTCATGTCAAGCCTTTTTTACATTGACAACCAGGTCATAGCATGCTCCATCCTCTGAAAGATCTCTGAAAACAAAATATCCTCCTTCTGTGGACTTAACTAGTGGTCATCACCACAGAATTCGTATTCCTAGCGGCTCTCGGCCCCAAACCATAGACCTGAAGGAGCTCGAAGTCCGAGGGTCTCCTCGGCCTTGTCGAGGGAGGGGGGGTGGCACCACCTTCTCCCCAACAACCCCGAGCAGAAGTTCTGGTTCGCTCGAACCCCATCGTGAAAACCCAAAGAAGGATGAACGGCCTGGAAGTCATTGGCCGTCTAGATTTTGTAGGAATGAGTCTGTGAACGGATACGAACTTCAGGTCCTTGGTTCGACAAACCTGGGGAGCAAATATGTTCAGCAAATTCGACCCTGGACACCCCATGAGGCTGGACAGGTCACCATAGGAGGACACCCAGAGAGGAGGTAGGGGGCCCACCTGAGAACGATGTATTGATATGTACCATTGTGCCCCGACCGATGCCATGAATATAAGGTGCTGCTGCTGATCCCCACGACCACCAGGTCTCAGGTTATGTCTGCCGTGATAATTGGATAGCCCCTACTGTCTGTTATCCTCGAGGAGTCGTCACGGCAAGATATCTATATTTGTCTCAAATGTGTCCGAATCTAGACGTCAATGTCGCCGTCGTGGACGAGTTCGAAAAAGCGTCTTGCCAGCATGCTGCCCAGAATGAGAAGCCTTCATACGACTTCGATGATATCCATCAAGCAGCATTGGTAGACAATCCCGAAGATGCCGAGAGGCCCAATTTGACGACTATTCTTTCGATCGTGGTAAGTCTGATGTGGAAGTGCAACATATACAACAAGGTCGAATGCTCACACTTGACCAGTTTATCGGTATGTCGACCGTCGCACCGTTGGGTTGTGGTTTCATTGTTGCCACATCGATCCTGCTCGGCATTGGCACCGACCTTGGGGATACCACGAATCTGGGTTGGGTGGTTTCTGGATGGTCGATTGCCTCCTCTGTGTCATTCTCGCTGGCGGGTTCTTTAAGTGACATCTTTGGCCGACGGCATGTGCTTCTTGCTGGACAGTCAATCTCACTGGTTGGATCTGTAGGTATACGCTCAACCTCAAAAAAGATCGTGCTAATCCTGATTAACAGATTGTTGCTGCCACTGCCCAAAGCCTTGGCGCCGTGATCGGAGGGTCCACGGTGCTAGGATTCTCCTGCGGGTTTGTTCTGGTAGCCTATGCGGCCGTGCCAGAGCTCTGCCCAAATAGATGGCGGTGAGAAAACCGCCTCCGTTCACTCCCAGATGCCAGCTCGGACTGACCTTTGAGTAGTGCCGTCGGCATAGCCAGCATCGAGGGTTTCTTGACCATTCCTTGGGTTGCCCTCGCATTTCTGATTGGAAATCTGCTTTTCTTACACGCGACCTGGCGATGGGTGTATTACATCTGCATCATATACTCGACGGTCTGTCTCACTGGCACTGCAGTCTTGTATTTTCCGCCATCCCGGCCCGTAGTTGACGCGGGGAAAACACGATGGCAACAATTCCTCGAACTCGATTTCGTGGGAATATTCCTTTATACATGTGGCCTGACCTCAGCTCTGCTCGGCTTGTCTTGGGGCGGCAATCCAGGACACGCTTGGAAATCTGCCTCGGTGGTCACCCCAATCGTGCTGGGAGGATCTGTTTTCATTGCGTCCTTTGTTTATGACTTCAGTCTTCTCCAGGGACCTGGCCACCATGCACTGTTCCCACGGCATCTACTGACTAAACTTCGAGAGTTCACCGTGTCTCTCGTCGTCATCTTTGCCTCTGCCATGGTATACTACACCATGTCTTCTTTCCTCCCTCAAGCGACGCAGTTCGTCTACACCAGCAAGCCTCTGGATATCGGTGTGATACTTCTTCCCAATGGGTTGGGACAGTTTGTCGGAACGGCTCTCATACCCATGTTTATCTCCAAGACTGGACGCCCCAAACTATACCTCATCGGCGGTGTCTTTCTCCAGACTCTGTTCACGAGTCTTTACGCGTACGCCATTGGCAAACACAAAGCTGCATGGATGGTATTTCAGTTCTTTGGAGCGGGCCCTTTTGGGTTGATCGTTGTCACCACTGTGTTGAATGCAGGACTTCATGTTCGGCCGTCAGAGCTTGGAATCGCCGTTGGCGTGCTGGGGACCTTTCGAAGCATGGGCGGCAGTGTGGGCAATGCGGTGTTTGGCAGTATCCTACGGTCCGTCTCCAACGAGGAACTGCCGAAACTAATCATTGCAGCGGCTCTTAAGAATGGCTATAGCGGGGATCTGTCTACTTTGATCCCAGCTGCCATCGAGGCTGGGCTGGATGTTCCATTCGCCTTCGACAAAGTGCAAGGTATTACTCCCGCCATTGAGAATGCCACTTTGCTCGCCTTCCAAGAGGCTTACGTGCAGGCGTATCGCATGGTGTTTTACAGCACAATCCCCTTCGGCATTGTCGCTCTGATCGCTGCATTCTATGTCAAGGACTCGACAGAGTATATGACCAACCACACACACGTGCATTTGGCCAAGGATATGTTCAAACGCAGAGGGACAACTCCATAGGATAAGGGGCTGAGTCTAGGTTTTATAGTTTAACAGAGCACTTCAGGGTTCGGCATGCACGTGCAACAACGCAGAGGCCTGTCCAGCAGATCGGGAATCGAGGACGCGTTTCTGGTTGACACTGACAGGGCAACACCACCACCAACACCACCCCCAGAGAGGCAGCGGCTAGGGCAGCCAGTGCCTAGCATGGCGGCGACATTGAGAAGTAGGAAAGGGCCGATGAAACACTCAGGAATAGGCAGACGACATCAAAAAGCATGGAATACTGATACTCTGTCTAATTGGAAAGAATGGCACTCTGCCGGCACTGTAAACTGTCTCCCACTCCCCCTATCAGCCCATTTGGGTTTGACATGTGACTAGACAACTTCCCTCCCCCTCTGCTACCACTCTACAAGCCCTGCAAAGCACAGCACAGCCACTTTGCCTTGTTACAATAGTGGTGGCCAAGGAATGACTTGTCACAGGAACACTGAGGTGAGGGTCAGAATTCCTGCTTAGCACTATCACCAGTTGTATAGGAACGAGAGTACTGTACCACCTAGACAGAAGTCCAAGCTACTTGTCGATTGCATAATCCTGGGCATTCACTTGACTTTATTGTGGAATGCACCTCCGCAGTCGTAGGAGTTCCCTTCCATAATCCATTGCATTAGGCGTCCTCACCACAGTATGAACATGAAAATGACCAGAGTGGTCATTGGTCAACCACATGCCGCACTCATGATCAAACTCACATAGCAGGACGGGACTGTGGGATGCAGAAATGGAAGACATCATCCTCGCTGTATCCTCCCATCCACATGAACCAAGTGTCATCCGTATGCTATCTCACATCGTCCATCTTTGCATTCAACGGTCCTTCTGGGAGGAAATCGATAAATCTCTTTATCAAGTCCCAGATTGTTTTTTGGGCTTGCTGCGAGAATTTGACAACTTTTCGTCCACAGTAGGGGATAATGGCATTATCTCGATATGCGCCCGCGAGATTCCTTCCATCTGCGGGACGAGGAAATCCATTGGGCATATCAGGATGCTCTAAGTGATCATAGCCGACAACCTGACTCCTCTCAGCCGCGGAGAGAACCGCCATCACTCGACTGGCAAATCGCATCTCCTGCGTAAACATTTCAGTGCCCTGATATGGACCTTGATCCACGGTTCGGCCCACAGCCACGGAACACGGGCGAGACAACCATCTTGGTACCCAGAAGAAAGGTGCAGAAGGTCAAATGATGACCCCAGATCGACCAGCCCCAGGGGCCAGTAGCCGAGGGCTCTCCGAACAGGATGAAACTGTAGCTTCGCTCGTTCATCCGTTAAGATACCCCAATGAGGCCTCCGAGGAAGGCATTAGTCCGCATCGCATCGAGGACATCTTCGTACCCCCTATTCGAGGGTGATGCTTGAACCAACCGCAGCGACGCTACCCAGACTTCTTCATTGTGTTCTTCGAATCGGACGCCGTGTCCGTGGAAACTGAACTCGGATTCATCCAGCACCGCCACTCGTCGGCGTCGACCGGATAACGCAGTTTCTGAGAAACCTGAAATCGGTCGGCTTCTTTGACCAGGGAGCGAGCTGCTTCGACCATCTTGTCGACAGGGGCACCCTGTGCTCGAAGAGAATAGTTGCCAGCCTTCCCACAGCTCACGGATAAAGTCTTTACCTAGGTCGAATTCCACCCAAGAATCAACATCGTATTTGGCAAGCTCGACGTCGCCGAGCCTGGGGTGACCGCCCTGAGGTATGTGATTCCTGAAAGAGTCTGGTCATGGTTTCCCGATGGTAGTTTTGTGTTGGAAAAAGAGCGTTACAAGCAAGTTGAGGTACTGTTGCTTTGACTTGGGACTCGGAGATTGAAGCCACTCCTACCACTCAATATAGAGGAAAGTCTTTGGGTCTTTGCTTCTTTTCGGTTCCCACAAACATATCTGAAAACGCCAGTCACCGAGAGGTTTAGACTTTACCAAAGGTAGACAGATCGCGTTTCGGCGTCTCATGGTGGTCTGTCTGTACTGGAGCGCCGTCCTGCTCTCAGAAAGTCAGGCAACCCCATCGAAGACGGGATCGCCCGGGACCGACCTCAACCGCTGGCTATGGCAGCCTGCTCCCCACTTGACAAGTAAACCTCTCTGCCTAGTAATCCAATCTTCACGGAGTGGCAAGTTGGCTTCTAGCAAACCCTGTCTCTCTATCGAACCTCGGACAGAGGTGGGGGTCCGAGAGTTAAAGACCGGGAGACAATATGGCTGTGTCTTTCGAGATGTGGATCTAGTTGGTAGACTTGGGGAGGCGGAAAGAAGCCGATTGTCAATTTTGATGGCCTAAGCGTAGTAAGACGAAAGCGGCTGTCGCTCTTTGCACCCTGTGAAGGCGCCGAGCTGAGAGACTACGATTCTCTGATATGGCCCACATAGTCATGTCTCACTGAGACCATCGTCCGAGACTTGCCAGAATGCTGGCAGACGCGACCTCAGAACCAATGTCATCAACACTCAACTTTGATGCCTTCCTGGCAAGGTATGTTGACACAAACATCAACCTTGGCTCTCCCCTTTTCGACGAACCTTTCCTGGTTGGAAACTTGTTATGTGAACTCAACAAGACGGAAGGCATGGAGAAGATTGGAGTCTGCGTGCTAGTATGTACGCTCTCTCTCACAGCTATGTGCTCTCGCTGGCTAAACTTTCCAGTAATATCTGTGCTGACCCGAGTGGAAACAAGGCAGCAATGTGTTGTGCAATGAAGCGAGCAGATCTTGTTCCTCGCTTGTTTCTATGCTTGACCAAAACGGTCCATGAACCAAACTCTGCAGATACAATCTCAAAACACTTCTGGGAGCTGCGCGAGGCTATCAATATCATCTGGCCCTTTGTGGGTGTCCCTCAGGTCATCCCAGCATGCCTTGGGGTTGCTGGATATTTCGAGTCAAAGGGGATCATGGCTTTGAGCCCTGAAAAGACTCTAACCCGGTAAGTGGTGACTTCTGGGGAGCTTTTAGCCCAAAACTAGGCCTGATACTATTATCGTTCAAACCACTGACATGTATACGGATCCATAGACATGGCATCCGTCCCGAGGATGCGGACTTGGGATGGCAGACTCGAAAAGAGATCTACAAAGCCTCTGCCAACAGCGAGGTGTTTCGGATGCTGAGTACATACTTTGGGGATTTTTCCCATGCACTGGACTCGATTGGTTTCGGGTAAGTCCATAAGAACATTTGATTGTTTGGCTGCTCTTTTCTCCTTGTTCATACCAACTTCGAAGTATGCTCTATCATGTCATAGACACCATGGATAAGGTATATTCTGACTGACTACTACACACTCTTTCAGGTACAACATTGGTCGTGCCACTGAAGTTTGCTTTTCTCTTGCCGAAGTAGAAATGATCTTGACTTCATCTCTGATAGCTCTTGGAGCCACGCGACAGGCAGGAAGTCACATCAAGGCATGCATTGCGTTTGGATACCCCGTGAGAACATTGGAAGCGGTCACCAAGGTGGCACATACATTGGCTCAATGGCAGGGCATTCAAGTGTCGCCGAGCATCGACATTGACCGGCTGGCCGACGAAGCACAGAGAGAAATGCAACGATAACTATGTCTGAGAGAATGACCTGTATGTCTAAATTAAGAAAAGAAGACGAGAGTTTACTTGCTCAGTTTTGGTCAAGCGGACATCAATGAAAGAGTTACTTTCGTCTCGAACACCGACTTGAATCTTCATATCCAACCATAGGACTTTCACTTGAAATTAGCGTAGAGTTTGTCTCTATTCGGTTTCTCTTCGCTCTGCCTATCCTTAGAATGAGTTATATGTACCTTCTGCTATATAGATTTCTCTAGTCCACTTTTCGAGGACGGATCCGAACCCACAACTGTTTGGCAATCGGAGTCATGACTCCCAGATCTCTCTGGACCATCATGTCCTCAGTCATGCGTGGATCCAAGCTAATCTCAAATCTCTGGTACAGCGCACACACCGTCAACAGCAACTGCACTCTGGCCAAATGCATCCCAACACAATTCCGAGGTCCAGTACTGAATGGTCGGTGCATAACTTTCATCTCGGCCGTAGGATGCTCCCACCGTTCGGGTATAAATGAATCCGGATTGTGAAAGACGGACGCGTCTCGCTGAGTGGTGTACGCCAAGTTACTCACGATCGTGCCAGCAGGGACATATTCGCCCCCGATGGCTTTTCCGGGCGAGACGCGCGGCGCGACAGTAGGAATTGGGGCTCGAAGACGAAGAACTTCTTGCATGACGCAGTTAAGGTATGGCTTTCGGTGCATCAGCATAGGAGCGGAAGAGGAGTGCATTGCTTATCAGAATGTAAAAGGAAAATACTTAACGGATTAGGAGACGAAAGGGGTGTCATTATGGCCAACTTACCAGTTTCGTAGCGGTTTCAAAATCAGGAAACGCATCTAAATCTGGAAATGTGACTCTGATTTCCTTCTCCAGCTTGCCTTGTATTTCCAGCCGCCGTCCAACCTCGTATAGTAGATAAATCAGTGTAGCAGCGGTAGTCCCTGATCCGGCGATGATGAAGATGACCGCGTTTTCGATTAATTCGTTGACCGAAAACGAAGAGTTGGTCTCTTCATCTTTGGCCTCGACCATCAATCTTAGCAGGCCAGCCTGTGACGTGCCTTGGCTCAATCGGACCTTGAAATCGTCGATACACGACCGCACAAACCGTATAATTCGTGGCTGTGCTTCTCGCGCCGCCTTGAATGGGCCAAATGGCAAGTATCGTGCCACGGGGAACACGCCGAATAGAGGAGAGATGTTGAAGTACGTCTCGATGTCTCGTGCTCCCTCAGGGTCCCTACCGATCAGGATATCAAATGACTTGCCGAAGCTGAGCTGACTAGTTATGTCTAGGAAGAGATTATGAGTGAGGTCGTGTAGTTCGATGGCTGATTCTGTGTTTGCGTCTGTCGGTGTTGACTGGGACATGATCGAAAGATATCTCTCAATCCTTATTCTGATCTCGTCGTGGAAGCAGAGTACGCCACGCTCCGAGAAGCCATGCGACAGTAGGCGACGCATGCGTGCGTGTCCGATCCGGTCCGTCGAAGAGAAGACTGAGCTGGTTCCCGTCAAGGTAAAGCCGTCATAAAAGTAGGGGGCCTTGAGACAAGGCTCGGTGCTCTGCCCGTAGATGTCCTTGATGGATGCGGCATCGGCGAAGCATAATTCATTGGGACCAGTGCGTACAACTTTTCCGTATCGTTGGTGTAATTCGTAGCGAGTGTATGTGTCCCGACATCGTATTGCTTGGTTCACCATGTACAGGCCGGTTATTCTGGCGAGTAGAGGCCCTGGGTATTTGGCCAAAGGGTGGAAAAAAAGACGGTATATAGTGGTATAGAGAATGGAGAGAGCGGCAAGCAGTCCCAGCGATACCCACGGCAAAACATAAGGAGGCGTCGAGGTCAATGCATAGAACATATTGATGGTGATCGGTATTTATTGGTTCAATGAGGTAGCAGGAGATAAATCTCAATCCTGTGATCAGATAGATCTTAACAATATGTCTTGTGCAGCAAGAAGGCTATGGATTCAAGTACATCACTGCAGTCAGCCATCGTCAATTCAAGTGTTGTATGATACCCACCATTCTTAGCCTACAGGTTCTTGATTTGGCCTGAACCAAAGCACTGCGAGCATGATCACAGTTTACCCCGGAAGACAACAAGTTGCACTTCATCTGATGGGGTCCGAGAGCCTGGTGGCCTCGCCCCACTTTCTCCACAACTTCGCCGAAGCCCTCCTCCGTGCTGTACGGGGATGGGGGAAGCCGCTCGGCGCCCCGTCCAGATAGAGACACAGAGTTTGATTCGTGCTAGAAACAAAGATTCTGAGATGGGCAAGACCTACCTGACAAAATCACCTATTTTATGCCGTGGTCTCGACTTGAAGTAGGGACGACATGAGCCACAAGTTTCTGATAGAAAAGCTTGGGCCAGACCTCTAAGCAGATCGTGCACATAAGGGGTGTAAATTGCATTCTTCGAACTGCTAAAGCAAGCCGGCAATCAGAACTAATCTCTAGCACTGTATGGCTACAAAAGATACGCTACGAAGTGATGCTACTTCTGCTAACGACAACCATGCCACGGTTCTTATTATTGGCGCAGGAGTAGTAGGATGCCTCACCGCAATCAAACTGGCCCAAGCTGGGATTGACGTTCAGATCGTGGAAAGGCTGCTGGAAACGAGTGAGGCGCCTCGGGCTTGCGGATATTTCGGTGCCGTCCAGCGGTTTTTGGACGAGCTTGGGTTGTACAAATTGATCCGGGATCAAGGCTTCATGACCCGCGGCTTGTGTTGGCGAGGATTGCCAAAGGACAACGACAGTAAGGATGGGAAACGCTTTGGCGACGTCGTTGCGGTCCAGCCTCTCTGTGCCGCAGATGATACTTCATTCCCAGTCGGGTCCGGGCTGTTGAACCTCACTCAGGGTCAGCTTAACAAGCTTTTCCTTCAACAGGCACTCCAGACGGGTCGAGTCCGTGTCAACTTCGGGGAAGAATTCATCTCAATCTTGGAGAATAGCGAGGAGAAAGGTGTCACCGTCCTCGCCCGGGACGTCGATACGCGTGTGGAAAGACAATACCGTGGAAAATATTGTATCGGAGCAGATGGGTCTCACTCGAACTTGCGCAAAGCCCTCGGTCTCCCGTTCCCAGGTCATCAATGGCCAGAGAGACTGTTGGCAACCAATGTGAGAGTGCCCAACCTTGAGGACCCTGTGTGGCATACGTACTACTACATGGCCGAGAAGTATTGGGGAGTGGCCACGCCACTTGAGGAGCCCGTGCTTGGGAAGAAGACTCTCTGGAGATATGCGATCGCTATTCCGCCGGAAGAGACAAAGGCCGATGATGAACTGCTCTCCGACGAGTATATCCTTGGGATTTATGAAAGCCGTTTGCCAGGCCCACGGCCACTGCAAGCTCAAATTGAAGCACGAGTCCTGTACCGAATACACCAACGTCTGGCGCCAACCTTGAGGAAGGGAAACTGCCTACTTGCCGGTGATGCCGCCCATGTATGCAATGTGAGCCAGGGTCCGTTCTCAGGGTGATACGTTCAATACTGACTTACTTACAGCCCATTGGTGCCCTCGGTCTAAACAGTGGAATGCTGGATGCTGATGCATTGGCCGAAGCCCTCATGATGGTGCTGAGGGAAGGTCGGTCCGATAAAGTGCTGGATGTCTATTCGGATGAGAGACGAAAGGTGTTTCAGTTCTTTGTCGATCCCACATCCTCGCAGAACAAAATGCGAGTTCACAGCCATCCTCCCGAGAAAGCTGCGCAAGATGACTGGTATTTTCGAATCCTGGCAAACAACCCCACCAACGAACAGATGCAGGACCTGATGAAGCCGTACTTCGAAACATGGAGGACTAACATGCGGAAGGCTGTGGGGGAATTGTAACGCGAAGGTTGATTAACCCATGGATTCGCTTTATCGAACTGCACCTTGCGTCGTTGACTAGATGGAAACTTGCATCCCTCAACTTCCCAGCAAAACAATCCTAATTGATATCTGAACGTCTAGGTAATCGCAAGTAGACACTTACGAAAAACAACTTGATGTATGGTGTGTAGTCCTGTCAGACTCAGAACTATCATCTTAATTACGTAGAGTGAACAGCATCGATCTGTCCATGATGTGCCTGTCGATCAGTCCTTTCACTCAGTTGCTTCTGTTTATATAGACATTTGGCCTGTGACTGGTAGATCTACCTGAAACTTTTCCTGTCGCTGCCATCCTTGCAAACGCTGTTCTGTTACAGGCGACGCTGTCGATCAAACAACTGTTGACACTGCCCTGATATCCGATATGCGATATCTGCTACGGTGGCCTTGGCTGCGCCACCTCAACACTCGTCTAGAATGTGTAAGTATAATTGGAGTTCCGCTACGGACATGAGCTTCGGAAAAGATGAGTTGATTTCCTTTCCGTCGTAGCACTGTGGCTACGAAGGTCTACTGCCTCTCCCACGAGATTAGGGACGTCTCTTTAGAAATCTTGGAAAACGTTGTCCAAGATCCAAGACTGGAGCAGGGGCGGCAACCCACCCCGTAGTTCGCTGCCCACTATGGAGAAAGGATGATAGAATCAAGTTTGAATAAAATAAACAATCCAGCTTGTACAAGGAGCACCATATGAAAGGAGTTAGGTAGCCGAGTAACGGCAATGCTAGAGGGGTCCACTTTCGGTCTCACTTCGTATTTAATACATTTTGCGCAGGAAGAAGATTTGCGCTGCTGGCCTGCCTTGAGCACTGTACCAACTTAGAGCTCGTATTCTGAATTGATGTGGATGTAAGCTTACGCCAGGATACTTCCTATAGCACCTATGGCTGGTATGCTTCCTTGCTTGGACGAAGCTCATCAGAAGGAGTGTGATTGCTTACCTTCCCCCAAGCCTCTTCAAACCTCCCAGGCTTCTACGAGGAAGCGCCATGTAAATATTGTAACAAGGCAAGGTGGTTGTGCAGTGCTGGGGTGGTGGTGAACTGGCAGGGCAGAGGTCTGTCAGGTCACATGTCAAACCTAATTAGATCGCTGGGAGCAGGACAGTTTACAGTGCTGGCCGTGTGCCATTCTTTACAGACAAAGAGGGTACGACGAATTCTACGGCTTTTGGCGCCGTCTACCTAATTCCTGAGTGTTTTATCTGTTCTGTGCTGTTCCTCGATGCTGCCGCTGTGCTAGGTGTTCGTAGCCCTAGCCGTTGTCTCTCAGGGGCGGTGTTGGTGGTGTTGTCTTGTCAGTATCAACCAGAAACGCGTTCTCGATTCCCGATCTGCTGGACAGGTCTCTGTGCGTTGTTGCACGTGGACGCCAAACCCTGAAGTGCTCTGTTACAATATATTACTCACTAATTTCCACATGCTGAGCCGCTGAGGGTAGGGATTTTGTTCCTCTGTACAACGCATTCCAACAATCTCAACTGAATGATTGCCTTTCTAGAACAAATCATATACAATCTAGATATACTCCAAGTTCTGTAACAGCGTGGTGATACACAACTCTCCTAGATACAAAATACCTGAAATCGACTTTGCTCTCCCACAAGAAATGAAAGGCACTATAGCGGATTGGGCTGACGACCTGTCAGAAGACCGAATCGGAGGACTACTCGAAGAAACTAAAGCAGCTATCTACGAGTATGGGGATGTTGGTCGTGCTGAAGGCGAATACTGTCAAATATTCAAGCTCACTTCGATAAAGATACGAATTTGGAGCCAGGAAATCCACTAATTGACCGTGTGAGGCATGGATGAGAGCTAACACCAACCAGCGGTGCACCAGCACTCGAAGCATGTCTATAACTTGTCAAAACAATACTTTAGCTACGACCAACATGACGCCGGCATCCGTAAGCTATACAAGTAGTTCGGTCTAACTATCCGAGGCCAATTCCCCGGTCATCATCATCTGCACCCCGAGCAACATAGACCATACAACCGAGACGCCGCTGTCGGCGAGGACGATGACAATGACAATATGTCCGATATGGATCCGGATCTGTACGACGACAGCGATGACGAATTCCGGGATCTGGGTAATAACCGTGACCAGCATTACGACGGACATCATGACAACCGTACTGAGCACCACTGTTGCTGCGGCGGGAATCATGGCAGAGGGGATAGAGGTCATAATGGCAATGGGAATGAAGGCTACCATGACCACAATGATTGGAATGGTGATAGGGATGGCGGGTGGTATACTTACCATGATGGAGCAGATCATGGTAATGAAGGACGTGGGCATAAGGGTCAACATCATGGCCAGGGCCAGCTGTAGGACGATTACTAGTATCAGATGCCGTCTCGTTGGAAATAGCGTCAATCCTTTCCTGAGAGTACACCCTCTCCAGCAGGACATGATTGAACCGAGACCAATGATTCCCACCCTTGCCCGCTATTCTAGACCTTTGCGACAACCGCGGCATCAGTCTACGCTTGGTCGCTCATTTTCACAATTTGAGCATTGTCCAACGATTGGGTCGCGCCGTTCCTCTTCTTATATTTGGTCGTGTAGGCGATCTCGCGCCTCGCGCTTGACAAAGATATAATCGATCTCTTCCAATACATGGTTTAGTTATCTGACCCCTCCATTCGGCATATTGAATACTATGACATACCGTACCATTTCCGACTGCCCCGCGGAGGGTTTCATCTCTTCGAAAGAGCAAGTATTCGTCCTGATATTATTCAGACATTCTTAGACATCAGTGAGATGTCGCAAGCCATCCAAATTTACCTTGCCGATAATCGTCAGTCGAGGGCATTGACAGACATCCTTGACAGCCGCAGCGACCTCATGTATCGGCTGCTATGTTTGCCAGACACGATGCAAGGTGCGCTTTCGCTAGAGGAAAATTCAGCATCGGCCGCACAGAATCAAGGGATGTATCACATGCTTTACCTCTGTACCAGATTAGCGGCACAACTGTATAGTCTCCATGTCATCTTTCCGATTCCAACAACGGCTTCCATAAGACAGTCACTGATTCCCAATCTCCTAGAGAGGGTCGCCTGGTTCGACAACCTCAGGACGGTAGAGGGTTCTCAGCAGCTTCTCTTATGGGTGTGCATGGTTACCGCTGTGGCTGTAGACGATGACGATCTGGGCACCCGGGGTCGGTTTGTATCCCGGTGCCGCCAATTGATTTCAGGTCTAGGCATTACTACCTATGACGATTTGAAGGATCTGCTTCATCTCTTTGGCTGGATTGATTCGGCATGCGACAGGGGCAGCTTCAATATTTGGAATATGACTAATATCCTTACCTACTAAATGAACCCAGCGGTGTCTTTTCCCGACGGCCTCCTATGTTAGCGTGCACCACGAAGTATACAAGGAATGACGCTGGTTGGCTCCCTCGAGATACTTCCTATTTGGGAAGTATCATTACGCCCAGCTCGACGCTAGCGTCAAGCCTCCCAGCCCCACAGCTTTTTAGTATGTACTCCGTCCCGGTCGATTCACGTCCGTGTTGTAGCGCTGAGACCCTTCTTCGAGAAGTATCATAAGCAAAGAATACAGAAACTCATCTGAGCGTGTCTGCCTCTGATCAATCATAATTCAGTGCCTCAAAAAGAGTGTGTAACTACCAGCGACACGGATAGAAATGTATGTAGGCTTGTTCGACAGGCTGCCGGATCTGCTAATCGTGCAGTCAACCTGGGCGGCGTCCACTCTTTGATACTTCCTAGTTAGGATGTTCAAGTCTGCACCCAAATTAAGTGGTCGAATCCCTCCCTCTCCATGTTGTGCACCCGCGGTCCGTCGTAGCAGTCACTCTGGGTGAAGTATATGCACCGGGTGTAAAGCCGTGAGTCCATCTATCGGCAGATGATTGACAAGAAAGTCAGCAACCATTGCCACCGGTAGAGCTTGTCATGATCTCAAAAACCGACGAGACCCTGGCATTATTATCAACCCTTGGGTGACAAAGACAAGAAGAATAGGGCTTCAGGCGCCAAAAGGGAAGCATAAGCCTCATTAAGTTATTACAAGAAGAAGTCCAATAAACTTTTGGTGGAAATCTAACCGAGTCTACGTCGACAATCAGTACTTCCGGGACCAGACAGGAGTAGACTCCACTGTCGAAGGGAGACATGGTGTCAGACTGTCGGCTTGAAATGCAGTTGCCTCCTCTTTCAGAGTTCTTCTTCATTGAAATCGACACCTACAATGGCAAAATCCACCCAAACTCACCCAAAATGGAGGCTCTGCGCCAACACGTCGCGGATCGGAGGAAGCAAAAACGCCAATACAACAAGTTCTTGCATTCCGATGCGTCGGTGCGCCAGATCACATCGGGATGGAAGAAGGCACCGCGTGCCAGCAGTGAGGGTGACAGTGAAGGAACCTCCCCAACGTCTACCCCTGAGCCACAAAATGTGAGCTCTCTATCGTCAGCACCATCGAATCACTCCACAACGCATCTTGAACATCTTCTCGGCGTGTACCTCGAGACGGTGGTGCCAATCGCCCTTTCTTTTTCCCCTCGATGGACCTGGTGCGCGGATGCTACACGGATCCGTTCCTGTCCAATGCTGTTGTATGCGGCCGCTGGGTACGCGGCGGCCGGAGACAAAGGTCCAACTACCGGAGAAACCTTTACATGGCTGTATCTACAGACAAAATCGCTACCATATCTCCGGCAAGAACTGGAGGGTCCTGTGTGGACAGATGATTGCGCGCAGACAGTGATGTTGTTCATGCGACTGGCTCTGCTACTCGAAGAGTTCGAGATCGCGTCTATCCATCTGAAGGCCCTCCAGCAGATTCTCCATGCAAGAGGTGCAAAGACAGTAGATATGAAAACCGAACTCGCTTTTCTCTCTTTCGACAGACAGCAGGCTCTACTCGATCAACTTCCGCACCGGAGCAGCAACGGCACGTCGGAGGTTTAGTCGGATCCATGGAGTCACCAATATTGGTGATGAGTGACACGGTGGCTACGTGAAAACTGTGTCGTGTTGAGGTAGCAGGCGTATTCTAGTCACTGGCATAGCTATTCACCGCTCTTCATCCTCCCCTAGGATGGGTAGATGGTCGATAGTCGAGGCGTTGGTACCTAGACGTCGTGACGAAGCCCAGGCAGGAAGAGGCTCCTAGACCAAGCCGTCCGTGTAGTACTGACCAATGCAGCACTCGTTACACTTGGAGTTGATCCCTCAAACTGTTCGACCTCCCTCCCCCCTCTCCCCTCTCGGATACTGCCTCCCCGCTCATACTGGATAAGTGCTTGACTGACCATTACATTATCTAGTACAATCACCTCATACTGGTGGCCCTATGCCATGCCCAAGCCCTAGCCCACTAGCCCAACACAAATGTTCAAGCTGCCCTTAATCTGGGGCATTGCAGCTAATACTAAGGAATGTGTACGGAGTACTCTGTACGTACAGCTGTAAGCTTGTGTTGTCGCTTCATTCGCTTCTGATTTGCTCTTGCCGTCTCATTTCCCAAAGCGATGGAAGGGCGATTTGCCCAACTGACATGAGGACAAAATCTATAGAAGGCTGGAGATGCATTAGATCGGGTCGTCTCGAATTTTCCTTTCACGTCAAGAGAACACGGGGATTTGATAGTACTTCAGTGCATCTTCAAATCACACAACACAGGATATTTAGCTCTTGTGCAGTAAATAGTAGGGTCTGAGTCTCTGATTGAAGGGGTGATGATCGGCTATGACGCGGTGAACAAAATTGCTTGCGGAAGAGCTGGGAACTGTTGAGCAGTGTGCAGGACTCATTGCAAAACATAGATTGACGGTCCTCGAGGTGGATGTAACCTAGGGCAGATGAGTTAAGACATGGCCACACCAGAGTCTAGATCCTATCACGGGCCAGAATATGATATGCCTTCTCAAGTCCCTCTGAGTGTAGGGTGAATACCACACGAGGCGATTTTCGTGTGGCCACCATTCTTCTAGTTTTTGAAAGGAGTTTTGAGCAGGGATTCTCCACTTGGCGACGTCGAAAGATTGTTCCTATGAGCCGACTGTCGGTATTCGAGTGTCCAGCTTATCAGACTGTGAATAATTCTAATAGTGGGGCAGGACGTCTTTCAACTTGCGGACATCATCCTCACTTAACGTAATTTCCTGCCTTGCACCATGCACTGGCTGCATGTAGTTCGAGCAGTCCTTGCATCCCATTTAGCATCGACCTCACTTTTCCGTAACCTCTCTAGTCCGGCTTCTAATCCACTCGCTTTGACACACATGATGTCAGCAAGTATCTCTGGCTGAGTGAAGAGAGAGCTTCCATATTGTAGTTGTCGCCGTGACCCACTACATCAAAAAGCCTTTAGTTTGGCTGATTGAATACTCGGTAATTAGCAGAAATGTTTTGATTGGCCGTGTAGTCTGCGTTTCTGGAGTGTAGTCCAAATTCTTCCCGAGAGACAACCACGTGGGATGTACATGGTCCTCCACTCCACTTCTGACAGTCAATGAAGTGGCATAGAACACTCATCTCAAATCCGCCTAAACAGACCAGACGCCTGGCTGCATCACCATTTCCGGTCTCCCTGTGAGGTCGTATTTGACCTCTCTGACCATGCAACTTCCAGAGACCATTTCCATTGATTTGTGGTTACATTGCAGCAAGTCAGCCGGGCAGAAATATTCTAATAATTATCTCGGTATTCTGAGAACACAACAACAACTTCTATCCAATGTCAAGAGGGAAACGCTCTGGGAACGATGATACATACTCTTGACCGCAGCCACTGAAAATCGACGATGACGTTGCGGCTCGAAACGCCAAGAAGACAATCATCCAATCATATCAGCGTCCTACCCATCCCAAGAAGGAAAGCGGAGCGTGCCAAGAGCCCTGGTTAGTCACTGCATAGGCGGCGAGGGCGGTACGGTAACAAAACGGACACGCCGACCTCGCATACTTCGCTTGACTGGGCTTTTCCAAGGCCAACACCAAAAGTTATCACCCTAGTGAGAGGAAGGTTTCTACTCGTAGTTCCAGATTCCAGATTCCTCCACCCGAATGAGCTGCAATTAGTCTGAACATGGAGCCTATCGGAGTTCCAAGCATATTTGGCAGGCGCGCACCCGCATCCAGCTATCGGATCGACCGTAGTGAGTCTGGGTCTCGGTCATGAGTCACTCAACACAACAGATGACTCATCTATTTTAAAACCCATAATCCAATTAATCCCATGCCCGAGTTGGGTTTACCTACCCCAGCTCAACTTTCTTCACCCCTTCATCATTAATAAGGAACTCAAAACACGACATTACGTATAGTCTGTGTGGGGGAGGCTACCCAGAGTATATGGAGATAATTAAATGGACATCGTAGACGTTAGGGTCACTCTCAAACTACAGGGACGGTACTGTTGTTGAGGATAGCAGCGGAGATCTATCTCCCACCATTGATGGCATGCATCTTCGAATGCCATTGGACCCAACGAAGAAACTGTCCTTGAATCAAGGTTAGTCACCCGAGCCACATGGACCCTGCTTTAAGGAGGATACAACAATGGAAATGAAAATCAATGCAGTAGCTGGGTCGGGAAGGCTACTCCAAGATTGGAATGCGTGCAAAAGCTACGTTGACCTTGGCCTGATAATGATAGAACAACCAAGAAACAAATAAATGCAAGAGCCGGAGCAAGAGGTCAAGCCCAGATTGGAATGCCTGGATACGCTTGTATTTGCCCTACTTTTTAGGCTTTTAGAACCGCCCTGTGTAAGGGTCGTTCCCGGACAAGGTTTGTATTGGAGGGTGCGCCTCCTGGACGCCACGCCTCAAATGAAAACCGTGGAAATTCGCCTAGCACGCATCTTCGCTAATCTCTTTGTCAGAATTATCGAGCTGGGTGCATTTAAATTGAAGAAATGCCGCCACCGGGATCTCTACACTTACAACGGACTCAACTTATCAAGTCCCGCAAGAACAACAAGCTGTCTTGACCGGCCTCCGTCTTATATCAACCACTATGGGCCACTTCGTCCCATGCCACTTACCGAAAGGCACGTCGTCTTCTTCTAGAATTGGTTCGGAAGGGTCCGACATTGCGCCCTTACCGGGAATATCAGATCCACGACTTAATGCTGTATATTAAGAATCGCTGCCTCCATTATAGCTAGATGTTCACTCGAACCTAAGTTTCAACCCTATCTAGATGCATTCCTGACGGGCGAAATTTAAAATTCTTCCGGGACCGAGAAGTCTCTCAAGATCCAGAGTGCAGCTTGATTCCTAGCTACGACTCTACCGACTCTGACACTCCCACTCTTGACATAAATTCAAACAACCGGATAGGGAACCGTCGGAACGAAACCCCCGAGACGCAAACTAAGAGTGCAGTATGCATCTGTCCAATCGCCCCTTGCCAGTATTTAATTCTAGTTTTTTGAGGCAGAGATGGAGAGAGCGGAATCGAACATCTCAGCGCATGTTTCGAAAGAAAAAGCTAAACTATGCCAAGGGTATTGGGCAACAGGTCGAGACTTTGGACGAGAAATAGTAAGATCTGCTTATTTCATATAACAACCAAACTAAGAAAAACGTGGCACCCCTTCCATGAGTAGCCAAATTGACAGGAATAATAGCAAATAATTCTCTGCCAGACTCGTCAAAACCACTCGAGTCTCTCTGGAGCGAAAATTCGGTTGTCAGGAGGGATGTTTAGGGGTGAAGATGTTTGAAGGTATAGGAACCTGGGAACTATTTCCGGCATTCGGGACTCGGAATTTCGTGCGAAGCCACAGTTTCTAAGTTTGGGATGGGGAATTTTGATTCACCACGGGGACAAGAACAACGGTGAAAAGCATACTATTGAGGGAACTTGAGTATCAGGTAAAACTATGAATCCAACGTTACGTCTGGTAGTCGTGGCGCTGAAGACACCAGCACAGGAATCATTCACATTGTGAATACTACGTCTTTGGTTGACGCTCAGGATGGCCGCTGCACCACGCAACGACCTTACTGTTAGGCACGGCATATGATAACCAATGTGTAAATAATGAGCATTGCAAATACAAGCCCACACTAGCTACTCGACGCCTAGACTTGTCGCCTAGAAGCCTCAGTCCTCCATCTGAAATCTTGCTGGGTAGAATTCGTTCACGCCTAGTCTAAACCTAGTGGGTAGATAGCCTCAAGGACGCAACAGAAGACTCAACTAATGCCAGGCGTCTGGTGCTAGCACTTGACAATTTGAAACCAGAGGGCAGAAGTCCTAACAACTCAGTCTGCTAATTGGCCAATCGCCACCACCAATGCGGCAGATTTCCGTCGTCTTCCTTCCTCCTACGCATTCCTATTTAGGACGAGTGTCATGGTGGCCTATTTCCACGACTTAAACTAAGGCTCGAGCTCGAAAAACCTAGATCGGAAATTTATCCTCTCACTGTCATTCCTGCCATCTTATATATTAGAGGAGCCAGAACATATTGAAGAACCAACATTTGGTCAAAAGACCGAATGGACCACTCTAAGCAGGTTGCTTTTCTTGTCGTTGGGAATTCTTGGGAGAACAGGAGGAAGGAGAAATCCACTCTCTCTTTCATCAATCGCCATGTTGCTAAGGCGACGCACGCCCGCAGGCGAGAGCTAAAAGCCTCTAAACGACCGCAGGAACACCTTCTCAGT
Source organism: Cladophialophora bantiana CBS 173.52 (assembly GCF_000835475.1). Lineage (NCBI taxonomy): Eukaryota > Fungi > Ascomycota > Eurotiomycetes > Chaetothyriales > Herpotrichiellaceae > Cladophialophora > Cladophialophora bantiana. The sequence goes on from NW_015971588.1 coordinate 1,016,449, forward strand.
CCCAAGGTAGAGCGCTCACGAGACAATCAACTCTCAGATGTTGGAGAATCACGACACAAGAAGAGAACGACCATCGCCATACGTGAATTGATTCATCAGTCGAGCGGGGATGATTATCAGACGAAGAAAGGAGATGGGTCGCACACGTTTGCTTGCTCACAGAGTCCGTCACTATCTCCTCAGTGCAATCTCAATCGAGTCCTTGACCCCTTTTTTATGTTGCCCGGCTCATTAAGTGCTCGGGATCGATCGCTAGTCCATTTGTGTAGGTCCAAAATCCCAGATCAGGCTCCTGCTAACTTCGACAAGATTTCAGGGAAATGCCAATGCCCATATTTGGCACGCGACCCGACGGCATATATTGTCCCCTGCGACAATTGGGGACGCGAGGAGTGCAGACCTACGAGGTCGCCCTCGCCTCAATTTTAACCATCGCCAGCAATTACTATCAGCAGAAAACCGGTACCATCGACATGGGGGTTTCAACACGACAAAACCATACTCACCGACTGCTGAGCCATGTTATACAAGATCCGAATCAAGATATCGATGCTGTGCTCGCCGCCATAATTTTCACTCAACTAGTCGAGTTCGCTTTGGGGAGAACTCGATCAGTCGAGAACAGTATGAAATGCCTAGGTGCTATCTTGGCTCAGCGTGGTGGCATGAGTAACATCCCCAAGTTACAGCCGAAGCTGGTGGACCCTTTCTATGTTTCAGTCCAGTACATGTTTGCCGAGTATAAATTCTCCTCTGAGATTGAGCAGCAAGTGACTCGAACGAATTTCTTGTCTTCTTTACACTCGGTTCTCGCAAACTTTGGCCATATCTGTACTACAACTCCTCCACCTGGGTCCGACAACTCGGATCTGCCCGAATTCTTCGTGGATTCCAAATTAACCTGTCGATATTATCAGTCATTGACTACGGCGAGAAAGAAACTATGGGAGATCCTGAACAAATTCACAAACGCTGTTACTGTGTCTGACCACTCAGTACCATACGTCGTGCAGTCAGGGACATTTCTTGTATTGCTGCACCTCTCGCATACACTGGTGCCACTCGAATCCAGTATTTCAAAATTCGAATCTTTTGTATCAAGGTTGGAAGAAGTATGCGAAGGGAGCTTCTCCACCTCTCCAGAGGCACAAATGTGTGTTTTGAGATCAACTACCCTCGGCTCGATAATCAGCCACGTCCGGCAGGAGTTTTCGCCTCCAGAATCAAGACTTGAACAAGAGGCAAGAGTCAACCAGATCATCATTGATGGACTGAAGGTTTTTGGCGGTGCGGATAACAGAAAGCGAACACTGCTCCTGCACCATTTACATGCTCGCCTTTTCACTGGTAATTCAGATGGTGGAGATATATGGCTGAACAAATCTAAGCAATGGAGTTTGGCTCGCGAATGAGCCACAAAGAACGCTGGTACATAGGAGTCCACGCCAGTTGGTAGACCAGTTCACGAACTGAACTGGCTGGCAGGGTTTTACGCATACTTAAGAAACAGGCCCCCGTTAACATGGTCATATCTTACCCAAAATCAGTGGAAATGTCACCCTCTATCAACCGAGTCGAATATGTGCATATCGTGTTACTAATTTAAAGCCAACCCAATCCATTAGTTACGCTCGATTCCAAACTTGATGATACGGGAACATCGGCACCCGAACTTGTTGCACGTGGCTGGTGAATTAGGCGGTGCCGCGTGCAATAACAACAGGTGGTGCCCCTCACCTCAGAGCATGACCCATTCTCCCCGCCCAGGTGAACTAATCTGAATCAACAGTTGCAAACCTAGCGATTTCCTTGAGTGGAAATTTCGTACTCGTATCTCCCTATCTCAACCTCAGCGTGATTCAAAAGGGCAGCTGGGGACAATATGCAGATTAATAATGACAATGAAATCACCCTTTGTGGTGCTGTTAACTACAAACGCTTATCTAAGCAATAGAGACCGCTGCTCCTGTCGCAATGGCCAAATTTACAAGAATCTAGTACTTCAATTGGTTCTACATGCACCTAAATATTAACGAGCCATTGCGCGCCAATGAAGAGCCACATTCATGCAGAACGTCGCTGTCTGGTGATATGGGACAGAGTAACGGTGTAGCAGATTACACTACCCAACTGGGATTAAGTAAGATGACGAGCTCTGCAATGCCTGGGAATGGCATCTACGGCATCACATTGACTCCAACAGCCTCAGGGTCTGAAGCCAAACCCTCGATCGTAAACTCCGAGGACTCGCAGCTAAGCGCGAGTTGCTTTAATCTTTCGGTCTCATACCAAATGCCGGCTGCTCGTTTCCGGTGGTGATGGACATGAGGCTCACAGAGTATCATTAGAGCTTTCGGCAGCAAGAATGCCAACGCAAGCCAGAGACTTGTATCTGTCGTCTGGACCAAGGGCAATGGAGCCCTTGCGAAGGGGGAGAAGGCTGCATATCCCTTATCAACAAACAAGTCGCTAAACGCGCTCATGAACAACGCCGGAGGACCAAGAAACTGTAAGATCAAGGAAGCAGCTCTCCGAGTGTGAAAATAAAGGAAGTCTCCTCTGGGCCGGGCTGTGGATGATACCTTATAGGTAATCAATCTAGGAGCAGGAACTCTCCTCTAAGACAAGTCCTTCAGATGGCAATAGGGGCGACAGTGAAACTTCAGCGACACGACAGTCCCGCAGACATCAACACCCTGGTCAGGCCCGGTGGAGAGAGAAACCAAACCTCGAGACGGTTGAAATCTAGACTGGTCAAATCCGGAGTCAATAAGGGAATCCCCGGAGCTCGAATGGCGAAAAGATAAGAATATGGAAAGCGCACAAGCACGGAACGGAATGAGAAGACATGGAAGCATGGAGAGCCCAGTGAGCGGATCTACAACGCCCAACAGCTCTTTGGCGATGTCCCCAGTCTCGAGATCGCAGAGGACACCATCACCAAGCACATCATGTGCATCCAATCGTTCTTAGACTCATTTTTCTGAGTTCCATTTAAGCCGAGTGAGTATGAAAGGTCGCTTGTACATTTCTGTGAATTCCACACGCTCAACAGCGGGAGACTGGGCTTGCTAACCAGACTACACCATTATTCTCATACGTTCTCGTTACATCGTTAGGACTAACCACAGACTATCCGTTCTACCGCTCTAAATGTGGATCAGCCGGGTCACACAGGAATACCCTTCCGTGGCCAGATGGATCCTTGCGAGCTCCGAAGACTACATCACATCGATTGGAACGCTCCCTGACCAGGAGTCCCTGCTAGCCAAGAGAAAATTTGATGTATACCAGGCTTTGCGAAAGACAATCAACAACGCCGGTACCTGGTTCAGACTCGGAGCTTGCCCTTGCCGGCATGATGATCGCGGCCACCAGCGACGATTGAGGCCTTGACATTGTTTGGATATCTCTCAGAGGACAGTCAGGAGGTGGTCGTGGTACCATCTCTGAGGTGAGCAAACGGGCGAGCCGCACCCACGAAAGGGGAAAGCCATGACCCAAGAATCTACACTATAATACTACTATATTTACTTATTTAAAAATTACAGAAATCACATAACAAGTGAAATGGTTGTGATACTGCCTTGGAAACACTAAGGGTTGTGCAGTGGCCAGTCACATGTCTGGACAGAGGGCTTTACTTCATTCTGGCTGTGGGTGGCCCAGTTTTCTAGGCATTTAACTGAGGGTCCTTGCTGGCATTCCACTCGTTTACAGATTGAACATAGCATTCTATTGTCCTTAAGCGTCTCTACCGTCTCTTCCTGCCGTTGAATGTTGTCGCCGCCACCTCTATTGTGGTGGTGGTGTTGTTGTTCTGTCCTACCATCAGCCAGAAAGCCGTTCTCAAGGTACCAACCTGCAGAAAAGGCCTCTGTGCATTGTTGCACGTGCATACCGAACCATGAAGTGCTCCGTTATAATATATCGATAGCTTTAGAAGTTTTCTAGAGACAACTTCATAACCTATATTACGATACGATCATCTAGCCTCTAGGCCATATAAAGCTATCACTCTAGAAAGGCTATCCCTACAAATATATGCAGGATTAAGGTGACAGCTTAACAGCTCCTGACTTTCAAGTTTGACGAGAGCCATCTTTATCTTGGCTAAAGGCTACTGTGTGGTGGATATGTCTACGCAACGAAGACAGTCAACCTTCGAGATGGAGGGCGCAAACCCTATCGTGTACGGAAGATCTCAGGAGAGGCTTTCTGGTCTGTCCTTGATAATAGGCAATCCCGATAAAAGCTCAGGTGATGTTCAATGTGATATTTTTTCGGAGTTGGCGGGCGTGCCAAGGCCGCTTGGCCGATCCGTGTCCAAAGCTCTGACTGATTGAATCTCGAATGTTATCCAAGCCTGCGCCAGCTACAGTCTCTACCCAACGACTCTCAACATGGCGCGATTAAGGCTCCTGCGAGCTGTAAGTGGCTTTCGCAGACCTACACGACGATACTAACCTTTACATAGTCGAAACAGGCCGCAGTATTCGCTCTGGGAGCAACCGCCGCAACTCAAGTCCGTTCATTTCCTTCACCATTCCGCACAGTTTATGCAGAAGCTCCCTCAAAAGATGAGGTGCGAAAATAGATCCCCTCCAGCCTTAGAGTTGCTTTTCTGACGCCTCTATAGCTCCCTGACAAGAAACCCATATACTCCGACTATCCAGTCGCACCAACCACTCCGGAGCCCTCCCCTACTTCGCCGGTCTCCAAGCCAAACACACACTCACCTACACCCACCGACCGACTCACAGAGCAGGTGAAGAAAGCGCGCTTGTTTCTGTATGACCGATCTCTTTCCGCCGAAACATCCTTCAACAAATTCCTGTCATGGGCATTCCGCAAGGAAACAGACTTCAGCAACACCATTGCTTCCTTGGCCCCAGCTCCCGAGACCGGAGAGCAACTCCTGCCCGGAGCTATCTACGTGTTAGTGGCGACACTTACAGGCTCCATAGTAACTCGAAACCGCGGAATATTCTTGCGAACGACTTTCCCGCTTGCGGTGGGCATTGCGGCGGGTTGGTATCTCATTCCAGTGACGATGCGGAATACCTCGGACCTGATCTGGGAGTACGAAAAAAAGGTGCCCGTAATCAGTGAAACTCATTCCCAAATCAGTGGATTTGTAAAAGAAGCGTGGAAGCAGACGAGGCAGCACACGAAATTTGCGACGGACTGGGCGGATGAGAAGGCGGCAGAGGCGAGGAAAACCGTTGAGGATTTGGTTTCGAAGGGCAAATAGACGACGGAGTCTCGGGGAGGCGGTGAGGACTGCGAAAAGAAGATACAATATTTGCCCTCGTGGCAAGCAAGTGTGTTCATGAGGCTTTGGTGGCCGACTAACTTGCCCACATGTACAGAATACAATGGCGTTTGTCCCTTTTATGTCCTGAAGCCTTCCATTGCCGACTGATTGCGACTGCTCGCGTGATCATTCAACATCCAGCTGACCATACCAATACTGTATCCGTGTTAGTACTCGCAGCATGGGGAGGGTCCTCCGTACGTCGTCCGCACGGCTTTTGTTGCAAGCGAAAAGAAGAGACCGATAAAACTCCACTCCAATTCTCTACCCCTCCAGCACCACCAGCTTTCTGTCAAGGAGTGAAAACTCCCGATGAGCTTCCGCCAATCATCGCCCCGGATTCATATGTGTAGCTTGAATTTGGATTCGTCGCGAGGCTAACTAATATAAAGTCAAGTTTTTGCAAGAGTACTAGGTGCGGAGGTCCGTGGGGTGAATAGCCAGGAAAGGAAGGATCTATTGATAATGTCGACGACATACTGCGTTCTATGAGAATCCTAGTCTGAGGGGTGGGGAGTGAGGGCTGAGGCGTGAGCTCAAGCTGGGGACAGGAACAGATCCCAAAACTGGAAGATCATGTGGGTGACATTGAACCATACAAGCTTGCTTGAGGTGCGGAGGACACTCCCAGTTCGACAGGCAGGACAGGAGTCTTTGCCGAAGAAGCGTTGCAAAGACCAGGGCAAGAAAAACATTGAAAGTCTGTGATCTCATGCAAAAATGTCCGCGCAGAACATCCTCGACATTCGTCCTCCTCCCCAAGACCTTGCATGATGGGATAGATATTGACCAGGCCACGGCCAGAATCTCGCGTCGTGTATAGGGAGGACTCACACGGGCGTCTAGAGCTCACTCCATGGTCCGGACAAAATACAATGGGTCTGGTCAAGAGAGATAACGATCCGTTGTGTTGGATCTCGAGCTCCTCAAACTTCCCCCCCAGCAACCTTGATCTCCCTTTCATGACAATTTTTCAGACGCCGGTGACACCAACTGACTGATCTGCGGTCAGCAACTCGTTCCTCTTCCGTAGGTCTCTCACTGAGACCTCTGTCCAAGCCCAACGGCCCAACTCCATCGTCCATTCATCTTGAGCATACACCATATTCATGGCGCTAATAAAGCCAGCCCTTCCTTGTGAACATCGTCTAATAAAGAAATGCTCTTGAAAATGGTATGGCTGCTCGCTCTTTGGTGCTTCTTGCTCTCGTTTCGAGCGAGGTTCTCAGTTCTCAATGGCATATCGGAAGCGCGGAGTGATGGCATAGGGGTGACTGCCTCCCAATACCTTTTCGCGACAACCTGGGTTGACAATGTCCCACTGATCCGCTGGCATTTGTATCGGATTGTCCGCCCCCCAAAAATCTGCTGTAAAACTCCACAAAATCGTCTTGCAACCCAGCGGTCAAGTCGTGAACAAACTATCCTCCTCCCTCAGATACTCGCCAACATCACCCTGCCGGAAGGCCACGATACTGGTGGGCTCCAGTTTCCTCGCCTCAGCCGTGCTCCTCGCAGTAACTCCGAAGCCCAAGGGGGTATCGTCCATCGCAAGGATCACAACGCCTGAATGTTCAGGACAATCTTCACTCCACCGACCCACGTGCGCTTTTACTACATTCCCGCCATATAGAAACGGCATTTCGCCATTTGGCTTGACCCATAGCTTGTAACGAGCATGCGGAGCAATCACATCCAGCGCGGTGATGTGGAGACGGAATTTTCCTGTCTTTGTGAATTTTCCAATGCAGGTGCCAAGGGAGAGGAGGTTGTCACGGGCAACGGAAGTGGCTAGGTTCGCGATCGAGAGACGGACATAGTAGACGCGCGATTCGTGCAAGCGGAAGACGTAGCGGTCGTCTTTTTCGGGGGAGTCGCTTGGTGCGATGAGTTGGGTCAGGGAGCGGCCGGTGTAGTTGGCCAGTTTTGTAAAGAGAGTTTGAGTCTCAACATCGGTGAGGGGTCTCATATTGAGCTCTACCCTTGAAAGAAACCGCCAGCTTACAGAGAGTGTGCTAGGAGGTCTGCAGAGTACCGTGTTGTGGGAAGAAGAGGATTTGTACATCGAGCCCGAAATGATTTTTGCGGAGCGGCAGAACCTCGGGGCAACTTTTTTCCCCGACCAGCTGGACTTGGCAGCTCAAGCAGATGAGACCGGAAACCGTCCCTAGCCTTCTAGCCTAGCCCACTCTCATGCGAGGTTGGCCAGGTTGGGCTTATCCTCACTCAATTCATTCCCGTCTCCTTTGATCTTCTTCTCAGTTCATCCGATTTTGAAAACTCGAGTGGCTTTCTGGCTTTGACCATCAAGAGCCGAACATCTTCGCTGTGACGCCATAACTCAACACCAGCCATCGCGTTGACGAAATACGCCTCCATGCCGAACAACTTGATGATGAGGTAAGGGATGTAGGCTAAGAGGAAGAAGAAGCGCATCATTGGAGCGACGTTTTTGGAAAGATCCTGGACTTCCACATCTTGGAAGCCAACATTTTCAAGCTTTTTCTGAATAGTACCCAAGGGAAATTGGTCAAAAGCAGGCATGTGTGCGTAAGCATTGATTCGACGCATAGCACTTCGTCCGACTGGATTGTTATCCATGTCGTGTTCATATTCGACATGTGTGACAACTCCACCGGGTTTCAGAACGCGGTAGAACTCTCTCATAGCCTGGTCGGGATCACCAGCGTGGACCAAGGTCTCCATAGTATAGGCACCATCGAATGTATCGTTGTCAAAGTCCAGCTTCTCGTAGTTGCCGCTTGATACCTCAATCTGGCCTCCTAAATGCTTGTGCATGACGTTTTTTCGGGCCCAATGCACATGCATATCAAGGAGGTCAATGGCTTTTATTCTCAGACCATTTTTTGCCATGAATATCGCAACGTCTCCGTTACCTGTTCCGGCATCTAGCGCCAACGAGTTGTCTTTCAGGCCAAGTGTGAGGTAGAGGCGCTCTTCCATCCGCCGCAAGGCAGCTCCGATAGGGAAGGGCCATAGTGTTCCCTCTTTGTAGTATCCAAAGTGCCTCGTTCCCCCTAGAATAAGCCTGTAGCCACTTCGAGACTCCAATGAATGATAATAGTCGGACACGGTAGAAGGCATTGCTGTCGTGGGAAGAGTGGAGCGCAAAGCTGAGCAGTTTCGCCGTGGTGCTAGGCAAGGGACGGTATTGTTGCCTATAAGTAATTGAGGGCGACACAACAGAAGTAAATTGTTCCACTCTCTTGATGCGTCTTGGTTAGAGACATAAGTTTCTGCATCTGCATCTGACTAATGGAGAAACGGCGGGAGAGGGACATGGCAGGTTTCCCTTTTGGGCAGGCTGTTTTGCTTGCGCCGCATAGAGCCTCCTGCTTCGCTATTTGCTTCCCCGCTGCAGTTGCCTGGTATGTTCGCACTGCCGACGCCAAGGCTCCAGGGCTTCTCGACCCCCAAGCTCCCAAACGGGTGACTTAGGCGAGTCGGGGGCCCCTAGGCACCCCCCTAAGCTGGTATTGGGGTTGCAGTTCTTTTTCCTCTGCTTGGCGGAAATTTTGATCCTCCGCGGCCTTCGCACTTAGCGCTCGGTGTATCAGGCTCCTCGTCGAACATAGCCATGCCTCACGGCCGTCCAACAAAACGGAGGCGACTCTCTCCGCTCATCGATGACTGCAAAGTCTCAGAAACCATCAAGGCTTCCGACCTCTTCGTCCGCGCCGCAGATTGGGATCTTGAGCAAGAATATGAGAAAAAGTCGAGGCAGAAAAAGAACAAAGAATCCACGAGACTCCCGATCAAGACCCCCCAAGGCAAGACCCAAAGGGTAGAAGAGAAGGCACCGACTGAGAATGAAGACGACTCCGATAGTTTCATGGGATCTGGAACTGATGACGAGGACGACGAGAAGGACGAGACGCCTCCCACCGAGACAGAACCTGCCGTTCCGCAAGTCCCTCTCAAGCAACAAATTGTCGCCGCGAAGGAAGAGATTGCCCGGATCGTGAGTCTCCTAAATGAGGACCCCGAAGAACACGCCGGGTCGTTCAAAAAGCTGGCACAAGTCTCTGGGTCAACTTCGGCAATCGTGGTTCAGAAACTGGTCCTTGCTGCACAAGCAGCGGTGTATAAGGACGTGATTCCGGGCTACCGGATCCGCTCTTACAAGGATGACGAATTGGGAAACAAGATTTCCAAGGACGTGCGACAAACGAGACAGTATGAGCACGCTCTCGTCACTGGGTATCAAGCATACCTGAAACAACTGAGCGGTCTCGCAAAAGGTCGAAAAGGTGATGCAGATACACTGTCCTTGCGAAGTGTTGCGATCAATTGCGCGTGCACACTCCTCCTCTCTGTACCGCATTTCAATTTCCGGACGGAGCTGTTGAATATTCTCGTCCACGAGGTCTCGAGTCGAGAACCCTCACCTGGTTTCCTCAAATGCGTGGAGACTCTTGAGCAGTTTTTCTCGCGTGATGAAGACGGAGCCCCGTCACTTGAAGCCGTCAGCCTGCTCACTAAGATGATGAAAGCTAAAGACTACCGAGTCAGGGAAGAAGTGCTGAATACGTTCTTCCATTTACGTCTTTTGTCTGAACTGGCACCACCTGGCTCAACCGGCAAACCGGACAGACCAGAACAGACGGGGAAGGTGCATGGACGCAAGGTCAAGCAGCAGGCCTCTCAGCACCTGTCCAAACGCGAACGAAAACTGCTCAAGCAGCGGCGTGAAGTCGAGAAAGACATGGCCGAAGCCTCAGCGCTGGTGAACCACGAAGAGCGAGAGAAAATGCAGTCGGAAACGTTGAAATTGGTATTTGTCACGTATTTTCGCGTTCTGAAGGCCAGGATCCCAGAGCTTATGGGTGCTGTGCTGGAAGGGTTGGCAAAGTACGCGCATCTGATCAATCAGGATTTTTTTGGAGATGTGTTAGAGGCGCTAAAGGAGATTGTGGGCGTAGCTGATGAGGCGGTCAGGGGCGAGCTGGATGTGGAGGGCGGAGTTGAAGAAGAGAGCAAGGCGACAAACCTGGACGCCGAGACAATCCGCAACAGGAAACGCGAAAGCCTTCTTGCGACGCAGACTGCATTCACGCTGCTCTCGGGCCAGGATGTTTCCAAAGCCGCCTCAAGCTTGCATCTCGACCTGAGCTTTTTCACAGGGCATATCTACCGTTCATTATACCCGCTCTCACTGGACGCGGACATTGAACTGGGGCCGAAATCGCTACATCTCGCCGATCCACACTCGTCGAAGGCTCCGTCGTCGAACGCAGCGAACAACAGAATCAACATCTCCACACCCATCCTCCTGCTCACGCGCGTCTTGACATCTATCCTGCTAAGTCCCTCGTCTCCACCGCCCACACAGACAGTCCTGTCGTTCTTCAAACGCCTCCTGACCGTCTCGCTGCAATTGCCTGAGAAATCCACCCTGGCAGTGTTCAATCTGATGGCCAAGATCGCAGATAAACACGGCCGTAAGATCGAGGCGTTGTGGTACAGCGACGAAAGAAAAGGAGACGGCGTGTACCGGGGCGACAGCGAGAGTGTGGAAGGCACCAATGTGTTGGGGACCGGTAGCGGCGTTTGGGAGCTAGAGTTGTTGAAGAGGCACTACTGTCCCAAGACCAGAGAATCAGCGCAGACCGTGGAAGGAATCATCAGAGATATGCACAGATAATGAGAAAGGGCAATTTCCTGTGGCCGGTTAAATGTGTCTCGTATCTCTCGAGCACATGCTGTATGACTCGATGCACGTAGCCGTAGAATTTCACATGTTACCGCCCAAGCGAGGCTGTTCGTCCTCCACCGGATGGTGCAAATCCGTCTATTGAGGCCTATATAAATGTCATCCACACCCGTCTAACCTCTAGTTCCCTTACAGAAAACCCTCTTCTTCTCATACCACTCTCTCCGTCCGTGAAGGCGATGTTGCAGAAACGCTCACGCAGCAAGAAGCCCGGGCAGATCCAATAGCTGCTGACTGGCATGAAGAGCAAGCAGTTGAAGTCGTCACATACACACATTGCCCGAAACCTGTTCTTCTCTTCGAAAGGGTGACTGAGGAGATTCCCAGTGCGCTCAACGGCTTTCTTCTGGCGACAACCGCCGCCACTCGTGGCTTGTGGCTTGTGGCTTGGCGCTGATGGCTGATGGCGGATGGCGATGCGACCCTTGGCGGAAGAAGGCGAGGAGGGGCTAATCATGATAGCACTCGAACATCCCAACAAATCCTGGAACATTGCACATGTCAGCCAGCTGCACCCTTGTGAGTCGGATGTCATGCATTGACGGCACAAACCTTGCGGGCACCAGACAAAGGCCCCGGTCCTCCAAGCTAATGCTGCTGCATGCCGTTCATTCCACCATTCCCCTGTCCGACTCGGCATGGAGAGGCTCGCCTGTTGCGGCAGCTCACGCCCATGCGCTCCCCGGAAAACTGGGGGGGCGTGGTATGACAGTTGGAATTATATGACGCTGGGTTTCGGTCTCCCAGCCGGTCCTTGTGTTCTTGACATGCTGTTCTTGGAAGGAGGGCTACCGTGGATGACACGTCCTCGGTTCGCCCTGAACACAACATCCATCCCTTTCCTCCCACAAAGCTGCGTCCGTGCACACAATCTGGGTCCGAAAGCATTGGCGGATTTTGTGCTGAGCGTCAATCGGGTATAACCGCTCTTATACTTGAAAGCTGACGTCTCCTGACTTTGGAGAGCTTTGGCCGACTCTGTTTCTCGGATCTCAGGCCCGTATCTTCTCTTCTCTGTCGTGGCCGTTACGGTTTGGGTTTCATTGCTGCCGATTAACAGTTCCTGTTTTTGATAGCTCCGCAGCTGCAAGGCAGTTCTCATTCCCGTCATCCACGAGGTACGTTGCGATTGCAGGCTTCCCATCTTCGTTAAGTATGAATATCTCTTCCGTGGCTTGGTCCGCACCCATGGGAATCGGGTAGGCTGGGTTGGTGCCAGAGCCTTCATCACTAGGACAAATACTTCTCATGGATGTATGTTATCAGTGACTAGCTGATGGATTTCTGTCTGCAATTCCAAACAAGGGGTAGAGCTTCGACCAGCCTGTGCCCTGCAAATGAACAAGTACTCCTCGGAGCAAAGAGAAGGAGCATCCATGAGAGTCATGCCGGTCGGAGCTGTCTCAGGGCAAGTGGCCTGAATGTTCTTCAAGCGCGGCCTCGCAACACCCAACCACATCATGTCAACTTGGAACCATGGCGGCGCGGCTTTTCATCACTTGTAACCCTATGCTTAACCTTTTCGAGTCTTCGCTGATTATGGTTTCTTTCGGTCTAGCGATACCCACGCCTTCACTTTCCGTGAACTTCCTGTCGCTTTCTGATTGTTGCCAACCCATATTCTGTGGACTGAGCACTATCTGGAAGGCTCACCGGACTCTTTGTCACTTTCCGAAGCTTCAAAATGGTGTCCACTACTATCGTCCTTGAAAAGGACAACGTCCAACCTCCAGTATATATTGCTGGATCGTTCACCGATTGGTCGCCCATAGAGATGAGGTTTGAATCGACTGCAGCAGACGGCTCCACCAAGAATATCTTCTCCTATAAGATCGAACTCGAGCCCGGCGATTACCAATACAAATTTAGGCTGGGTCCTGGTGATTGGTGGATTCTAGATGAATCAAGCCCAACAGGTCTGGCCTAGTTCTTGACAAATTACTATCAGAATCGTCGGCACTGACTGGGCCTAGCAAACGATGAACACGGCAATGTCAACAATGTTATTTCCGTCGAAGCTCAAGTGTCGGGATGCCCGTCTGAAGAGATCTCGCGGCCCGCTGCTCCAATTCTCAATACCAAGGGTTCTCCTATCATAGAAGATGAGCCTGATCATCCGAGCGAGGATCGGCTGCCGCCTGAACACGAAGCCATTGAACCTTACCCTCCTGCCGGCGAGGTTATGTCGAACCTCCTCGACTCTCACCACGCTAAAGATGGCGGCGTGAAGCAGGTTCACTTTGACGAGGCTGCGGGTAAACTAACCGAAGATATTGTCGCGACCAGGAAGGATTCGATCCCAGACTTTGCTCCTCCCCCTTACTCGATCGCTGCAGATGGTACGATTCCGCCCCTTGCGGCTCAAGCCACTAGCGCTGTTTCCCCTGAGAAGCAGCCGCCGGAGACAGTTGGCAACAGCAAACCAGGAACCAAAACGAAATCGTTCATTTCGCGAATTTGCACTACAAGGTGAGCCCTCAGCCTTGTATATCACAATCTGCATAGCTGACACATTCTCAAGAAGTCTAGTTTTGGTCGTTGCAATGGTTGCTGTCCCTATTGCGGTATCATATTATCTGCGTCGGTAGTGTACAGGTTCTATTTCGAAGCAGACCTCGGCCAATGCCTGTAGATCCAGGCAGCGTGGAGTGGTCTGGACCCATGATTTCCATGCCTTCCATGAGCAATGCGTTAGAACACAATCAGGTGGCGGGTATGAATTTGTTGGTCGTTGATTTCGGATTTTCTCTCTGACGGAAACCCGCCAGATATAAAACGGACTACTATCTTTTCAACTCTGAAATTTTTTTTTTTCATGCTTATCTCAAACCCTGGCAACCCACTCCTTCGTTCTCGATGCGGGAAAAGCATGAAGTTATACATTAGATTGTCGTCTATCAGTATTGTTGCCTTCTCGTGATAAGTCCTGTGTGATTCGGTAACTCGCCTCCATTTCACTGTTTCTTTCATCTGTCTGAAGCGCTAAGACTGCGGACTGCGAAGGGCAACTACTTTTTCCCACAGGAGTCATACTCGAAGTGCCATCATTCTCATTCTCGGACTCCTTCTTCTCCTACCACCTAAGTCCCCGACCATTTCCCCGCCTCCGCTTCGTGCACCCATCTATCCTCTCACTCCCTGCCCCTTGAAACCTGGATCTATGTACGGATCTACATACGTTCTCACGTATCTAGGTGCCCACTTACAAGCGACAAAACGTCTCCACAGCGAGCCTAGTCTCCTCCTTGGTCTCCTTGACCAGCGCACTGACGGCGCGGAAGTTCTCATCCTTGGCATCGCCGACGAGTTCAAAGAGCACGCTCTCGGAGGTGGTGATGGTCGCGCCCTCCCTCGCGAGCCGCGCCAGTGCGACGGGTCGTTCGGCGGCGTTGCAAGACGAGACGCCATCGGCGATCACGTAGACCCTGTGGCCCGCGGCAAGAAGGTCGAGGGTCGTCTGGGTGACACAGATGTGCGTCTCGATGCCGACGAGGAGGACGGATAATTTCTCGCGATGGGAGGTTGTGAGGGATGAGAGGTGGGATTGGAGATCCGGTACGAGCATCGAGAAGGTGGTCTTGTCGATCACCGCGGGACAGCTCGAGGGTATCAGGTCCGTGACTTCCGGGACCGTGGAGCCCAGGCGCGCGGCGTTCTGGGTTGTGACAAAGATGGGTATGTTGAGGATTTTGGCTATGTAGGCGGGAAAGGGGTGGGATGTTAGTTTCTCCACGAGAAGAGTGGAAGGGAAGAAGGGCGAGGCCTGGTGGGGAGGATGGATGCATGTGGCATGAAAGAAAGAACAGAGGAGGAGGCAGGCTAGGGAGAGGAAGGGGGCAGAAGAGAAGAAAAGACGTGGGAAAAATCAAAAAAAAAAAAAAAAAATCTCATTCATTTCTTTACATACCTGCTTTAACCAGTTTCTGGCTCGTAGCTATCCTGTTCCATTCGGCCGCCGCCATAGAGTAAGTAAAGTCCAACAAATTCAATTTCTGGGTCCGTCCCTAAAGCGGGAATGCATTTCTTCCGTGGCGGCGGAGGGAGAGAAGGAGGAGAGAACATACACCTTGGGAAACTCCCAGATGGCATTGCGAAATTTCTCCTGGATGTCGCAAATACTGTAGAGCAGCGAACGCTTGTCAGTGAATAAATATATAGTTGCCCAAACCAAGCCAACTTTCATGACTTGATCAAATTCTGCATGCGCCATCACCCTCTCGGTGGTCATGGTCTTGCTTGTCCATATCTGAGCAAAGCGAAGACAAGCAGCCAATTGGTGAGCGAGAGACATTGAGCAGGTAGGCGAATGGGGAGGGGACCCATATATATGATTGTCCCTTCAGCGCCAAACTCAAAGTTTTCTTTCGGTAAGGAAGGTTGTAGGTGGCAGGTGGCAAGATAGGTACCATGTGTCTGTATCTTGGAGGGGAAACAGGAGAGAAAACGTACAATAACACCGGATTCGCTGTGAATGCCAGCCCGCAGGGGGGGATAAAATGTCAGTCAGCAATTCAAACTCGAATACGATGATTGGGCTGGTCCATCTATACGTCCTTGCTTCCATCTGTAGATCAATACATAGATTCAACCCTGCGTCGCATGTGATCTTTCTACCACAGAGCACCCCAGAGGATGAATCTGACAAAGCACCAGATGGGAAAGACAAAAGAGGAGGAGAAGAGGACACAAGAACTAACCAATTCTTTTACTATTCGCCGACATCTTTCTCGCCGTTTCACTCACTCAGTCTTTATCCTGAGTCCTCCGGCTTGTGGGCTCTTGCGTGTCGGATGAACTGAAAATGTGTCTGTCGAGCTGCAAGGAAGGCCGTGGATTGGGGAGGGGCTGAGTTTGGGAAAGACCCTCTACTGATGGAGACTTTCTGTGTCTGAAGTCGGCGTTAAAAGTTGTTTCGAATGAGAAAGAAACAGTAGAAAGGCATGCAAATAAAATTCGCCAAATGGACAATGATCTCACATCTTTCTAGCTTTTGTCGGCGAGAATCGGGCGAACGGGACGATGGCCGAAGTTGTAGTAAGGTACTCAGTAATGAGGCGGCAAATAGAATGCCCATGGCAGAATGTGGGGACACAGCCTCACACATCCTTCGCCTTTTTATGAATATTCAGATTATTTTCTCAATGTTCGCCCCTTACGAGGCTCTTCTGAATTTTATCTGCCCTGCGTGTCCCCAGCTTCGATGAGAAAATGCCAGACAACGGCTTGGAATACTGGGCCCATGCCAACTGAAGCCTGCGCTCAAAAAGCATCCCTCTCCCTCCAATCTCCATGCTCCTCCGTTACCTTCATCATCGTGGCAACAAATGGGCTTCGTCAGGTTCCTAGTCGAAGGTCAACCACGTTGGGTCAAAGTGAGAGGCTTCTATGAAGCATCTCATCCACTATTCGCCGTTGTTTTCCGCTGCGGTCCTGTGTTCAACCAACCGAATGCCGTACCAGAGCCGATTGGATTAGTCCTTGCTGTCGGCGTCGCTTGCGAAGATTTCAGCTCTCCGCTAAAATCTGATGGAGCTGTAACCTTTCCACCTTCGTTCGGCTTTGCCTGCGTGGCTTCCGTGCCATTGGAGTTTGTGGCCGACGCAGAGGTAGTTCTGGTCGCATTGGCCATTGTCTTCGCTGGGCGCAAGATTTTCATGGTTCTCTGGGTGTGAGGTCGTGCATAGCTAGACGAAGCCTTGGAGCTTGCATCGTTAGGATTACTAGAGGACACCGAACGCCAAGAGCTGGACCAAACACCTGACCCAGATTTCGACATAGGCGCGGTGAACGACTTTTCGCTCCCTGTCGCGGACTTGGAGTCATCGGCAGGTCTCGGCTGACTCAAATCTAGACTGGATCGCGTTGAAAGCTCCACGGGCTGATCCATTCTGTGTATATCTCCCGGTTCGGATGGCGTAGCAGAGGGCAAACTACTGGATGGAGCTGCCATAGATGATACGATGCTGTGGGTCGTGTTGAGCCTTTCCGGTTGGCCAATAACCCCCACTGGGGAGGCAGGAGGTGGTAGAGCTTCTCCTATTGAGGATGATCGATGGCGAGAAACCGTGCACAGATCCTTGAAAGAGGCATCATCTTCGGGTCTGCACAAGGGAATCGAGACCTGATTTCGATCCTCGTCAAAAATCATGACTTTGTCCTGTGAGAACAAGATGTCGGCATTGTGTGATCTTAGTACATCGCTGCCCAGGATAATCTGAATCGACGAATCCGTCACCGTTTGTTCGTCGATTACAAACTTGACCATCAAAGTGGGAATTGGTGGGACTGGACTAGCTGATCTCACAGCAGCGGGACTGTGAATCTTGGCCTCGGTCAAATACACGGGCAGTCGAATGGCGCGATTATCTCCATCCCCAAATATGGCCTCGGTCAGGTCAAGTTTACACAAGAGCGAGTAGCTGACAGATGAAACCGTTGAACCAGTGCACATGACAGCGTACAGCAGAGAGCTGTTGGAGAAGGACTGAGTCAACCAGCAACGGATGATGGCCGGACATGGTCCTAAGATGAAGAAGCCTGGCGGAGGATTGCCCGAAACTCGGGGCGAGTTGTGAATCGAACCAAGCAGGCGACTCTGTTCAAGACCGAAGCTGTTCGTCCGACCAAATCCAGTAGGCGCAGGCCTCCCGTCAGACCGATGCGAAAGAGATCTTTCGGAGAGCGCATGGCCACCAAGCCCACTACCTGTACGTGTGGGTAGTTCCATCGACTGTCTCGAGGAGCCATAGTGATTGTTGGCACTCTCGTCGAACCGGACCGAGTTGGCTCTTGACGCAGCGGCTCTCCGTGAGTCGTCGGTTGGATCTAAGGTTAAGGAGCTGATCATTGGATCTGCATCAAAGTTGCGGAATGCTTCAGCAGCCGGGTTGAGCGTCGACTCTAAGAATAAGCTTTAGTATGGATGCGTTTACTTGTATGATCGGCTTACCATGATGCGAAGAGCCCAAGGGGAAAGGAGAGCTTGCACCCCACAGACTTCTAGGTCTGCCGCCATCTGGAGTCTTCTGTTCCAAACGCATAATGCGATCTGAGTGAAGAGCCTGGGTTGCAGAGAGATCATTCAGCGTCTCTTGAATGCGCCACAATTCGTCTCTCGTGGCAAACTCGCGGGTGTCCATAGCAGTCAAGCGCGTTCAAATCGTAAAGGCATTGGAGTCGGAAGGAAGTGTGTTATAAGCTGAAAGATAGAGATTGTGCAGGGCATAGGCAGGCACTTGGAACGATCGTAGGCGGGGATAACCTCTTGGAGAGCACAAGACAATAGCCACACCACCTAGCTACAATGCTCTCCTGGCTTGCGCCAGCCCGGCGAAACCCTTCCACCAACCGGTATTTATTGATTCAGTCTCTTTATTGTCTCATCTGTTCTTTGCTTCGGGGTATCCAATATTGCCTAGCTGGCTGGAGCGGAGAAAGAAGGTCAAGGAATGCGCCGAAGCTTGCACAAGGATGAGATCAGACTGTTCGGTGGCCGTTCTTCGAGCGGGATGCTAGGAACCGGCGCACGACGTCACTGAGCTGAGATGGTAGAACGAGGGGCGCAGGCAGCGTGGAAGCGGACTGAGGAAGAGATAATGTCGGACTAGGAATAGATGTGGAAGGGTGGGATGAGGAAAGAGTTTGGTGGAGATTCGACGACGTTCAGGTCTTGTGGATGCGACTTCACGGCGCGTCTGAAGAGGTCAGCAGTGAGTGATAGGGACTTGGGGCGTAAGAAGGCAATGAAAGACAGTGTCTTGGTCTGGAAGGGACAAACGGCGATAATGTAATTCTCGAGGCAAACTACCACCGTGAACCTGCGTCTTACACTCTCTGTGACGGACCGTAGCATTGCCAAGCATTCCGCTGCACATCCGCCGCAGAGTTATTGGCCGACAAAAGCAAGAACCTTCGCATACCACTTCCTTGCACTCCCACTGCAGTCTCGAACGATAAAAGATTGGTTCCGGTGAAGATGAATAGAGATGACACCTCCACTGGAAGCGATTCCTTATAAAGAAACTAGACCTGCACTTGGCTCAAAATAGGGCATAGGAGGAAGATGAACAATCTGTTAGCCCTAGTGCCTCAACGAATAAAAGAGCTTCCCTCAAAATCATCAAGGTCATCCAGAAGTGGCATCACAACCTTTTCAAAGACCGCATTTTGCAGCGATTTATCGTCAAGTTGGTCTCCATCAGGGCCGGTCCAGAGCAAGCACATTTTCACTACATCACAATAGCGACTCCCACTTCTATCATGCACAAAGTCCAGAACCCGAAGCGCGGTCTTGAGATTAGCAACCGCTTCGATAGCACCGTGGTCTTGCGGCTCATATAGTACTTCGAGGGGCTGTCCAAGAGATAGTTCGACCAACGCAAGGCCGAGTGGAAAAAGAACATTGCTTCTGATCATGGCTGGGCTGATCATTTTGCGAGGGGATCGGGCCTCTGCTCTTAAGGCTGCCTGAACGAGAGCTCGAGATAGCTACGGAAGGCTGATCAAGTTGTTAGAATAGTAGTTTGCTTGCGACTCCAGCAGGATATCGCTGAGGCCCCATTGAGATTCCAACCAACTTCCGTGGAGCTGGAAAACACCCGAGGCCAAAATAGCCGCAAGGTACCGTCTGTTTCGTTGACTGATGGGCGGCAGTGGAATGCCACCCACCTTTGGAGATAAAGAATGATCGGCGAGAATGCTTTTGACGGACCGAGTGGATTGGTTAGTTGGAAGTTTTCTGACGATATAAATGTCGTGCCGACGGCGATTGAAATCATCGATGAGAAAACCAACGTGTTCGCGCTTCGAACCTTCGCATGGGCAGAGCTTAAGAGCATTGCAGATATCAAGAATCTGTTGACTACGGTCGTCCTTCATCGGCCACGGGATCGTCTCGAGGGTCGACTTGATAAGACTGAAATGGACCCCTTTCGGCTCACTGTTCTTCGCGCCTTGAGGGGTTTGTGTCTGTGTGACTTTTCGGGATGCTGTGGAGTCTGCATGATCTTGTAGGTCAGCTGCCTCAATCTCTACTTCTTCCCCTGATTTCAAGTCTCCTAGCTCGCTACCTTCATCGTGTGAAAGTCGGTGAATGACAAATTTGGACCTGGTCTGGATACGCTTCGGCCAACCGGCATGGCCTTTGTGTGGTGGATTCTCCAGACGCAGCTGAAGGATGTGCTTCGATTTGCAGGGGCAATTCCAGCAATTGCCACACACAAATGTGTCATACACACTGCGAGCATACCGTCTAATTTTGGCGTAGTCTTGGAATAACCCTCGATTCGGCCAACGGGTCTTTCGAGTCTCGGCCAACGTGTAGACTTGTTCGGTAATGGTGAATAGTGTTTGATTTGCAGCTTTGATCTTGCCGAGAAGCGTTTCATAGACACCCTTGGAAAGGAGATCACTGATCCTTTTAAAACTCCGCATCGTGTTCGACGGCGACGAATTGGCGCCCAACCTTTCCTTCAGACTATCGAGAAGATAGACGAGTTCATTCATAGTCGCCATATAGGCTCCGTAGCTGGTTTTCAACAATCTCTCGAGGTCTGCATTGTATTGGCTGCGTTTCCAGAGGTCACTGTCCGGATGCTGCAGCAATGTCGCTATGTCTTCTTCATCGCGCACTATTTGGACAAGGACACTTTCCAGAGTATTCTAAAAAATGGTGCTCTCTGTGCCGAGGCCATCCCGATAGCGCCTAAGTTCTCTTCGATATCTGCGGGTTGACATCAAAGTCTTGACGGTATCGACGCCTTCTCGATACTCGCCGATGAGGTTAACAACGATCGGCAGGATTCCGAGTACAACACCGGCGATTTCGAAACCCGACATCTTCAAGGACTGGAAAAATGCATTGCGGATTAGAGCTGCTGAGGTAAGTTGGTTTTCTCATGAGGCCGTTGATCGAAGAAACAGTGTGGAGAGCTACCTGGTACTGAAGGCAACTCCCGGTACCCCGCGGTCCTGGCCCCACCTACTAACCAGTCCTGGCGTTGCCCCCACTTGCAGCCTCGTGAGCCTCATCTACCCCTCTAATTCATTGTCATCTCCTGTCCGAGGCCCTCGCTATCA
Organism: Cladophialophora bantiana CBS 173.52; assembly: GCF_000835475.1. Classification (NCBI taxonomy): domain Eukaryota; kingdom Fungi; phylum Ascomycota; class Eurotiomycetes; order Chaetothyriales; family Herpotrichiellaceae; genus Cladophialophora; species Cladophialophora bantiana. The sequence continues at coordinate 1,037,577 of NW_015971588.1, forward strand.
AAGCCTTTCTCCGCAATGATTTCATTACCCCGAAGCCTAGACTACGGGATATCTCAGAGTATGAACAACGTATTGAGCTAGTTGCAAATCGATTTATTTGTTGAAAGGTGTCCGTTATCCAATACCCGCAGATCATTACTCTCCTGGATCCGTTTTCATCTGCATTATATCGACGACTTAATCTGCATGTATGATGGCCTCTGCTTCTATATCTACGGAATTACTTGAACGCTTGAAGTCATTCAATGGTCTTCTGGCAAGAGATGATCTTTTCAAATCCTCCTCCGGCATACCAAAATGCGTCTGGAATGATGAGCTTGGAAGATTGAGGGTATGGGCTGCGAACATTGGTGCCCATCAGAAAGACCAATCTTCCCTCGACTACCGGTTAAGGAATGCATCGCACATCAAATCGGAGATCATCAACTTGCTGCAAAGCCTGAAAATGACATTGCAAGATCTTGAGGAGATTCTCGTTGAATTCAATGAGAAATGTCGAGCTGACGATGATGATGACGATGGCAGAGAAGCAGAAGTTGCGGAAATATTCAACGACATGGTGCAAGTCATCACAAACCTCTATCGAATGTCTATTCTTGTAAGGCAGCCATCACAACAGGACCGTTTTCTCAGATACCAGAAAGACGATGCAGCCGGATACGAGCCATTTGATCGGAATCATGTACGGGAAAAGTTTCCTGATGCGGACTCCATAGTGGTCGATAGGCTGGGAAGAGCCATTTCTAACAGATGCCGGCACCTGAAGGCCTTGGCGAGGCACAGAGCCAAACTAGGCAAAGGGATCAGTCACGTTCACGTCGAAACCCATGACGGGGTGTCCACCGTTATCTCCGGGACTTTGGCAACTGACTACGATGACAGAGGTCCAATCGCCAAACTCGAGTCCGAATCAGTAAGTGGAGAGTCCACGACTTCATATGCTGCCTCGTTCCTGGTGGGTAAGAAGAGTATAAGAGTTCCTCTACCGCTTATGGGTTACGGCAATGAGCAGCAATTTGAGTGTCCATATTGCTTCCTCATCACGACGACGAACAGCAGGAAATCCTGGGCGCGCCATGTTTTTCGGGACTTAATGCCGTATATATGCATTTTCCCTGATTGCTCAACACCTAGCAAAATGTACGAGAGACAACGAGATTGGTCTCTGCATCTTCAGACACATTGGCATGACTAACCTAACACCTCTCTACTAACAGTGATGGTCTGCCAATTGTGCCGTAAAAGTGAACCGTACAGAAAAATCGAACGTCATCTCGCAGAGCACCTGGAGGAACTTGCTCTGTTCGCCCTGCCGCCCGACATGCAAGATGACGATGAAGATAGAGAAGATGACAATGATGATCAGAAGAATCATTTCAGCACTGCAGGCAGCGACATATCGAGCCACTCTGACGATGGAGATTTGCCTCATGAAGATCCTGCAGGTTCTGTTAAATCCAATAAACCGCACAGCCCTGTCGAGGGAGTTAAAGGAGACTTTGCTTTACCGAAACCACAGCTTCTAGATTCCGATGACATGTCTTTACAATGCGAACGGCAGCCTCATATTGCACGTCCCGCTGTGCCGAGGTCTTCTTCCGTGAGATCTCTACCGACAACGAGCTTTATTGATAACCAGGCCTTTTTTGCACAGTTCATGGAAGCTGAGGGTCTAAAAGCCAGAGCTGTAGCGCCTCCGGAGTCGAAATTCTCTTTTCTTACGCTACAAGATCCTGCTGGATGGCTCTGCTCATTCCCGTGGGAGCAATGTTGTACATGGAGATTAAGACAATGTCTACCTGCTCTTTCGATTTGACACTGATCTCTGGGTAGGATACAGAGAGTTTGATCATTAACCACGCCAACCATCAAGAAACATTGAAGGCTGTTGCAAATGGTCGCTACTACTTGATCGGATCCAACGATGAGATTATTTCTCCTGAGACCTGGGAGTCAATAGTTAAACCGGATACGCTCATTAGATTACGTTTCAACGAACAGAATCTCGTGCCAGAAGCACCAGATCGGGACGAAGACCGGGGAAGGGATAAACGCGACGAGAGAAGAAACGAATGGTATGAAGACAGGAAAGATTTACGAGAGAGGTCACCTAGATACCGATATGAAAACCGACCGTCTGGACCGTCGATACTGGTGCAAGCTGGAAAAGAATACCCTGATCAACTCACACTGGTGGTCGACCGCAAACCAGACCGCAGCGAGCGTGACATCAAGGAGGAAATCCGCAAACTGGAAGCTGAGAGACGGGAACTGGGGCGCGAGAGACAGTATGAGCGTGACGGGGGAGGGTCGTCTAGGCTATTCCGTGACAGAACCCCATCGCCTCGGGGAGAGGTCATCATCGAGAGGCGTCGCGAAGAGGTTCTCGAGGTTAAAAAAAGATTGGACAGGTAGTATGTATCCAGTCGTTGATCGTGAACGAGAGAAAAAACGAATGGTTTGATGACAAGCAGCCTGTCGGACGAGGTAAGCCCTGTACGAGGTTGTATAGATATTGACTTGAAAAATGAGCGTTTGGACCATCGACACTAGTGTCAATTGACCGAGGTGGACCGTGGAAGTTCTGAGTCGTGTCCATAATGGGATCCTTCGTTTACCTGTGGCAATAGTTTGTGATAAAGTGCGGAAATATACCAGCCATGAGTCGGCCACAGCATTTGGTGATCGACTGCGACCATTGAAACCACGTTTCAGCATTGCAGAAACGGTATATTCCTACAATGGCGGGAAACACGATGGTCTCAACTCTTCTTGATGAGTCGATCAAGGCTCTTCAGCGCAGTGGACAGACTGAGTCAATTATCGTTGGTCCTCGACAGAAGTTGGCCATTTCCTTCAACCACGATCAGACTGGAACAGTTGAGATTTAAATGCGGAGCAACCGGCTTAGCAGTGTAAACTCTAGAGAGGAAAGCAGAAGAGGCCATCTGTCCGAGCAGGAAAGGGAAAAGTGGGTAGTCAACCCGACAGAGGGACCAGAAGGTATGAGGAACTATCTCAAAGGCCATCAGAAGTCATTCTAATCTCTAATTTTACATTAGTCAGCGGATAGTCCCGGGGTTGGAACCACCCATATGATGGTGAAAAGCCCTGGTGCCGGCTGGTATGCTGAGTTTCAGCATAGGGCCACCGATGAAATCATATGAGAGTTCTAGTCTCTCTCTCTCTGTCTCTCTCTGACTGCGGCTTATCGACTTGAATGACCGGTCTTGAGGGAATGGGGTGGTTGGGTTGGTCCAGAGTCTGATCTCTGATCCTGGGGAGTGGAAATGGTCTCTAAGAGCTACGATGCCTCAAGACCTGAATCTATGCCATGACAGTCCAAAGGATATCAAGTTCTAGAAACTCGGCCATCCTGGTTCCAGGCTAATTTCTGAGGCTCGGCGCTTCGTCGATGCATGTCCAGTGACCGGCAGATCCGGACATACCCATTTCTTCGCACATCAGCCTCGGGATGGCGAGCTGTCCGGGAATGTTTGGAACTGACAAGCCCTTGAAGAACGCAGAGCGAAGGCGAATGTAGGCCGCTCCTTGGCAAGATTAGACGTTGCATATTGTGAGGTCGCATTGGAATGTCGTTAGATAACCCGACGGCTATGGCAAGACTGCCGGGTAGAACAACGTGAGTCTCGATGGATTTCCTCTGACATGTGGTGAGATAGATTTTGTCCACCTTCATGCCTCGCTATCTTCAAATGAGCTCTATCGCATGGAGGAGGACTTGAAGCCCCTGTCTCAGCCCACTAGCATATCTCTGATGCCGAAGTAACCGTGGGAATCCGGGGGATTGGTGGGCATTCGGGGGACTCCGTACCGTAGTAGTGTCCTCCGTCTTCGCTGTTCTCTAGATGGGATTCTCGCTAAGTTGACGTTACACCAAGCTGTGTTCCCTCTGATTAACTGGCATTGCCAAGAGAGTGGAATGTTGCGATCTGCAGCTTGGCGGCACCAGATCTGAAGCAGAGAAGAAATGGAAGCAGCATTCGATGAGGTGGCGAGATCCCTGCTTTCCTTCGACAAGAACTTCGATCCTCTGAACCACTACCATCAGCTCTCTCGTCGAGACGGATGTGCATGGCCAATCCGGGCGGCTATGGGGCATCTTGTCCTCAGACGATGGCTAGCAGCGCGTCCCTAGGCCGCCGACGGTAGGTGTCACAACAATCACCGGCCCAGTTTTGTGACACGCGACCTCGAGAGAAGGACTCTTGAATGTGGTTTAAGCTCCAGCACGAGCAGCTTGGTCACCGAGCTTGTCCATCATATTAGACGGCCCACCGGCTGGGTGGCCGAAAAAAGGACTGTCTCTGATCCTACCCGCTTACAGCCAGCTGTACCAAGAAACCGAACCATGTCGCCAAGTGCTTGGGATACATCGCCATTGTGCCACCCCTCCTCTCAGTGATAACAACCAACGACACCTTCCTCATTTGTCGGACTGCTCCGTCCATACGCCCAAGTGATGTGCAAACGAGTGCATTTGATGGCAAAATGGGATCGAGACATATATCTATGCAATGACGACCCATGCCTCACTACGACACCGAAGCAGATAGTACTCTTGTCTCATCAAGATCAATAACACTATCTTGCCAATATGAGCGCTGTCGCATCTAACGAAGCTCCTATCATCGCTCAGGCTCAGGTGGATGATGCCACCCTCGCCGGTACTGCGATGGAGAAGCGCCTGGGCCGTGGCTCCATCGATGTGCACTCGCTTCAAGAGACAAATACTTCATGCGACGACGAGGTTACGGAGGCCGATCTCAACACTCTTCGTCGAGTCTCGGGAAAGATCCCCTGGCCCGCTTTCACAGTCGCCTTTGTCGAGTTGTGCGAGCGATTCTCCTACTATGGCACGACTGTTGTCTGTAAGTGCCGGCCACTGACTCTTGAATCACGAGGCTCTTTCTGACGCGATTCAGTTGTCAATTTTATCCAGCAACCTCTTCCCGAAGGCTCTACGACTGGCGCGGGTCATGAGGGCCAGTCTGGAGCGCTCGGAATGGGTCAGCGTGCCTCAACTGGGCTCGTGACCTTTAACCAGTTTTGGGCTTATGTGATGCCTTTGCTGGGCGCGTGAGTCTCCTTTTGAAATGATACTCCCTTGTCGTCGAGTCATTGTCATCAGATGGTGTCGCTGTGAGTATGTGCTGATCGATATCTGCAGATACATTGCCGATGCTCACTGGGGTCGCTACAAAACCATCCACGCCGCCATCATCTGCGCGGTTGCGGGACACGTCATCTTGACAGCTTCAGCAGCTCCTAGTGTCATCGCTCATGGAAGTTCTGCTCTTGCTGCTTTCTCCATTGGCCTGATCATTCTAGGCGTTGGAACTGGCGGCTTCAAGTCCAACATCTCTCCACTTTTAGCTGAGCAACAGACAGAGATCAAAAAGAGGATCGAGGTGCTCCCATCAGGTGAGCGTGTCATTGTTGATCCAACAGTAACAACCTCTCGAATCTTCCTGTACTTTTATCTCTGTATCAACATCGGTTCCCTGGTTGGACAAATTGTAGGTCCTCCCACACTCCGGTACCCCAATTGCCAGGACCACCATGCTATGTTTTCCCCGATAGCAACTCTTCGATGCTAACAACGCCGCAGGGCATGGTCTACTGCGAGAAATACGTCGGCTTCTGGCTTGCCTACATGCTTCCCACATGTTTGTTCTTGTTTGCGCCAGTTGTGCTCTTGGTATGTCGCAAGCATTACGTGTTGACTCCGCCCACTGGCTCTGTGATCGCCAAGTTCTGGAAACTGTGGACCTACGCATCCAAGGGGAGATGGAGCATCAATCCAGTCAGGATGTACAAGAACATGTCTGCTCCAGATTTCTGGGAACGTGCAAAGCCCTCGAACATTCCCGCCGCCCAAAGACCGACATGGATGACGTTCGATGACGCTTGGGTTGACGAAGTCCGTCGTGGACTCAAGGCGTGTGCTGTCTTTTTGTATCTGCCTCTTTACTGGCTTGCCTATGGCCAGATGACGGGTAACCTCACATCTCAAGCTGCGTAAGTGTACCCTCTTATCATGACGTCGGGAAATCGCTCTTCGCTCACACATTCTAGCGTCATGGAACTCAACGGCGTCCCTAACGAGTAAGTCCCCCTAAAGACCAGCAACGAGTGTTGCAGGAACTCTCAACCCTCATGAGACAGCTAGTTCCTCGAGGCTAACAACAGACCAGCATCATCCAAAACCTCAACCCAATTTCCATCATCATCTTTATCCCCTTCATGGATTTCGTCGTCTACCCCGCTCTTCGCAAGGCACGGATCAACTTCACGCCCATCAAGCGAATCGCCTTTGGCTTCGCGCTCGCCAGTCTGGCCATGGTCTCCGCCTGTGTTATACAAGTGTACATTTACCGGCTCTCGCCCTGCGGCCACAACGCTTCTGACCCAGACTGCTCGGGACCGGCACCCATCAACGTCTGGGTCCAAACCGTGCCGTATGTCCTCATCGGGTTCTCTGAGATCATGGCAAGCATCACGTCCCTAGAGTACGCCTTCACCAAGGCACCCTACAACATGCGCAGCTTCGTCATGTCCATCAACCTCCTGATGAACGCCTTCTCCAGCGCCATTGCCCAGGGCCTCGTGGCGCTGTCGGCCGACCCGCTGCTCGTGTGGAACTACGGCGTCGTGGCCGTCTTGGCCGGCGTGGGCGGCATCCTCTTCTGGCTCAACTTCAAGAAACTAGACAGCGAAGAGGACAAGTTGAACATGCTGCAGGCGAGTTCTTACGTGGGCAAGAGGAAGAGCATTGCCAGCGTGAGTGGACCGGTCACGGAGGAGACGTTGGTGGAGAAGGACCACGCGTGAGACGCGAGCTCTCCTCTGTAATGGATGCCGGAAACACGCTCACAGAGAATGATGGAGCGGAGCAGCAGCTGGAGTGAGAGATGACGAGTAAGACTGCGATCAATCTCGGACGGCGCCATGAAGCTGGAGGGGAAAAGAAAGCAAAGAGGAAGGAAACACCACGACGATGACGAAGAGTGGGACTTCGGTCTTCCAGCAGCCGTGTCTTAGTAAACTTGGTATACCCCGGTCGTCGGTAGACAAAATATCTCATACCACCATTTCAATTTCCCTTTCCCTTTCCATCTCCGTGTTGAATGACAGAAGTCCAAAAGTTGTAATTGATCATTACTTAGGGAGTTACTAGTCATAGGCCAAGCAGGCTTGGACGGATGGATGGGTGGATTGATGGAACTCGTTCTGATCAGCTCTGTTGTTGCTATGGGACAGGACCCTTCAGTCATCCCAAGGACACATCACACCGTGTGGAAGGAAATTCTCTGAAAGAAGCCCTCACTTTCTCACTCACTCACTCACTCATTCATCACGCCCCCAACGCCTGGGGCGCTTTGTCGTTTCTAGCCCAAAACATACATAATTCATTACCAGCCAACCCAATGCAGCCCAGCCCAGGCCGGCCGACCAACCCTAACCGTCCACCCATTCACTCCTATCCCGCTCCAGCCCTGTGCAGCTCCGTTTCAATGCACAACTCGATACAAATATCATAGTCCGCTCGTGAGGCAGGCCGCTTTTTGACTAGGAAAACGGATGTTAAGCTCTGGCTTGAACCCATTCCGCATCACACACATGCATGAATCATCCCCTTTTTGTAGTCGTGTATCAATGAAATCCATTCGTTCTGACCACGCCAGGCCCACGTTGCGAATAGGCAGCCGATCCGGCAGCAAAGTAGGGATGGTTACACGCCGCCTTGGCCGAGATTCGATGTGCAGGGTCATACTCGAGCATAGCATCCAACAGTTCAAGACCCGCCGGCTCCAAGTTCGGCACGAATTTCGAGGTTGGTTCCCGACGCCATTTGGGAAAGGAAGTTTTAAAGTCTGGGAACGAGGTGACGCCGGGCCAAGTTGTTTCGTCAGGGGTACCAAGGAGTCTGCTGGGTGTCAGTCGATAGATGATACTGGTGAGCTTTATGCACTGGGGAGCCTACTTGAAGATTTTGAAGATCTCGTCGATTTCAGAGTCGCCGGGGAAGAGAGGCTTGCGGGTACACATTTCTGCGAAAATAGCGCCGACGGACCACATGTCTACACCCGTGGAGTATTGTCTTCCGCCGAGGAGAATCTCTGGAGCACGGTACCATAGTGTAACAACCTATGAGATCAATAAGTACCGGCATTGAGAGAGGAGACGGGAGTTGACCAACTTCGTGGGTGTATGTTCTCAAGGGAACACCAAAAGCTCTTGCGAGACCGAAATCGGCAAGCTTGAGATTGCCCTCGCGATCAATCAGCAGGTTTTGGGGTTTCAAGTCTCGGTGCAGGACACGATGGCTATGACAGTATCGAACGCCTTCGACGAGCTGTGCCATGAACTTCTTGACCATATCCTTGCCCAAGCCAAGTCTCTGCATATCCAAGTTCGAACCTTCTGGCAAGGCCTTGCCTCGTCCACCATCTGAAACTGGCAATGCTTCCATGTACTTTTTCAAATCCAGGTCAAGGAACTCGAAGACGAGGTATAGCTTGTGGCCGTCAGCGTGGACTATGTTTAGTAAACGCACGATGTTGGGGTCGTTCATTTCTTTCAGCAGGGATATCTCGCGGATTGCGGTGCTGGGAACGCCTTCATCTTCAGCTTCTAGGCGGATCTTCTTGAGAGCGACGATTCGGCCGCCATTGGAGAGGTCTCGAGCCTTGTACACGACGCCGTATGTGCCTAGTCACCCACCAGTGTCAATCTAACACAGAAATTGTTAACCTGCGGGAGTGTCCAATCTCACCTTCTCCAATCTTTTCGATCTTCTGGTAGTTCTCCATGTTATTCTCGTGAGCACTATCGCTTCATCCACGCAGTACCAGGAGAGCAGAACCCTGGATATCGACAGGAGACAGAGAACAAGCTAAGGGGTCGCCTCCAATCGGGTGATTCTTCTGGGCTGCCCTCAGAACGACAGCAACGTTTAGATGTGGCGAGCGACCTAGAGATTAGTATGGAGATACAAAGGCACCGAACAGTATGCACGACTCTCACCCAGAAGCTTCAAGGGAATTCTTCACAAGTTGGAGTAAGATGTGCCACTGGTGCTGCATCGTTGTCCGATGCGCAGTTGTTTGTTTGGGCCAGAGACGCGTCTGATTGGCCGGAAAGCAATGGTCCCTGCCAAGACATTTCCGCGTCCGCAGTTTGCATGGTTTGCACAGTTTGCAGAGTTTGCAGTTGACCGCAGTTCGGCTGAATTGCGGCCATCTCAGAAAATCGCCCGCCTTCTGCTCATTGACTCATTAATCTTCACCAAGACTCTGCAAAGACGACTGACTTGGACCCGATATTCACTTTCGCTCCCCCTCAAACGTTTTCCATACCCCGAGGTCGGCCTCCAAGTTTGTTATTTACGGACTTTGGATTCTCCTCCCTGGCCCCCTTCACTCGCTGCGCACGGTCCCACCATCTCACCCTGCCACCATGGCGGGCAAAGAGTTGTCGCCCCAAGAGAAGCTCACATTGATCAAAGACCAGTTACAAGAGGTGCTGCGTGAAGACATTCTCGAAAATGTCATCCTCAAAGAGCAGAGACCATTGGTGGTCTACTGGGGAACTGCTACAACGGGACGACCGCATTGCGGCTACTTCGTGCCAATGATGAAAATTGCCCACTTCCTACGAGCGGGCTGTCGTGTCAAGATCCTTCTTGCCGACATCCACGGGTTCCTCGATAATCTGAAAGCGCCAATTGAACTGGTCAAATTCCGGGCACAGTACTACAAATACGTTATTCAGTCTCTCCTTAGAGCCGTCGGTGTGAGCCTGGAAAAATTGGAATTTGTTCTCGGCTCCTCCTACCAATTAAGCGCAGAGTACACCATGGATGTCTTCCGACTGAGTAGCGTGGTCACGGAGCATGATGCCAAGAAAGCTGGTGCTGAGGTCGTCAAGCAGGTGGAAAATGCTACGCTATCAGGATTGATCTATCCCCTAATGCAGGCATTGGATGAGCACCATTTGGGTGTCGATGCACAGTTTGGTGGAGTCGATCAGCGAAAAATCTTTACTCTTGCGCAGGAGGCCCTCCCAAGGGTTGGCTACAAAGAACGAGCGCATTTGATGAATCCCATGGTGCCGGGTCTGGCGGGTGGTAAAATGTCCGCCTCCGAACCCGACTCCAAAATTGACATTCTCGACACGGCTGAGACGGTCAGAAAGAAGCTCCGCAAAGCATATGCCGCCACGGGCGAAGTTGAAGGAAACGGTCTAATATCTTTCGTTGAATATGTGTTACTGCCCATTAGCGCTCTGCGTGATCCAGAAGGAAAAGGAACTTTTATGTGCGAGAGAAAGGAAGGAGAAGGAGAATCGCTGGTCTACCACGACATTGAGACGTTAAAGGAGGATTACCGAACTGACAAGCTCACCCCACAATTGCTTAAAGCAGGCACCACTGCTGCTATCATAGAATTGCTGGAGCCCATTCAAGCTGAATTCCAAGCGTCAGCAGAATGGCAAGAGATTGAGAAGAAAGCCTACCCTCCGCCTCCCGAGCCTGAGAAGAAGAAGAAGAAGCAGCCGAAGGATAAAGGCTCGAGACACCCAGGTGCAGCCAAGGTGACTGCCGAAGCAGACGGATCAGTTGAAGGCGAGGGAAAGGAACAGGTTGAAGTGGGAAAGACAGCAGAGCAAGCAATGTCGAACCTGGAGATCAATGGTCAACCAGCATGAGCAATGGCAATGGTGGCCATCGCCTCTCAGGAACCGCCCCAACCTCCCGTCGCCGTCCTTAGTACGGGGAAATCTAGCTGGTATCGTGCGCTGGAATATGCGGAACTGCAACATGAGCGAAATGAAGAACTGGGAGAGCGTGACGAGAATGTTTGGTGGACATGCTGGTCCACAATGATAGGTCACATCGCTGCAGGAGACGTCCCGCTGCTTCGCTCAAGCCCTCAATGTCCACAATGCAGTGCGGTAGAAGCTGCCAGTGTAGGATTCGAAGGTTGCTGGATCATTAGAGTAGCTGAAACGAGTAGAATTCTGGAAAGTCGATAGAAAGGAAAGATGTTCTGCGGCGGGATTCATTGTGGATGTCGGTCTGCAAGATTGTAACTGTTCTCGCAGGACCCGTTCAAGCCCCTTTTGCGCCTTCTGCCTCTTGCGATCGGCAAAATTCTCGGCGCTACTTTCTCACTGCGAAGATTTGCTTCTGGGAGCCTTTTCCACTCTTCTCTTCCTCCTCTGCCCAACAGTTGCGTTTTCGGCGTCTCTGGCGTCTCTGTGCAACCCAATTCACCGGCTTTCCACTCTGCCTAGATTGTTGGGGGAAATTGCTCGCAGTCAATGACTGCCACCATTTCTGCCTGGTAGGGCATATCTTATGCGCCGAGGCAACAAGAGTCAGCGTGCTGCAAGCCTTTGTGCGTCGCAGCACCGCAACAACTTTCCCGGCATAGTAAAGAGGCACACTAACCGCCCAATGGACAGCCCCCCCCCCGGCCGACGTTCGGAGGTGGCTGTTTGGTGTTCAAAATGCAGGGCTTGCAACTGGACCTGGGCATTTCAGCCCCTCGTAAAGGTGGCCAGGCCGTCACCGACATTAGCACAATCCAGCGGACCGAGTCTCCATTTCTGAGGCAGACCTTTCCGTGCGCATGATGACGGCAGCTTGCATAGACCGACTCCCCATGGAGTCTTTGCAAGCGGGTCTATGTCGACGGCCTCGACTCCAGAACCGTGGATACTGAAAGGAGCGCTGACCTGGTATCGAAAACTCGCCGAGTTGTAGATTAATGCCATTTCAAAACTACGGTGCAACTGGCCTCGACCATGAGTGGCACAGGAAACGGCAAAAGACGCTGTCGCTCAAGGGCACCCTTTTCCCCATCCTGATGTCAAAGCTAAGGGTGAACGGATGAGTCTGTGACGCTCGCCTTGGAATTCCAACAGACTTCCCCCTCCTTAATACGAGGGCCAAGCCACTCACGCAACCTTTTGCCTCCAGCCTATCCTGATTGAGCACTGACCTCTCCTAGGCTCGAGGAAGGACAACGCAAGTGACAAGGAGATCGTCAATGATAGACACAGTTTTAGCGAGAGGCAACATGTACCTTCGGCAAACAACCTCCCTTGGTACCCTGACACCACGGTCAAACTAAGTGGTGACGTTTTCCAGTTTGCCAGGGACCCGAACGGATCTCGATGCAACAATAATCCGCAAAGTTCAGACCTACTGCAGCAAATCGAGGCTGAATGCCCGTCCTTGTTTGCTGAAGACCAGGGGATAGCAGAAGGATGCTGCTGCTAGGACCACAATTTCTCCGGTCGCGTCTCAACCTCAGATAGGAATGCAGATTCGTGGCTGCCGAGTCATTTGATTACAGAGGTCACAACGGTCTATACGGATGTCGGCACCATGTTGTCGACTTCTCAAGCGCTGATCCTCCACCACACATCAGGAGATTATAATCTGGAGAAGATGGCAAGGCTTGTTGGCTGGCGGCGGATCACCGAGGGATATGGGTCAGAGAGAGCTGATCCCCCAGATCACCAGAAGCGCCGAGCGTCTGTCCACATTAAGACACCTGGGAACACCTGACTCAGGCTACAGATTTGCTTGAAGGTTTGTTGCAACCCAGACATCAAGTGCCCCAGCCATCGACAGTGGAGAAGATCTGGGGTTTGACATAAGTGGGCACATTGGGAGGAGTGCGGGGTCTGGCTCGTCAGCAGCAGCTAGGGTGTATCCATGAGAGTCTAAACCCGCCTTTTTTTGGTAAGCAACTGGGCCTGCTGGGTTCACCAAGGGGTGGACATGGGTGGTCAAGACGAAGAGGTCGCGGTAGCGCCTTTGTGAAGAAACATGGGTGGCGCATGCGAAGCGAGGCTGTCTTGATTCTCTCCACTCTTTTGCCGGCCATTTCTGCGATCTCCAGCACTGCTCCACCGCTCAACCCGTATGCTGGCCAACGGCCGCTCGTCGTCTCTTTTTTCCTTTTGCCGTGCTTTCTACCTGCGTTTCTGGGAAGGCTCTGAAACTATCCAAGCCTCTTGGTCGCCCTTCTTTCGGATCCATTGGTTTGCGGGCTGGCAACACCTGACCCGTCTGACCTTGACCAATTCGCTTAACCTTGCTCTATCGGTTCTTGGATAGGCCATCGGCGCAGTCTGAGCAACATTGACTTGGGTAAGTCGTACCTTGATCATGCGAGCTCCCCAAATGATGTTGTGGTGCTGATTGGAAGTTTCTCCGGCCACCCTGTACCATTGGCAGACGATGAGAGCTATGGTTTACCGCTGCCCTTGCTTCCTCGAACAATCACTGCGTCATTTGTGTTCGCCAGGGCGAGGGGAGCTAGATCACCAGGCACAGGAGTATATATCTTGATGGCTACCCCTTCCTTGGTGGCTCGCATTCATCAACCACAGCCCTGGTGTTTGGGATACCTATTCAATTGTTTGATAGGGGACCATCGAGGTCGCGTGCTTCTTTGCCCACGTCTTTGACTGAGCCTGACCACCTCTCACAATGAGCTTCGCACACGACGAGGAGGGTGGCGCCGGCCGTACCGGCCGCCACATGAGTGTCTCCCACTATGCCAGCAATATGGGGGCACCAACCTACGACACGACTAGACGCAGGTCTTCTATTGTCCCCGCTGCAGCTGTTGCGGCAGTGCAAGAGGAGACGGTCTTCAACCAGAAGGATGAAACTCTTCGCAAAATGTCAGTGGCAGTCCCCAATTTGGCTGAGCTCTCTGCCGATGCCAAAGCTGCCGCAGAGTTGGAACACAAGATGGGCTTCCGCGAGGGTTGCCGGTTGTATCCCAAGGCCATCGTGTTCTCCTTCTGTCTTTCTCTAGCCGTCATCATGGAGGGATACGATACCTACCTCCTTGGCAACTTCTTCGGATTGACCACGTTTTCCTGCAAGTACGGGTCGCCCACAGGGATCGTTGACGGTGTCCAAACTTGCCAGGTTTCTGCGACATGGCAATCGGCGCTCACCAATGGCACGGCTGCTGCTCAAATCATCGGACTGTTCCTGAACGGCATCATCTCGGAGCGCATCGGATACCGCTGGACCATGATCGGCGCTCTGGCCTTTATTACCGGAACTATTTTCATCACTTTCTTCGCCGTCGATGTGCAGATGCTGCTCGCTGGTTACGTTTTGTCAGGTCTCCCATGGGGGGTGAGTTGATCTTCCGCTGCGAGGGACCGGGCTTCGAGCAACGACGCTGACATGACTCTTCCACTAGGTCTTCCAAACTCTGACTACCACATATGCCGCGGAGGTCACACCAGTCCCGTTGCGACCATACTTGACAACCTACGTCAACCTTTGCTGGGTCATTGGCCAGCTCATTGCTGCCGGTGTTCTGAAGGGTTTTGTGAACCAAAGCGATCAATGGGCATACCGCGTGCCGTATGCCATCCAATGGATCTGGCCACTTCCCATTGCTATTACTGCATTCCTTGCGCCTGAGAGTCCTTGGTGGCTCGTCCGCCACGGCAAGCTGGATCAAGCGCGGGCTGCACTGCTCAGATTGACGTCTAAAAAGAACACGCAGTTCAACGTGGAAGACACATTGGCTATGATGATCCACACCAACGAGCTTGAGATTCAGCAGACTGCAGGTACCACGTACTGGGATTGCTTCAAGGGCGTTGACCTCCGACGAACTGAAGTCACCTGTATCACTTGGTTAATTCAACAGACGTCCGGCTCTCCCATGATCGGGTGGGGTACCTATTTCATGATCCAAGCTGGCTTGAGCGAAAGCAACGCATACTCTCTTGGGGTTGGCCAGAGTGCAATGGGTTTCATGGGGACCGTACTGTCTTGGTTCCTAATGCCGCACTTCGGTCGCCGTACCTTGTATCTCGCAGGCCAGCTAGCCATGTTCATCATCCTGATGATCATCGGTGGGCTTGGAGTTCCGAGCTTGTCCACCTCGATTGGTTGGGCGTCGGGTGCCTTGATTCTCATTCTCACCTTCATTTACGATTTCACCGTTGGGCCCGTCTGCTACTCGCTGGTGGCTGAGCTTCCGTCCACTCGACTTCGAATCAAGACTGTTGTCTTGTCCCGAAATGTGTACAATATCATGGGTATTATCGTTGGTACTCTCCAACCCCGCATGATGAACCCAACAGCGTGGGGTTGGCGCGGAAAGACATGCTTCTTTTGGGGTGGTCTCAACTTGCTGGGCTTGATCTGGACTTATTTCCGTCTTCCGGAGCCCAAGGTAAGTCGCTGTCCCTTTTTCACCCCGACGCAGCCATCTGACAAGCCCCCCAGGGCCTCACCTATGCCGAACTTGATGTCTTGTTTGAGAACAAAGTCTCTGCGCGCAAATTCAAGTCCGTCAAGGTCGACCCCTATCGCTCGGACAACTTGGTTATTGTTCCCGACGAGTTTGGCGACTACGATGTGGCCACCGAGAAGCAGGGACTCCAAGGCGTATAGTACTGCCAAAAGGCTTCAAAGGGTGACTTGTTGTGCATATCCGACTGTAGGACTTGCCCTGTAGGTCGGCAGATCGTAATATCGGTTTTCTCCGGGTAGTGCAGAAACAATGACTACTTGTCAAAATGAAACACACGCAGGATGGAATTTCCATTAAGAAAGCTGTGCGAATATATTTGATTATGATGGGTTATGCCAACCACCGTCTGCGGATAAAATCAGGAGGGACTTTCCTGGCCGCATCAGCAGCCTTATGATCCACTGAGAAATTTGGGCAACCAGGCGGGACAAGCACAGCCAAGATGATTCCCGCACAAGGCAATTGAGAGACCAGTTCGGCCATTTTGGGGGCCACGTTCGCGCTGCCTAAGTTTGCCTGCAACGGGTTCGTTCAAGGCCCTGAAAGCAACCACCCGTGATATGTCGAGGAGAAGATGGGCGTCAACAGCATGACTTCTGCCCAAACAAAAGGCGACAAGGAAAAGCAAGTAGCATGCCTCTTTGGTTGCTCTTTCTGCAGTTTTGTGAAAGTCGTGGCGTGCCAGTGCCTCCCAAAAGTCCAAAGTCCTGGGCTTTTTGGCAGCGTGACAGCGTCTCAGCCGCACATGGACTCCTCCGTTTATGCATAAGGGGCACAGTCCCTGCGCGCTGATTCGCTCTAGCTAATGCAGTGGTCCAGAACCGAGATCCTCGTACTGTACGACTGGGAAATCCGAGCTAGCGATCGGTCCAGGTGGTTCTGTCTGATGAAGTGTTGCAACCGAGTATGTGTGGCTGTTGATCGAGAGTTTCAGCCTCCTTTCCCTCTACCTGCACGGTGCTCACAGTTGTCGCTTTGTTCTTTTGCACTGCCAATCTGATGGTTTTTGACTAATAAGACGGGTTCCTCTTTGGGTCCGCCTCATTTCGTGCCGTCTGACTCAGGTGTTTTGCTGTTCATCATCAGGCTGCCACGCCGTTGGGCCTTGTTCGTGCGTGGCCAGGCTGGCGGATTGCATTTCAGCTGCTGCCGTCAAAATTCCTAGCACTCACGGCCTCATAATTGAGTCACTCATACGTCCCACTTGGCGTTGGACTATCTCTCTGTGCCCAATTCATAAACAGCAATGGACGACCGCAGAGACAATATCGGCGGAGGGGGCCGCTGCTACGGTCCTCCTCCGCCTGATCTTTCCATTCCACCTCCTCCAGCAAAGATGCGCCGCAAGCAGCGTCGACAGCCTCCCCAGGAGACAGTGAGCCAGTTCTGGGACAAGCTGAACCCCAAACACCCCGGTAAAGTGTACACGGTCCTTCCGAACAACCCATATGCTCGCAAAAAGGCGGCAAAAACTCCCCATGGCACTGTGTGTGGCCAACGTGCCGCCAAATCGTATGAGGAGGCGCGCGCCGAGTGTGAAAGGGACGTCAACAGGATCATCAAGGAGTGCCGGCGGCTGAACCAGAAGTACCGCGACATGCATTTCGACATCGAATGGGATCTCAAGTCTGGTCAGCGGAACTGTCTAGATGGGCTCAGCACGCCTGGTGATTCCATGAAGCCAAAGGGCGTCAAACGAGTCACGGTACTGCCTTGCTTTTTTTCCAATGCCCGAGTCGCAGAGAGATTTAAAGTGGGCTAAGAATATGGCTTAGGACATCTTCGAGAATCCTCAATTTTTCATCAATGGCCCTACGGCAGGGGATGTGCGACAGGGCCGTGATGGAGATTGCTACCTGATGGCAGCACTGTGCGGCTTGGGAAATATGCCTGGACTGATCGACAAAGTCTGCGTCAAGCACGACAAGGACGTCGGTGTCTATGGCTTTGTCTTCTTTCGAGGTAAAATTCCTAACTCCCTTCCAGATGGGGGAAAAGAAGGATTCTAATCCGTTCATTCTCTCAGATGGCGAATGGCAGCATACAATAATCGACGATAAACTTTACAGTAAGTCTCCCTTTCCTCCTTGCTGTGTAGATATAACAGGTGATTGGTCATCCCCACATCGGCCAAGACTGACTGAGATTTGTCTTCCAGCCAGAGCACCCGACTACGACGAAGCCCAGGACGAGCGCGTCGTCTGGGACGATATCAACCGCGTAGACAGCGCAGAGGAATACCGCAAAGCCCACCTGACGGGCTCGCGAGCGCTGTACTTTGCACAATGCAGCGACGAAAACGAGACGTGGCTCCCGCTCCTCGAAAAGGCCTATGCAAAGGCGCACGGAGACTTCGCCTCCATCGACGGCGGGTTCACAGGCGAGGCGATCGAGGATTTGACCGGCGGCGTGACGACGGAGATCTACAGCACCGACATCCTCGACCGCGAGGCCTTCTGGCGCGACGAGCTGATGCACGTCGGCTCGAAGTTCCTGTTCGGCTGCGCCACGGGCTTCTATGCCAACTGGCTGGACACAAGCGGCGCGCCGCGCGAGCGTGAGGGTATTTCCGAGGGGCACGCTTACAGCATCATGGACGCGAGGGAGATCAAGGGCCAGAGACTCCTGAAACTCCGCAACCCGTGGGGCAAGAAGGAGTGGACGGGGAAATGGAGCGACGGCAGCTCCGAGTGGACACCCGAGTGGATGCAGTTGCTGGAGCACAAGTTCGGTAACGACGGCATCTTCTGGATCAGTTACGAGGACCTGCTCAAGAAGTACCAGCATTTCGACCGCACGAGGATCTTTGGCCCGGAGTGGAACGTTACGCAATGCTGGACCAGCGTCAATGTCTCGTGGTCGGCCGAGTATCACAGTACAAAGTTTTCGTTGACGTTGCAAGAGAAGGCGCCCGTGGTGATCGTGCTAGCACAGTTGGACGACACCTATTTCGGCGGCTTGGAAGGCGGTTACGAATTTGACCTCCAATTCCGCCTTGAGTCTGATGACAAGGAGGATGAAAACGACTATATTGTCCGATCGAACGGCAATTACGCCATGGCCAGATCTGTCAGCACAGACATTGAGCTGGAAGCCGGCACGTACTCGGTCCTGATGAAGATTACCGCGACAAGAAACACGGACAGGGAACACGTCGAAGACGTACTGCCCGTTTATGCTGCGACAAGACGCGAGAAGCTCATCCGGATGGGTCTCTCCTACGATCTTGCACATGCGAAGGGTGTTATCGTGGAGACGGAGGCAGAACGCAAAGAACGCAAAGCACGCGAGAAAGTCAGACGGGCTAAGGAGAGGGAGAAGATGAAGCAGAGGACAAAAGCCCAGGCGGAGAAGCATTGGAGGAGGGAGAAGAAAAGGCACGAGCTAGAGAAAGAGAGACTGGCAAGGAACAAACAAAGGAAAGAGAGAAAAAAACGAGTGAATCGAGAGACTGGCGGAGTGCCGGTCGGACTGGGGATGGAGGGGCATGTGATCAACGAGAACGCCCAGAACAAGGAGATGATTTCAACGACGCAGAATGAGCACGTCGACGAAGTCAAAGTCCTGAACCCCGGATCCGAAGCCACCGAGATCAAGTCCTCTGATGGCGTCGTCGTCAGAATGAGCGTCAAGGGGCCTGCAGAGTTGTCAGAAGAGCCCAATCCGATTCCTATATCTCAGAAGAAACCAGCGGAGGAAATCACCGCCGACAAACTCGTCGAGCCGCTGGAGGAAGTGATCAAGGTTGCCGAAGCAGAAGACCGCGCCAACGAGCCAGAAGATCTTCCTGACAAGGAATCCGCAGAGCCCGAGAGCACCACGTCTGGAGCCAACGGCGCATCGGTTCAAGCCAGCGGCCCCAAGGTCATTACGGACATCAAGCCGTTGTCGAAATCGCCTCCACTGTCTCGTCCACAGCACGAGATCTCCAAAGACACCAACTCCGGCTACGAAAACGCTTCTGTGACCAAAGCACGAAGGGGTCCTCAATCTACCATGGTAAATGGACCTTGCCATCGCAAGCCTCCGCGTAGCGACACGCTCAACACCACAGCCGCGATGCTGGGTATTGGAAGTGGCGCTGATGGAAGCGAGTACGACGTGCAAGAAGAAGACGGAGACGACCTCCGAGACTTTGACAGCGAGCGCGAAAACGTTTATATCAGCAAAGACCACCTAAATGACGGCGGAGAACCTGTGAACGACGACGAAGTCTCCGACGCAGACTCCTTTCCCCCATTCGATTGGAACTCGGAGCTCGACATGTCGCCGTACTTAAGCAGTAGCGACGACGCCGACTCGGACTCCTCCTCGACCCGCACCTTCGCACCCGGCCTCGGTCGACTCATCAGGCGGAACGTCGCCCGTGGTCGACGCCGAGGACGGTCCCGCTCGCCGCTCCTGAACCCGCCCCTCGACATTGACGGATCGAACATGAAACAACCCAACAATGACAGAGCGGAGTCCGACGGCGACGGACCCGAAGAGCCGTGGAACGCCGTGTGCGTCGTGGGACTGCGCGTCTACTCGACGTTGCAGGGCGCGGGGATCAAATTAAAAGTCGTAAGGCCCAGTGGATATTCCGACGACGAGGAGGCCGCTGAGCCACACAAGACCGCAAAGGGAGCCAAGAGCGAGAAGGACGTGGAGAAGAAAGCAGGAGCAGACCCAGTCTTGGATCCAGACGACATCTCCAAGGGCGCCGTGGCTGCTGAGCCGGAGAGCACAGGCGTCGTCGTCGCCGGGGAGCGCGAGCGCGAGAGCGAGACACGCGACGTGAAGCCGGGGGACAGGGTGAAACTGGGCAGCAGCACCCGCGCCAGCAGCGGCGGTGGTAGGAACAAAAACAAGGATCTAAAGCTGGGTATCCGTCGTTCTCCTCCTCCTCTTCCTCCTCCGGGGGAGAAAAAGTCTTCGGCAAATTCATCAACACCGACGAGGAAGGGGAGGGGGAAGAAGGAGACTCAGCTTTCTCGGAGTTGAGATGAGATCTGGCTTCGACGGTGCCACCGGAAGGAGGAGTAGGAGGAACGTCTCTCCCGCAAGGCTACGACTGATTTGGATCGACATAATGACGGCGTCGAATTCGCATTCGCATTCGGATATTATGGGATTGCTGCTCACCCATTTCATTTCATTTCTTTCCTCTCCCGTTTCTTATTATCTCTTCTCTTCTCTTCTCCGACCTTCTAATCGTTCTCTTCCCTCGTTCTCTTCTCTGCATAGCATAGCGTTCAATGATCGAAAAGGACGGGCGTGTTGAAAATGGTCTATTTACATATAACGATGATATGACAGAATATGATTTAATGCGACGTGATATTATGAGAAACAATGAGATATGGCTCGACATCTCAATAATGACGGGGTCCATTATCCGCGCTGGGAGCACAGGTACCCAGTAAAATGAGCTTTGCCTATCTACATAGGATCACAATACTATTTTGTGCGTCCCCTTTTCACATACGTACCTAACCCTCTGATGGTGCCCAGCCACTCACTTCCTCATTCACTCGGACCCGAGTCGTTTGTTCCGTCATCCACTGAACATCATCTGCCTTGGCTTCCAACAGAAATAGGTTGCAACTCTGCTGCCACAGATCATATTCTCCAATCATATGAACAGGAGGCTGGATGTTGAGCTTTGAAGATGGCTCGCCTTGATTTGGAGCCGCCATTCTCCATCATAGACGTATGCTACTGACTCATGGGGAAATCAATCAGCCTCAATCTCCCGTGTTTTTCTGGTCTGGGGAGGCGCCAATCATATGAACATGCCTTTAGGTCTGGATTTCGATTTCCGGCGACGGTCGTAAATAGAAGCCGGGCGATAAACTGAATTGTTCATGTGATTAGCCAGATGTATGTTTGAGGCCGTTTCGTTGCGATTAAGACGAGGATACCATGACGGCTTCATCCAAGCACCTTCAATCCACCCTTTGTCTTTGGCTGTTTCTTGTGCACACCACCGTGCTCGACCTTCCCATGTCCTCCCGCTCCATGTTTGCCCTTATTTCCTGAATGTTTCAACGTTGTCGGTCGCACGTCTGTTACAGCTTTCTTCACCACAATCGGATGGCTGCCCACATACTTGCCATTCATATCTCTCGCAGCGCGGAAGTAATCGTCTCCATCGGCGAAACTCACGAATCCGTATCCTTTGGACTTTGTGGTCCGTTTGTCTCGGATAACTCGGGCTTTCTGGACCGAGGGGTATTGTGCGAAGGCTTTCAACAGGGAGTCATCGGTTACTTCGCCTGCGAGATTGCCAACAAAAATGCGGAAGTGTGCCGGGTCCCATTCTAAGAGGGTTGAATCGGTCCAGGTTGTGCCGCCGCCAGAGCGATGGACCGTTTTTGGGGCATCATCCTTGCTATGAGCCGTGGATTCTTTGTGGAATGTGCTTGTAACTGGGGTCGGGTTCGTGGAGGCGCCTCCTGTTGCTTTCGGTGTCGACGTACTGCTGGTGTCTCTACTCAAGTAGGCGCTTTGCCATTGTTGAACCTGGGCTTCGTAGTCGGCGTCATAGGCTGGATAAGGGCTGACTGAGGAAGACGTGTCCGTCGAGGGCACGAAGGGGTTACGGATCTGAGGGGCACTCGAGTACGATGCGTCATATTGAGGGAGCGACGTGGGTTGCTGATACTGTGCAGCAGAGCTGTAGGTGGTAACTGGAGCAGCAGCGTAATGCGCTGCACTGCTCGTGCGATAAGAGTTCGCTATCGACCGGGGGGCGAATGCTGTGAAGGCCGGTTTAGCAGCGGCGCTGCTTGAGGATGGTTTGAGACTGGATGCGGGGCTCACTGCAGAAGGCGGCGGTCGCGCAGGAAGGGAGGCTGGCGGTTGAGAGGTATTGAGACCTGGAGGGGCCGGATATGACATGATGAATGTTTGATCTGGCAGTGAAAACCACTGGTTGATGGGACGTACCACAGACCTCCTCAGAGGTTAGTCTTGCACCAGCCCGGCCGATAAATACGGTGGTTGAGACTGCTGGGTGGACGAACAGAATCTAACGTGCCGCAGACGAAACCTGATGCAAATGGATCTTGTAGCAGTCGTCTAAATCACATGGAGGTAGTGTGGTGACTTGCAGATGACGGGCTATCGAAATCTGTAGAAGAGGGTGTGTCGATCGCCGCAGGGCCTTTAGGGATCAACAACGATACCGAACGCCTGGCTGAAACCGACCGCCCTCTCCAGAAGAAGAAAGTTTGGCGATGGCGCTAGCTACAGAACGTTTAGGAGCAGTTCATACACGTGATAAGGCTTGGCATGCGAACTTTTCCTTGCGGAGGCAGTTGTTGAGGAGGCTCTGAGTCTTTTATTCAAAGAACCAATCGAGGAGCGAAGCCTTGCAGAGAGCTTTGGTTGAGGCGTCGCGCGTGGCAGTTCTATCAGTGGAGGAGACGTGTACTCCGTAGTACGCGGGTCTCTTGGAAGCGCGGGCCCGGCTGTTTTCGGACAGCTCGGAGCAGCATGTCGGACGTCGCAGTTAACAGCGTCATGATACTTCTGAGAAAGGCCTATCTGAAAGCTCGAAATGGTTCAATGCTGAGTCACCGAGGCCCTGGTTATTCACGAGTCCCAGCTGCACATGGCCTTGTGGCACATTGTTGCTGGCTTATAAGACCTGATAGACGTAATCCTCAACAGTAACAGCGACTCTTCATTGGGGAACTGACCGTGGCTCGATGAGTGGTCAAGAAGGCTAGTCCGGGTGGCAGGAGTAGTCAGCCAGCCGAGGGCGACTCAGTACCCAGACTTCCGAAGCGTAGGTCGGTGGTAGGTTGTAACCAAGTGGCAGAGTGGGTTGTACTGGGTAGAGCAGTCTGTTGTGACTGCTGCCCCTCCACCATGAGAAATTTGTTTGGTGGGGTTGAAGCCGTGCCTGAGCGGCCCTCCATGCCCATTGCAGCCCATTGCCAGCTCTAATCATCATATTATTACTCCCCATTCCCCTGTTGCACCTTTCTTTTCTCTTTCTGAACATTCGTGCCTCTCGTCTTTTTCGGTGCATTAGACAGAGACTCGTCTTGTGAACTTCAAAACTTGTTCTTGAATTCCTGTTGAACCTATCTATACCTAGATCTTTTCAATCTTCCCTTACCGCCGTCAACATGTCTGGTCCAGTGTACGTCCTCAACCCAAAACTCTCTCCCCCAATTCCCCTTGTATTGAATCTGCGCCTCAAATTGACATTCGCCGCATCATATAATTACACCCGATTGACGAGCAGGATGCTGACTATAGAGCGCGACTGGCTGGCCTCAAGGTCGGCCCTGCGCAGGCCGAACCCAGTGGTGATTTTGGTCTCATTGGCCTTGCGGTCATGGGTCAGAACTTGATCTTGAACGCTGCCGACCATGGTTTCACCGTTGTTGCCTTCAACCGAACCGTTTCCAAGGTCGACCGCTTCCTCGAAAATGAGGCCAAGGGTACGGAACAATTCCCGTCCGTAGCGAAGAGCCTGCTAACCGAGACTTCCCCAGGCAAGTCCATTGTCGGAGCCCACTCGATCGAGGAATTCGTCTCCAAGCTCAAGAAGCCCCGCCGTATGATGCTTTTGGTCATGGCTGGTCCTGCCGTCGACGACTTCATTGAAAAATTGCTACCCTACTGCGACAAAGGCGATATCATTATTGACGGTGGAAATTCCCACTACCCGGACAGCAACCGCCGCACAAAATACCTTGCAGAGAAGGGCATTCGCTTCGTCGGAACTGGTGTTTCTGGCGGCGAGGAAGGTGCCCGTTATGGCCCCTCTCTGATGCCTGGCGGTAACGAGGAGGCCTGGCCATACATCAAGGATATCTTCCAAAGCATTGCTGCCAAGTCCGACGGCGAGCCCTGCTGCGACTGGGTCGGCGATGAAGGTGCTGGACACTATGTCAAGATGGTTCACAACGGTATTGAATACGGTGACATGCAATTGATTTGCGAGGTGAGTCGACTGGGTCTATTCCTATGAGGGTGCGTCCCATTGACCGCATGCAGGCGTACGACATCATGAAGCGTGGTCTCGGAATGAGCTACGCAGAGATGGGTGACGTTTTTGCCGAATGGAACAAGGGTGTCTTGGACTCGTTCCTCATTGAAATCACCCGAGACGTCCTGCGCTACAACGACGACGATGGTAAGCCTCTTGTCGAGAAGATTCTTGACTCTGCTGGTCAAAAGGGTACCGGCAAGTGGACTGCCATCAATGCTCTTGATCTTGGCATGCCTGTCACGCTGATTGGCGAGGCTGTCTTTGCTCGTTGCTTGAGTTCCATCAAGGATGAGCGTACGCGTGCTTCCAAGCTGATCGATGGCCCCAAGCCATCCTTCACCGGAGACAAGGCCGCTTTTCTCAAGAACCTCGAACAGGGTCTCTATGCTTCCAAGATCATCTCATATGCCCAGGGTTTCATGCTGATGCAGACGGTAAGTTCAAATGGAGAATCTCCTGGCTCGACATGCTAACTCGACGTGACAGGCTGCCAAACAGTACGGCTGGAAACTCAACAAGCCATCCATTGCGCTCATGTGGCGTGGCGGCTGCATCATTCGATCTGTCTTCTTGAAGGACATTACCTCTGCGTACCGTGCTGACCCTGACCTTGAAAACCTGCTGTTCAACGATTTCTTCAACAAGGCCATCCACAAGGCACAAGACGGCTGGAGAGACGTGATTGCATTTGCCGTCAAGTCTGGTATCCCCATGCCGGCCTTCAGCACCGCCTTGGCCTTCTTTGATGGTTACCGCACCAAAGACCTCCCGGCCAACTTGCTCCAGGCTCAGCGCGACTACTTCGGCGCTCACACCTTTGTGATCAAGCCCGAGTATGCCAACGAGAAATACCCCAAGGGCGAGCACGTCCACGTCAACTGGACTGGCCGTGGTGGCAACGTCTCTGCTTCCACCTACAATGTCTAGATGCGTCGTCCGTGACCAACCCGTCTCTCTTTTTCGTATGTCTGCGAGCATCATGTTGGAAGACAGGGCATTCGAATACACGTCCATGCAAACTGTGTTGTGCGTGGCACTCTGCTTGGAGGACTTCAGGATTGCATCTCTAAGGCATAGATAGTGTTCATGATTGGGCCTTTTTTTGTGCCTGGAAAATAAAACTTGTATCCTGGGCTCGCCTATGTTCTCTCCGCCGAGCCGCCCCTTTCTCGCGCCCGCTCTGCGGGTATCGGTAAAACTTCAAGTCCGATGGGCCAATCAAACGAGGCTCGTATCCCGCTCGGTCTCCAGACTTTCCCTATCCCCTTCTTGCGAAATAAGTTCGTCTACCAGAACTGCGACTGAACCCCGTCAGTTGCGGCCTCTCGCGCTCATCAACTGTCCAGGTTGATCGACCACGCGCTTCATTTTCTCTTCGCTTTTGCTTCTCCATTCCCAGTTCCCAAAGCATTGGCATCGGGCGCCTGGCGTATCAATTTGGCTTTGGATTTTGGGCAACCGAGCAACGTGACTGCAGCCACGAGCCTGGCCTGTCACTGCCTCACGTTGACTTTGATTTCGACGACTCGAGGCCCACGTCGCTTCTTTCTGCTGGCCTCCCTCCCCGCATACCCACGACGTGCGCAATCGGGTAGGAAGCGCATAAGTTCTTGTGGTGGAGTCACTTCATACCTCGCCTTCGTCTGCGGGCCCCTATCGCATGATGATGGCAACAGACACCAGACGCCAGAATGCAGGAAGAGTGCCGGTTGCTTTGCCCAAGGGTGAGCCAGCTCAGCCTGCAGCATCTTCAGTCTCTCAGGATGTCAGTTTGCAATTAGCGATTGGAAGTCGGTAAGACTGCGCTCCACGAGATCAATTTGTCTCCAGTCGCTCACAGCCGCCATAGTGTCCGCCTTACCACTGCTGCGCCAAACCAAACGACCGTGGAAGGTACTGTCTACACAGCTGATCCCCTGACCAACCTTCTTGTGGTGAACACCAATACAAATTCTGCCATTCCCATTACCTCCACATCCCTCGTCGCACCACCTGGCGCCTATCGAATCATCCCCATCTCGCAAATTAGCAGTTTCCAACTTATCTCGTTGCCTCAACCCTCAGCCGAGTCTGCGAGCATTGCGGTGCTTAACACAGTCGACGCCAATGCTGTGCAAGCCCGGCTCGCGAGGAACATAGCTGCCCAACAAGCCGCACAAGCCCGCGTCGGTCCCAAAGGCACTAGCCCAATAGACCAAGCACTGTTCGATGCCCTCTCGCGAACACACCCAGCTCGCTGGTCTGGCAACGTGATGGTGATCTCGGATACTTTCCTGATCGATAAACCCTATGGCGCGGCAAATGTTCGGCATGCTGAGGGTCGAGACGGTGATCTTGACCGAATGAAGAAGGTGGTAGACATGGAGCGGCAGAAGATCACACTGAGATTTGCAAAAGGATCGCTCGATGGGAAGCTAGGATCTGAGGTTTCGCCTGTCAAAGCGGCTTCCGCCGCAGGCATGAAGAAGGGTGGCTAAGGGGCACGGTTGGGATTAAAAACCGAATTTCTGGTATACAACGGAGGAAGTGGGAGGGGCGGTTACTTGTGCGGAGTCTCGCGCAGGAGCCACGAAGAAATACACGCGGGTCCTGGATATTGAGACGCATTGCTTGGAGTCACCATCAGGATATCAACCAGCACGGCGCAAAGCGCTGACGACTTTTGACGCCCTAGTAATTGCGCTTCGACCAGCCCGTCGGCCTTCTCCAAACAAGAGCCTTCACCACTATCAGTTTGTGGAGAACACATTGTTGGAGCAGCAGGATAAACAGGCACGCGTTCCACCTCTCCATGAACTTGGGTCGAGAAGAATGCTGACGGTTGTTGTGCATTGATCTCGACCAATCAAACGTCAATAACAATATTGTGCAAATGTCGTCGTTCTCGTATGGCTCGTATTTGAGTGTACACAAAATACGGGATGTTGGTGAAGTACTCGGTCGCCGTACTGAGTACGTGTCCCAATTATCCACCCTCGACTTGCAGTGCTAACCGACAAAGGCGACTCAGATGCAGCCGGACAATTTTGTGCGGGGCAAGCGGAGCAGGTCTGGAGTACCTCGTACTCGGTAATAAACTTTCAATCAACTCGCCCCTTTTCGACCGTCAGCCTTGCGGACGCGAAGTGCCTACACCACTAATATATAAATATATAAATAGGAAGGCACTCGCTGAAAGGACAGGCAGACAAACATCTCGCAGGATAGACCAATGCTGTCAACAATGTGGAGACTTATCCGTTTCACAGCCCGTCCGATACAGAGAAAGCTGATGCGAGCAAAACAGACTTGAAACGAGGCTCCCTGATACCTGAAGCGCTCGAGCCTCCAAGCAAAACTGATGGCTACCTCTGCCCTTTCAGTCCAGAAAGCGACCCATCGAGGTGACGCCAGGTCACGCACCAGGTTACTCCAGCATACCAAGCCCAGTATACGCACCACGTCTGCGAAGGCACAACGGATTTCGAGTCTGCTATATCTAAGACTGGAATGAAGTTGTTCCGGATTGCCGATCGGAGAGCATCGAAACCGTCTTTCACTTCAAGCGTTTCATGGTCAGGGGATCCAGTCTCGAGCAACATCCAAACCTGGGCAATGTATCGCACTCTGATCGGCTCAGCGCGGTCACCGGCGGCATCATTTTGGCGGCTGGCATAGTCAAGGCAGCTAATGAGCTTAGGTTGATGGTCCGAGGCATCAGTATAGCACAGCGACCACTCCAGAGTTGTTCGAGTTCCGGCCAGGTTTCAGGTTCGCCATTTTTGACCTTTACGCAGAGATATCGTTGAGTGCTGGGCAACAGGAAGCGAAAGACCCCTTGTTCATTGTCTGGCAAGGTCACATGCTCTATTAAATTGCCTCTGCCATCAGACCAGACATGGCTAATAGCCACGTAGGCTATTCCCTGCTTGTAACCAACGATCGGGACCCGATCATGGTGGAACTTGATCAGAGGGAATCCACCGCCCCCAAATGCCGTGACTGTCTCAGCAAGTTGCACTCCAATATAGGGACACGGCCATTCTAACCGCTGATAATCGCAACTCATATCGCGGCGTCTGCAATAACTTTAATCGTGGATGACTTCATATTTGTCGTGATTAATGTTCGAAGTAACGCCGGCACTCATGTCGCATTTGTTGCGACCTTTGCACAATCCGAAACCCGGTAGTAGCGTCGCGTAGTATAGGCCTCCCAATCCCAAACTCGAAAAAATCCGCCGAGTCACGTTTGGACACCATCCCCCATCGTTCAACAACTTGAGCTCAAATGCCCGACACTCTGCATGAAAGTAATTGTCACCAAGCTGAGACTGTTGCCGGGGGAAGATAACTCTGTAGTAATTGAGACTCTGTACAAGGACCGACAGAGCCAAATGAACAGGCATCGGGACAATATAACCACCAAACTTCAAGAGAAAGTCTAAATCCATGAGAATTGCAGCGGCATCCTGCAAACAACGAGTGAACTGACTCGCCCACGCCGCATCAGCTTTCCGTTCGTCCTCCTTGCCCAGGAACTCTTTGGAAACCGTTTGTAGAGTAATTTGTTTGATCGAGGTAACTTGACCGTCAGGCCCTGTGGTTGTAATCATCTGGGAGACCTCATGCCGAAATACTGGTCACCTTGAGGCTTCCTATAGGATTCCGAAAGTATCCCCGTCTGGATGAAGGCCCCGACGACCATACTGACAAATGCCTCATTCTCAGGCAGGTCATCCGGAGAGATATCTCCGGTCACGGTAAAGGCGAATTCAAAGAATCGATCACAAGCCTCAGCGAAGTCTCCATTTCGAAGTGGTGCAATGTTCCATCCCTGTCGTTCATCGTAGCCTTGGAACCCTTGATTGTCATATTCCGGACCGCCTAGGTCTGGGACAAGCATATGCATCAAGACATTGTCCGGGATTAGTATGCAATCCATTGAGAGGCCCTCGTCGATTCAAAATGAATTCTCTATGTCGAAGATTGATGTTATGGCAGCTGAGGTAGCGAGGCAGAACATCGGCAGCAGAGCTCGGGCGCGCTGCCTGAAGGGCGACTGGGACCGTCGCTTTATGTGCTGGCCCTGCACCTCTCATTGGCAGCCATCCTTGAACGCGAGTGAATGCCATGCCACCTCCCCGAGCGAAACTCGGGGCATTAGATCCAAGAAAGAGAACCGAGCCATGGCTAAGCCACGCCTCGACATCCTAGGCAAATGCTTAGGCGGTTGACTCTATCTGCGACCAAACCTGAGGGAATACTATGTCCCTAACCTCTACCAATTGAAATATATAGGCGATAGTCTACGCTTTGTACTGTCCCTTCGTACTAATTATATGGAAACGAGGTAAGCAAGACTACGAACAGTTTCAAACAGCCTGTCTCTCCCTCAGCTGCGGAGTCGTCTCTGAACTACTTGCCGCACTATATATAGGACCACAGACGAATTCCGAGCTGCGCATTGATCATCCGAATATTTACAATTATGCTGCATTTTTCGTGCTGGCCATGCCTGGCAGTTCTGTCCCCCAAGAGCACGACGACCATTGCTATTACTCTTGTTTATAGTACACCCAGCCAGCTTGGAGTCCCTGGTGCCTATGAGATTCGGCCCTAACCCTGAACCTTCTTCCTGTCTAACTGAGTTCCACTCAAGAGCTCCCATTCAGTATGGCGTGCGGACAGCTTTTTGTGTCTAGGTCACATGTTCATGCTATCCGTCATGAGAGGAGAAGAGACCAACCTGATCGGGCCACAGCAAGGTGGAGAATGGAATGAGAGATCAATATGCATTCAGACGTAACATTGAAATCGGTTTTCGGCCTTCAACAGATTGCGAGTCCCTATAGGCGCAAAGGCTGCTATCAGAGACTTAGTAGCAAGGTATACTTCTTACCCATTCGTGATCAGGGCCTCTCTTTAGATATCTACTAACACGAAGGCCTTTGTACTAGGTCAGGGCAACGGGTTAAAACGGTGGATACAATTTTTAACGGAAATCTTCAACTCGCGCAGAGTGATGTTCCAGTCTCAATTACAATCCTCATATTCTTATTAGATGGCGGCCGGAGCTAGACTAGAGCGCCGACTAATCCGACCACAGCAACCACGAACACCTCTTGCGAGAGCTTCTTGTGTTCAGCGCCGGCACTGCTTGTTGTACTTGCGACCGAGGCTGTCACGCTGGCCTGGGATCCTGACGTCGATGAAGCTGAGTCTGTCGCGGTCGCCGCCGCCCCTGGATCGCCGCAATATTTCGACCCTAGGGACATCATATCACTCGTTGATGGTATGGAGTCTCCACAGATGGATGTGCTGCAACTATTATTGATCGAGGGAAACACGTTAATCAGGTGCGGTCAAGTGCAGTGCCCTTGAGAGACGGTGTGGGCTGGGTAACAAGAGGGATGGGCATACCTGAGAGCTGCGCGAATATAACTTCATTCGCACAAGCTCAGAGCAGCAGAATTGGTAAGCGTGGTCGCGCACTGCACGACAGAGCCAAGGCATTGGAGGACAGACCTGCAATCGAGACTGTTAGTGTGTCTTTTATGCATCACTTGGAGTGAGGTGAATGAGGGCTGGTAGAGGTTTCTCAGACCCAGGAGAGCCCGTCGTGGTGCGATCCATCTGTACCGCTGCCATGTGGACGACAGCAAGAGGCACACCGAGTAACGCGATTATCAATCTCATCTTCAAGCTCTCGGAGAAGACAACCTTGGGATGTCGAGAAAGAATGCCCGGTTGCTCTTTTTTCGCAGATCAGGAAGACAACTGAGAGGAAACCGATCGGGGTCATGTGGCGGAGGGTTCTGGCCGAATTCATGAGGATAGAAGCGACATACTGCCTCTCTCCTCTGAAAGGGGGCCCCGGAAGAGAGAGCCTCTCAAAACACTTAATCCCCTCCCACGATCACGATGAGGGCAGACAGAGTTCGCTATACGAGGCCAGTACATATACAGTGGCTCGGCGAAAAGCTGCAAAAACTCAGAGGTCAGGCCGTGGCCTGAGCCTTTCGCGAGCATTGTGTATTAGAATTTTTCTCTAACTCTGCAGACCTTCCACAATCAGTCTCATTTGCATCCTTTCCCGATGTGGATATTACCACGTCCGTGCGTGGGTACTAGCAAAGAAGGAAAGAAACTTCTTGTATCGACAACGAAGCAGCCCTCTCCTTCTTGGCCCCTTAAGCGAACAATCGTCGGGTGAAATAAAGCTCGGAGAATGACGAGAATGGGACAAGCTTCTCGCACGGTACTAAAAGCCCGTGTTTGCTGTAGCCAAGAAAGCTTCACAGACACAAGTCGTCAGCTTATCACCACATGTCACCCTATGAAGTGGGCCTCCCTCAACCGATGTTCCCGCGTCTTCTCGTGTCTAAGCGTGCAGCTGAATGAGCATTTTCCGTCTGGCTCTTCGCTAAAACCACATGGCTGGACCGTAAACACGAGGTCGAAGCGAAAAGTTCAAACTCGAGCCCCAATTCGACACCCCAACTTCGTGTTTTGTCCCGGTTTTGTCAAAAGGATTCGTCTCCGGTGCGGCTAATGGGCATACGGACGAGGACGTAGGGCTGACCGCGAAAAGGGGTATCGCTCTCGCGCAGACAAGGCAGAACCATTAGTATGGTAGCATTCATTACCGTTGATTACCTCTACCCCCTTGCGTTTTCCACACCTGAGCTAATGTGAAAGCAAATGTAGATGCTCATGCTAATTTGTAAATAGTTCAGCCGCTGCAGATGGAAGGCAGGATAGCGGGGAACACAGCCTTACCATGGGGCCAACAACTACTAGATTTCATGCACCATACACCCGAGAAAGAAGGAGAGAGTGTGTGGGAGTGAAAGCAGGTCTGCTACATTAGTCAAGACTAGTAAGCTTTTATGGTTCAGTGCTTGTCGCGTGGTTTAGTGATACCGAACCCTCAGAGCCCTCTTCTCGTCCATAAAAGGTCTTACCCTGCCGACTTTCAGCAGCAACATTGGGCCACAATGTAGTGAGCCAGTGTCCAGCCTGTACTCTTAAGGACACGAGAGACATCTGTGCCGCCTGAGCCCTTCCAACTGCTAGAGGTACTGTTGCCTGGTCCTCTTTGAACCTCAACAACATCAAAAAATGGTTCCCTTTCTCCTTCTTCGTCCTCCTCCTCTTCTTGTTGAAACTGTGTTTTCTCTTCTTCGATGGCATCCCCTCCAGGGATTTTTTCTGCTGTGTTGACCATATGCCCATTTCTAGCATGTTGCTGCCACGGCTGCTCAAGAGCGCTGCAATGCCCTTGGCTGTCGGTCCAAGGACAGCAACCGATGCTCGACGGAGTATGCCACCGATAGCTGGGCTTACAGCGGAACCAGCTGGGAGTAGCCTGCATACCAGGGAGCGACGTGCTGCCGCGGGTCGCAGGGCTGGTGGTGTCTCGCAGGGATTCAGTACGTCAAGCACGACATCGTGGCGTATCATTGCTGCCCCGACGACAACTGTAATGTCTATTGGAATGGTACCGATACCGTGACAGTGTCTACATCCACGACCACGACGCCAATATCGACTTCGACACCAGTATCGACATTGACATTGACATCGACATAGGACCTCCCGCCCGCCGTCACCAAGCCAACAACAAAAACCAGGCCTACGACAACAATTACGAAGACGAGCACGACTAAAAAAAAAAAAAATATTCAATGGGTGCAAAGAGTAGCAGTACTTTGACGCGAACAAGTACCAGCAGCAAAAGTACCAGCAGCGTTATCGCACCAGCCGCGACGCCAACGAAATGCAATCCGTGCGACACCCGCAGCCAACTTTCATCCTCCAACAGACGTCGTCCAGCCTCGCCGCAGAGAATGGAACCTACACGGGCCTCTCCTCCGCTTCCGGCAGTGCCGGAAGCGAACACAAGGTCTTCTTCGGCCTCACAACAGTCAAGGTGAGTAAGTTCACGTTAAACAAGGCATGTGGCCTCGTGGACCTCAACCACAATTTCGAAGCCGTCGCAAACATCCACCTCCACCTTCTCATTTCCGTCACCAATGCAGCGACACTATTCCTAGACGCGCCCGTCAACGTCATGGTGATGGACTACGCCGCACTTACCTGCGACATCGCCATTACAACAACAAGCTGACGTGCGCGTTGAGAGCAGAGGAGGACAGTACCAGCGAGAAGTGGTTCTCCTGCGCAGGGGCCTTGGGCATCGGGTCCAAAGCCGGCACAGGCTGTGTGAAAATCACGCTGACGCCGTATTTTGCCAAAGCTTGATTGATGGGCTTCAAAGCGCGAAATATTTGCATACTTGAAAACTGAACAATTACTCGGTAGTCAATTGGATTTCGACTGCTAGGCTCAGCCCCGTCTTTCTCGTCGTTGTCCTAGACTCTACCTAAGTAGGATGCAGCGTTGGCAGGACTACCCAGTACTGAGTATGTCCTAACTAGTCCTAGGCTATCTGTTGACATTGTCGCGAGAGCGCTACTGTGGGAAACCACCTGAGACGCTAGGCGTTTCACCAACTGCGGAAACTACCTCAACCTCGTTGTTCTCGCAGACCTGTGACAGGATGGCGACGGAATAGGAGGATTCAGGAATGCTCTTCGGGGTACAGGCCAACGTATATATAAACAGGCAGAGTCTCTCTGAATAGCCAGAGGGACAGGACACAATCAAGCAGATAGATCCACAACTGTTCTGTGTACAACACTATCCCTATATTAATAATAATAGTGTTTAGCCTCGCAATCCCCATTTTAGAATAGTTTCGATTCACGAAAAGTTGCTAGCTGAATTCGGAATAGTCTTAATGGGTACTGAATAACTTTAGTATTGCTAATAATATAATATACTGTAACAAGGCAGGGTAGCTGTGTTGTGCTGGGCTGATAGAGTGGTAGCAGGGGGAGAGTTGTCTGGTCACATGTCAAACCAAAATGGGCTGGTAGGGGGAGTGCGGAACAGTTTACAGGGCTGGCAGAGTGCCATTCTTTACAGTTTGAGCAGAGTATAATGACTCCCATGGCCTTTCGGTGCCGTCTACCTATTGTCGGTCCTGTCCTGCTCCTCGATGCCGCCCCCGTGCTAGGCGTGCGTTGTCCTAGCCGCCGCCTCTCTGGGTGGTGTTGATGGTGTTGCCCTATCAGCGTTAACCAGATACGCGTTCTCGATTCCCAACCTGCTGGACAGGTCTCTATGCGTTGTTGCACGTGCACGCCGAACCCTGAGTGCTCTGTTACAGTACGTACAGTGCCTGGGGGTTCAGGGACTAGGACTAGGGCTAGTGGGACGATAGTCATAATGGGGAAGCTATTCCCTATACTCGGTACCGAGGATTTCGGCTACAGTCTTTTGCCGCAAGTTAGGGGTCCTTCCGCCCTTTGTTATAGGTTGCCGAGTGGAACCCAAAGCCTACCAGGCGGGGCCCAAACAAATTTCCGCGAATGCTTTAGTTCCGGTTTCGGTGCCGGAAACTTCGCGTCGGCGGCATGTTGCGGTCAGGTATTTTGGGCCTCTTTTGGCCCAAGCTCTTGTTTGGAGCTAAGTGTCGTATGACTAGTGACGGGGAACGATGGAAAAATCCGCCGTGGTGCTGTGGAAGTCCGTTGATAGAAAGGTGCTCCAATTTTCCAACTCGAGGTCGAAAAAGGAGCTCATGTCATCCTAAGATCAGGAGCATCAGTATCGCCGTGGCGAGGTTGCCTTTAAAACCACATGCGGCGCGATGAAGACTTACGGTGGTCTGGTCACTGAACGGCTGATCTTCAATCCCAAGATATTGATCGGCCACAGCCACGTTCTCCGATAGCTTTTGCTGAAGGCGGGAGAAATCTTGGTCGTAAGTCACGTCGGTGTTGCCTGCGTTCAGTCCATATGCTCTCTCTGTGGCTTCTCGGGCGAGGGTGGCCATCTCTCTCGCAAAGCTGATGGAAATTCCAGAACCGGTTGCAAATTTCACCCGCGCGAAGTATCCCGCGCCCACCTCCATCAGCGCAAGATCAGACTGAATGCCAAGTCTCTTGGGGTTTTGTAGAATGTATATAAAGAGATTAATTAAAGCATACATCGGTCCGAAAAAGCTCAACCTAAAATGAAACAGTGTTGGCGGTTTGGTTGCGAAGGAAGGTAGGATACTCACGGGACAGGAGTGCTTGCATCGAAACGTATATTTTCAGTTCCCAAAATGGCCTGGCGACAGACCTCTGCCACAACCTGCGTCGATGTCTCGATCTGATCACGTAACTCAGCATGAGGGGTTAAGCCACACATACTCCTACTCCAAGGATACGTCAAAGAAGTATGGATGTCGAGAGTTATGCTCTGAATGGCGCCACGAAGATACATGATCTGCTGTGGCGTCATTCTGGATGATAGTTGGGTCGGACAAGGGGCAGAAGGACAAGATATTATCGGGTCAATCGAGCGCTTCAATACGTTGAGTTGCTCATCGAGCTCAGCGACGGATCTCACCAAAGCCTCTGGGCCCTGCTGAAAGGCCTGAACCGTAGAGAGTCTTTTAGAGACCAATGATGAAAGTTGCGACAGTCTGATCAGAGTATTGCAGTACTCGATGTTCACAGTGCTCTCGGGAGGGGCGGATGTTGGTACTTGACAACTGACGTCGTCATCATCAATTAGCTCAAGCAAGGTCAGCATGGCAATTCCAAGGTGCCCATTTTTTCCGAAGGACAGAAATGGGTCACGTACTGAATGGCGTCCAGATTGAGAAACGATTTGTTTCTCCAAACAATATATGGCCCAAAACAAACAACTGCGTAGGGAGTTTTCATATTCGGTCAGATTCCAGGAGGCGATCGCTTGTCGATGGAGCCCTTTCGCGATGCCAAGTCGTACAGCTATACCACAGAGCACATATTCGAGACAAGGACTAGCAATATTCTGGGTAAAATAGGCCTGGAATGCCGTTATTAGCGATTTGAATATTGCTCGGCACGTCACCCTTACCATTAGCGTCAAAGCTTGCACACCAACAATCGAGGTTCGGAAGTATAGTATTTCCGTATGCACTGACAACGCATTTTCGAAATAACCCCACGCCGATTGATTGGCTTCCTGAAAGGAACCGCAATTTGAAAGCTCGATTCGACATCCGAAAGCGTAGATAGCGTTTCGGAGGGCATACCAAGCGGGATCGGTATCCATAATGTCTCTGTTGAAGTAACCTTTGAGTTGCGTGTCGAACCAGGGCCGGTGCACGATCCCTAGAGCAGATTCAAGTCCCTTCTCGAAGAACGCTGGCAAGTGTTACGCTTGGTTAGAAGCAAAACGGTCAAGGCTAGTTGCGGCTGTTACCTCGAGTATATCTCCACGCTGTCTCTTGATCTGGCTCTGGCTTTCGCTTTTTCGACAGCATCTTCTCGATTTTAAGGCGGCTCGTGATGTAGTTAGTAAAAGTCCTCGCAGATGTATTGAAGCTCGAGCTTCCCGTCTTGCTCGCCACCCATTGGATTCCTGGTCTTGAACAGATAGACAAGAACGATCTGGGCCCTAGAATCACTTAGCACTCAAGGAAACATTAGGCCGGTCGCCCCGAACCGTGATATTCCCAGTTAGACTTCGAAGTCGCTGTCAGTCAATCTGGATGCAAACGGAATGCTCGAACGACCTACTGTTTCACTCGACGAGATACTACTTCTCTCTCTGATTTGTTCAGGGCTGCTCTCCGCGAGGTCCACCGCCTCAGCGCTATTGGAAGGGGTAGGATGATGCCCAGAACTCCTATCAAGTGTTGAAGCCGTATCGGCGAGGGCGGGATGCGTTTGAGGTATCAATGATACCGAGTCCATAAGCCCAGGAGGATTTGTCGTCTTGTACGAGTGGGGCAGGGTGAAGCAGGACGGGCTCTGGGTTTCTTCACCGTCCGTCCTCAACGAAGAGGACAAGTTAACAGGCAGCACTGAGTCTAACGAATCTCGGTCATTTCTCCCGGTAAATCTAGACAAGTTACTGCTTAAAGCTGCTGGGGAGTCATGTAGATGAATGGGATTTGTGGTGGTGGGCTAAGCAAAATGAGCGGCGACAGAAGTCTGATGGATGGGCTTACTACTTACAGCATATCTTTGTTGCTTGAGGAGTGTTTCTAGCTGCTCCAACCTCTCCACTAAATCTTTGCCTTCTCTGCTTCCGTCCGCAACACGCCATCGACGAGGTGTGGTTGAAGTACAATGTTGGCCTCGATCGAGACAGTTTGTACATGGGCCACCACCCTCTCCATTACCTAGGTAGAATCTAAGCATCTGGCTGTCATCTCGTTGAGAGTAAGGGCATACAGCGAATCTTCTTCGCCCTGCAATAATTACATGCCACGATGCGTTTGGGCCTCGCATTCTGAGCCCGTTGAGGTCGAGGAACGGTAGGAGAGACCGGTGCGGCGGACATCATCGTCATCATCAGGCGCAAGCAATGCTCTAGGCAATGTTGCACCGGCAATTTCGACGTGGGAGCTCTTGTAAGAAAGGAACCACGAGGCGGGGAAAGCCGGGGAGTGAGAAGCTGTGGAGGTGGGACTGAGCGTCTTGGCGGCCATTCGAGGCTCCTGGTTCAGATGCTGCCTCTCATCGCATGCCATGACCAATAAATCAGTCTCAAGCCTGCCGAGGAACGCCAATTTCGGGCAGCTAAAACCTGCCGGCCGAGATTTGCCGACTAAAAGCGGTATGTTATACGAGATAATCGACGGGGGAATAGACCGAGAATAAGGCGGGCGAAATGATCTGGATGCGCTGACACTATCGCCAGTACTACGGAGCCTTCGATGCTGAGGCCGTGTGCCTAACATGTAGATGAAGAAACTTCGTGTGATTCAGTTTCTTCATAACCTCAGTGCTTATCTGTTGGTCCCTCCGTAACCCAGTGTTTTCTACTTTGCAAAGTTCCAAAAACATGCTCACCAACGGAGAAACAACCCTAAGTCATGACTACTTAGGTCAGGAGTGCCATATTTTACCAAAGGGGACTGTTCTCATAGCCGGCGGCGGTCCTGTCGGCTTACTTCTGGCCAAAGTACTGTCACACTATGGCACCAGGTCCGTTCTGTTCGAGCGCAACCAGACCACCACCCGCTGGCCCAAGATGGATCTTACAAATGCCCGCTCCATGGAACTGTTTCGCAAGCTAGGTCTAGCTGATGACCTGAGGCGGCAGGGGGTCCTCGCCCACATCGACCAGCCTGTGTTGGTATCGTCGGGTCTCTCCGCGAAGGAACCTATAACAAGGTGGGATCTCCCGAGCGTTGAGATGTTCCGAAAACAGATTCGAGAGAATAACGACGGAACTAAGCCCTTGGAACCTTGGCAGAGGCTGTCGCAAGCGATATTCGAGAAGTGGTTGAAAGCTATTTGCGATAAGGATCCTTTGATCGATCTCCAGTTTGGCTACAAGGTTGAATCAGTCCAGGAGGAGAAGGATCACGTCAAGACAACCGTCACATCCGCGGACTCAGGCGCCTCTTTTCAGTTTTACTCGGACTATGTCGCTGGCTGTGACGGTGCATCCAGCAGAGTCCGAAAGTCGCTGGGTCTTCCTTTAGACGGGGGACCGGTGTAAGTCTCTCTATACAGCGTGTTTAAATCCTCTTTACTGAAATTTGGCAGCCCGACGTGTGTTCTTCTCGTCCATTTTAAATCTCGTGACCTTGCCCGCCTACATAAGCAGGGCCAGTTCTGGCATGTCTTTCTCCTAGCCGAACACGGCGGCTTTGGCGGAGCCGTCATCGCCCAGGATGAAGTCGACACCTGGACTACTCACCTTTTTCTACCTGTAGATGCAGAACCGGAAAAGAT
Source organism: Cladophialophora bantiana CBS 173.52 (assembly GCF_000835475.1). Taxonomy (NCBI): domain Eukaryota; kingdom Fungi; phylum Ascomycota; class Eurotiomycetes; order Chaetothyriales; family Herpotrichiellaceae; genus Cladophialophora; species Cladophialophora bantiana. Next base: position 1,076,683 of record NW_015971588.1, read on the forward strand.
CGACTCACGAGACGCCGTGTATAGAGTTCTCGGCGGCATTTACGGAGAATATCGAATCGAAATCGACGAAATTCTTGTTCGCTCTGTCTGGCGACCGAATATCGCTGTGGCTCGCCGCTGGAGCAGCCCAAACTACCGTGTCCATATCGCTGGCGATGCAGCACATCAAAATATCCCAACTGGAGGCTATGGAATGAATATGGGCATTGCTGACGCCTTCGATCTGGGATGGAAGCTTGCTGCTGTCATCAATCGAACAGGTGGCAGCGACTTACTCGAGTCTTACGAGTTGGAGCGAAGGCCCGTAGCGCTTCGAAACGTCGAGCGCTCCGGCGTCCACTTCCAGGTCCACGCCAGTCTCGGAGAACTTTTAGCTGGTCGGGATCCGCACAGTATTGATGAGGACACAGAGGACGCATGTCGAATCCGAACCATTATTCACAACCATTATCAATCGCACGATGGTGAGAACAAGGACTTTGGCATCGAAATGGGGTACCGATATAGGTCACCGGTCATTATCCAGGACGATAGACTTGAAGCCGAGCCTCACTGGGAACCGTCAAAATACACTCCAACGTCTTGGCCAGGCGGCCGGCCTCCGCACGTCTTTCTCTCAGACGACACCCCAATATTTGACAAGTTTGGCAGAAATTGGACACTCCTCATCTTTTCGAGCAAAAGTTGTGGAGAAAATTTCATGTACGAGGCAGCCAGGAGTCTGTCGGTGCCCTTGGAACAAGTCACCTTGGATGGCGAGGACTTGGCGAAGAGACTATATGAAAAGCCTCTCGTTTTAGTCCGACCGGATCAGCACGTCGCATGGAGAGGGGACAAAATAAATAACGCAGAAGAGGCAAAGAAGGTGTTACAGATTGTCACAGGAAGGGCTAAGTCCTGCAAGAGAGAAAAAACAGCTGCTATTGCTGTGGCACCCAAATCCACATTCACAGCTACGAACGAGCTGACGACCCAGGTGGATGATTTCAAGTTTGATAAGATGGGAGCTTTTCAAATGTAGGCGGAGCACTTTACGTCGATCTGCGGTAGCACAAAGCATAAATGAAATCGACATGCTTATTTTCCGTCTTTCTCTAGCTCAGTCAGGTCATTCATCAGCTCGAGTGTATCGATATATACTTCATGGAATGTTGCCTCGGGTCTTCGTTGCTCATGCTCCTTGAGCAACACCATGCAGGCGAAGTTTCCACCCACTTTCTGGCCACTCCTCCGCTTATACCAGATATTGCCAGTGATGAGGACCTCCTTTTCCTCTCCCTCGGCTGTGGCATCTATAGGAGACCGGCAGTTCACTGTATGTTAGAGAGCCACGGCTGGCCCGACTTCAGAATGGATCATGTTGTCACTATATTGTTGAATTACACTCTGGCTTTTTGCACGTACAGATGGGCTGAAGACAAGGTGAGCATCGGCAGCGAAGAAGCATAGAAAATCATCAGTCGTGCCTGGGTCGTCCCAGATTCGAAAGAAGATTACGAACAGATCAGGCATCAGGGCTTAAATAAAAGATCCGTTTTCGAAGGTGTAGTTGTCTCGGGTAGCTGTGGCTCAGCGCAAATGCGGAGTTAGCAATGGTGATGCGCTTTGATCCTGTAACTTCTGTATGTCCAAGATGATAATCGGCGTAGCGAATTTCTAGATTGAAGAGTTCAGCTTTGCCAGAGGACCCAGTGAAGCTCTGGCGCCACAGTCTATGGTAGCTCTGCCGGCTTCGGCGAGACCTCTCCGTGTGGGCCAGAATGAAGATCTTGGGCCAGATGCCATGAGCGAAGAGACTGTTGTACCGAGCATCAGTAAGCCCCTCCCACATTCACGAATTACAGTAACAATTAAGTTGGGTGTAGGTGAAGAGTTGACGCCAAGTTCCAGGGACCCAGGAACCAAGGAGTCTTCAACCAATCAACACCATCCGCTGCGTTGCCCGACTCCGAACGCTCGGAGTCTCGGTCACCAAGCCCGGACGATCATCCACGCCTCCCGCCAGCCGGCATGGGACCATCTATAGTCTCGTCTGGGCGTCCTTGGGTCGTCAACCACACGCGTCTGGGGTGGTAGAAACCCCAGACCCCCTCCACAACCCCAGGCGATCCATGAATGGCCTACCAGGGTGGAGCATTATACCACGGCCACGCTTGACTGGCATGGTGGAGCATAGTTATAGAAGCTATAAATGATCCCCAGTAACATGCACACCCCCGTGCAAGACTATCAACGGCTTGACTCTCCTCTTCCTCGACGTATCAAGCAAACATGGAGTCGTCGGGCTTTCTTGCGAAATACATCGGGATTCTCATTGTTCTAGGACTAGCATTCGTACTATGGAAGCTGTCCCACGTAGGCCGGAGACCGAAAGATCTCCCTCCAGGCCCTCCTACTCTCCCAATTTTGGGAAATCTTCACCAGGTAGTGAGGTTTCTTGGAAGATATTGTTCGTGAACACTAACTGCTGGGCAGGTACCTTCCAAGAAGACGTATCTGCAGTTCCAAAAGTGGGCCGAAGAATATGGGTATAGCATGCATTCTTGCTTTCTTCCTTTCAGACCTTCTGACATTGAGACAGGCCAGTCTATTCCCTGATGATGGGCACAAAACCTACTATTGTTCTGTCGTCCGACATCGCCATCAAAGAACTATTGGACAAACGTGGCGGCATTTACTCTGACCGCCCCGACCTGTATATTAGTCAAGATGTGGCCAGCGGAGGCCATAGATTGGTAGTCATGGCGAGTGCTGTTCCTACGACTATCCAGTTAAGTCGTCCAGCTTGAGTGCTAATGTAAACCAGAGATACGGTGAAAGATGGCGGACCATTCACCGACTGATCCACAATATTCTGAACATCAAGGTGGCTGCAAAGTACATTCCCTACCAGGACCTCGAGAACAAGGTCCTTCTCAAGGGACTTCTGGATGCGCCCGGATCCGAGGATCTGTTCAAACACTTGAGGAGATTTACCTACTCGCTCTCCACTCAGATGATCTTCGGGTACCGTTGCCCGGATTTCCGTGACGAAAGACTGGCACAACTTTTCTACGTATGTGCCTCACCTTCAGTTCGCTCTCATCTTCGGTCTAACACGCGCCGGTCTCACAGGTGGTAAATGGATGGAGTGAGGTTTCGGAAAGTGCTTCCTCTCAACTGGCCGATTTGTATCCAATTCTCCAGAAACTACCCAGCTTCATGCTTCCCAGTGTTCGCAAGGGCCGGCATGTACACCAGGTTGGGCGAGAGCTCTACACTGAACACTGGTTGAAGGCCAAGCAACAGCTCAAAGATGGAACTGGCCTGGTGAGTAAGCCTGTTGCCATGGCGTACTACCTACGGTGTAAGCACTGTGAAGAGAAGGCTAACCAGTTTAGCCATGTATCTGTAACGATCTTCTGCTTGCTCAACAGAGCGAGAATCTGTCAGATGAGGCTGTCGGCTACATAGTGGGATCTTTGCTCGAAGGGGGCTCCGACACCACGTCTTCGACAATGTACGCCTTCATGTTGGCCATGATAGTCTTTCAAGACGTACAGAAGAAGGCGCAGGAAGAAATCGACCATGTAGTCGGGCCCGACCGCCTGCCAAATGTGGACGACTACTCCAAACTACCTTACATCCGTTGTTGTGTTAAAGAGACGCTTCGATGGATGCCTACCGTTATTATGGGCGTTCCACACAGTGTCACGAAAGATGATACCTACAACGGTTGGAAGATTCCGAAGGGATCGACTATCATCAACAACGTTTGGTACGTCAAAATGTTTCCTTTCGAGTATGGTTCACTTACTAACAAGCATTCCTTAGGGGCATTCACATGGATCCCAACCGATCTCCCGAGCCTCGCCGGTTCAACCCGGAAAGGTACGTCGGAGACAACACAACGCTTTACGAGTCTGCCAACGGTGAGCCACTGAAACGAGATAACTTCAACTTTGGCGCCGGCCGTCGGTTGTGCCAAGGCGTTCATATTGCTGAGAGGTCTCTCTACCTCGGAATGTCTCGAATCCTGTGGGGCTTCCATCTTCGTAAAGCTCTGGACAAAGCCGGCGAGCCGATCACTCCGGATATCAATGATCTAGTTGGAGGGATAACGGTCCATCCACGTCAGTATCCTATTGATATCGTGCCAAAAAGCCCTGAGAGGACGTCAGTCATCCGTCAAGCTGTCAAGGATGCCGAAGAATTGCTACACCCAGAAACGGGACAATGGAAGAAGGTTCCAGAAGGGATGGTATTTGGAGCTTGGAAGCCTAGTGAGAAGAATTGAGAGACCTCAGCTTCAGCCCTTGACTCGATACGGTATTCGACGTAGATCACTCCTTGATATGCTAAGTGTCATTAATTCATCCTAGTACCTATGACGCTCATACTCGTCAGGCTCATTTCCCAGCATTTTCACTCTCCTGTTTCTCATTTAGACACGTCTCCCAGGTAATCTGGTGTCGAATACCGAGCACGACTTACGGCAAATACCTGCATGAGCTCCAGTCGAGGACTCTTCGTAGCCGCGCTGTGAGCATCGACAGCAGTATCCGCACTGAAATCCGCCTCCGCGACTTTCCTGTTTGCAAGGTCCATCTTGACAGCACCCAGCAGAGACAGATCCGGCCTTCATTGTCATGGACAAAGACCTTGCGAATCTGTATGTTCACGAGCGGTGATTTATCCCCAGGCATTATCCCTGCAACGAAAGATCTCTGGAATGGTTATAGTTGGCATAGTTCCCGTTTCGGCGCTCTGGGATGTCACAGGCGTTTTTCTTACCTCCTTTTCATGAAAATCGTCTTACTTACTATGAATTTTGTGTTCGGGGTGTAAGTCTGGCTTGCCATGTTTGGTCCCACCTCGACTTCTTTGCTGTCTGCCAGCCCGTAAAAATGGCTAATGACTCCTTTAACGCTGTAACTGTGGGCGACCGGGTCGGGCGAGACGGTTTCCTTTGTTACGTAGGACTTCACAGGTGCCCTGCGCGGTTGAGGGCTTTTCAGAGAAGGTTGGCAGTGGCGAACACCTGGAGTGTGCTAGAAGATGCCTGATTTCACGTGTCACCCTTGTCCGAAAGGTGCCCGAGAACTAGCTAATTGCTCTCGGCCCTTCGTCCGAGAGATCCCTCAAGCTTCGGACCGGTCTTTCCATGTAAATCTCGCAGAAGACCCAATCGATGATATAGCGCTCGAAAGGCAGGAGCCCAATTGTACTGGGATTACGGCGTTCAACTATATCCAAGGCCCCGCACATAATCCTACTGAGCAGGACACGTTCACTCTCCTAAAAGTAAAAGCCCGAATAAGAGAACACATACGACTTAATCATGGGCTCCCTCCAAGAGATCGACTTCGACAACAAGGGCACTAAGGTGCTTAGTCCGTCGACTCTGGCGCATGTCGTCCTCCGCACCGGCAATTTCAAGAAAATGGTCGACTTCTATCTGGACTTCTTGGGAGGGACAGTCACTTACGGGAACGAATTCATCTCCTTCATCACATACGACGACGAACACCATCGTATCGCTATTATTGCTCTGCCAGACACGGGACCTAAATCGTATACTAGTTCTGGACTGGAGCACATTGCTTTCGCCTTCCCAACGCTTTCCGCACTGCTTCTAGCTTATCGGCAACGTAAAGCCCGCGGAGTTTCGCCTGTTTGGTGCGTCAACCATGGGCCTACGACGTCCATCTACTACAAAGACCCTGATGGCAACATGCTCGAGACGCAGGTTGACAACTTTGACACCGTCAAGGCCGCCAACGACTTTATGAATAGCCAATATTTCGCCGAGAACCCGATTGGCACAGATTTCGATGCGGAGGAACTGATTCAGAAGATCAAGGATGGAGTGCCCGACGCGGAATTGAAGGAACGGGTGGAAATTGGACCAAGAGGGCTTCCTGATTTGTCAGTGATGTAGGTGTAGGAAAGGTCTCTCAAGATAGACAGGATCGACGAAGTTATCCTATCCGGACAGCAACTTCGACAGCAACTTCATTAACGCTGGCCAGAAACTGCCAACTACTACATTTAGCTAGCGTTCGTTTCTGCTAGTCACCCTTCGTACGAATCCTGTACATAATCTTCCAGATATCTGACCTTGACCTCGCCGCGATCATTCGCCTAAGGGCTCTTCCAAACTAGTCCGTGACCTTCCGCCACCGTCAAAAGCGCCACTAGAACTTGAAGAGGTAAACGAGCCCGCAAACGAACTGTTGAACTAGTTGAGTCACGGGGACAAGGTCTTCTTCCTTAGATATAGGATAACGGCGAAGAGATAGAAACAGATGATCTATATAGCGCCTGGGAGATGTGAGAGGTATATCAAAACACCAAGGGATATTATACAAAGAGGAGGCAGCGAGGTCGGGAACAGAGAGAGCGGCGAGAATAGACATGACTTTATAAAACCATGTCGACGTCATCTAATTTTGGTGGCGCTAGACTCTAATGGTCACATTATGTGAAGTTGCTGTGGGACGAAGTTGCTGCCGAAGTTAGAGTTCGCTCGACGAAGGCGAGGAGAATGGCTAGGGCCCTCAGCGGGGGACACTGGAAGCCTTGGGGTGGTTGAGCTGCTCTCAAAGTGTGTACGTTATCTCCTAAAAGGGGATTGTTCACATATTACGCAAATGCCGCCCAGTTCAGGGGCAGGGGATTTTCTCTCCATCTCAAGCTTAATCTTCGCTATCTTTCCTTCCTACTAAGCCTTGCCTGCTAATGCCTAAAATTTCAGATCAATCGGTGATGTTGGAAAAAATCCAAGATGATCGGCGTAGCATTAGAGCTGGCCGGATGATGACCTGCGTGCTGGTTGTCGCCATTTGGTGCTGTGCTAGGCCAGTCGTGGCCGATATCCGAGTCGAAGATGAAAGCAACAAAGCCTGCGTCATGTCCCATTCCATAGGTGTACTTGACAGTGTCGTTGGCCACCGGTGTCGTTATGTTCGTCGTCCCGAGTCCTTCCCGCAGCGCCCATTCCTGAATGAAGTGGGGAATGCTCGGAAGACACTCACCTTTGCGCTCTTTCCCCGTGTATGGGATAGCCGTGTCGTTGCCGCCGTGAAAAGCGAGGACCGGAATCTGAGACCTTCCTGGGGAACATGGTAGGTCCACCATCGTAGGCATGCAGGGTAAGGAGTCAACAAAGTACGCTCCAGAAACAGGAGCAAATGCGGCCAAAGCAGTCGAGAGATCTGGGTCGCAGGCTAACAGGTTACAGAAACCCGCACCATCTGACTTCCCAGTCGTATAAATCCGAGATGGGTCAATGCAATACAGGCTTTCGATCTCGTTGAGGATGTCCGTGGTGAATTTGAGATCATTCATTGTTACCCCGGGCACTCCTTGCCAAGTATTCTGCAGATGTCTCAACCTGGCTCATTGCGACAAGCTAAACATAGGGAGAAAAGGTCCTTACATTGATCCTTGGGGATATACCACGAACGACTTAGTGTTGAATTCCGGGCTTGTCGGGAGATCTAAATCTAGCTGGTCTTCTGCTGTCCGTGCGCCTCCGTAGTAAGACACAATTGCTGACGTCGGAGTGTCTTTGCAGGAGGCTGGCGGGATGAAGATGAGATAGCTGCGGTTATTCCCATCACTTGTTATCGTCACGTTTGAGACCTCTCCAACATTCTGCCCGCCAGGAAGATCTTTTCCGCAACCGAGAAGCTGACGGTTCACGTTGGTTCGGGAAGCGATGGATGATGCCCAAGATGTCAGAGTGTTGATGGTGAAGGTGCACAAACACACTCGCACTAAGTAATTGCTCAACGCCATTCCAGTCGATTTGGAGTTCTCGAAACTTGGACAATGTGTTGGCGGAAATAAACAGATGCAAACGGAGCAGAAAAGAATAGCAGATAAAGTTCGATTGAAGACTCTTTTAAGTGACTTTGTGGTCTGCTTTCATACCTAAGATGGCCATCCCAATGGCGTCGATATAGCAGCACTCATCTCCACAGCCTCTCCCTTTCTACCTCCACAACAGACTAGATTGAGAAGCATACCCTGGAAATATTGCTGTCTAATGCTCACAGGGCAAAAATTAGCACAAGACGAGCCTTCAAGGTGCAGTTGTTGGAAGGGTCCAGCACGCATTCGGCTGCCATCTCGGAGATTGCTCATCGCGGCTTCTATCAAGTCAGGGACCCAAAGGCAGTGAATTAGATGGCAACACGGTAAAAAGAAAAAACGGGTTGAAGGGGAAGATGATAATGCCCAAATAACGAAATGTGAAGAGTCGATTGAATGTTTTTGCAGAGTGGCTGTCGGCTCACTGATAACAGAGTCGGGAATTTGACAATGGCCGCTAGCCACCTACAGTACATATCAAAACTCTTCGTTCTTCATGTCCGATAAATCCTCTTCGATGTCATGCTGGCCACCTCGTCCACCATGATTTCTCTCTCTCTTCGCATTCTCCATACGAAGAAGGACGTAAGTGACAGTCGCGGTAACCACCACACAGCACAAGCAAATACAACTTCCATGAAGCCTGCATGGTAAACAGGGCCAGGTGAGGCACCGAAAATCTCGGGCCCTATCACGTTCCCCACGCAGTAACCGATGAACGTTGTTGCACTGACGGTAGCCTTTTCCATCCGATGTCAGACCTGATAAACAGAAAGTGTAGATTGTAGAACTCACTCGTGTGTCCTGCGATATTTGATGCAGCAAGAGAAACTGCTACTCCTCCGGCAGAGACTTGAACCGCAATGAGGAAGACGGCTGCAAACAACAAGCCACGATTATCTCGCGGCACAAGCCAGCAAATAAACGTTCCAGCAATGGAGATGAGAGCACATGTTACAATGGACAGGTACCGAAGGCTGTTCCATTTGCGCATAACATAGCCCACAAAGAGAATGCTGGTCGCGGTGACGGCGCCAATGGGACAGGTCAAGGCCAACGAGTCAAAATGGTCGAAGCCAAACCCATTGATCACCACTGTCCCAAACGTACCCAGGGCCCCTGACGGGACCCCAGTAAGGAGGATAATGAGAGTACAGCTGTATAGCTTGTAGTCGCGAAATGCCTCAAGGAACTGGCCTTTGTTGAATTTGCGACTAATGGTGCCGGCGTTGTTTCGTTCCAGTCGGCAGACGACAATCCTCCTTTCCGACTCAGTCAGCCGCTTGGTGGTTAAAGGACTGTCTGGCAGAGCAAAGAAGAGAACAATGGACCAGACTAGCGTCACAGCCCCCAAGATCAGAAACATAGGTTTCCAATGAGGCATCGAGGTGTTGATCTGGCCTAGGCCGTAATTATCAAGGGCGAGATGGTTGTGGCAACACTCACGCAACTGTACCAGAGGCCGGTTCGAAGGGCTTATTCCTCGCGAATCCACCAGAAAGTAACAAAACCGGTAAAGGCCGGAGCCACCGTAGATTTCAGGAAACCCAGGAAGAACCGATTGAGCATGATACCCGCATGGTTTGAGCAGCCCGCTGTCGACATAACCACTGCACCCCAGAGAAAGGTAGCCAGAGAAAGGACTTTCGAGGTGGGATAATGTTGAGACAAGTAGATCATGGGATAGGTTCCGACCAAATAGCCAATATAAATCATCATGGCAGCATTTAAGTACTTTTGATTGTTGGTGATGGGTTTGCCGCCGGCTTGGTATCCGACGATTGTGGTGAGTTCGAGGTCGCTATTGAAGTTGAATTGGGTTGCTGCGCTCATAATGCCTTTGTCGTAGCTTTGAAGCATATAGGTCATCATCATGAGAGGTAGGAGCCTGGGGACATCTCTTTGGTGTTATTCATAGACATTGAAGACAACTTCATCTCATACCAGAAATCCGGCTTCCGAACTAGGCGCTTCCCTTCGTCAGGCGCAAAGTCGTCGCCTTCCGTCTTGGTGGTGTCCATATCACCAACACGCTCGGCCTCGATGGCTATGTTCTCTTTCATGGCCTCGTCATTTGCAGGGCGTCCGCTGTAGTCCTCTTCGCCCATGGTGGTCAATGGCTATCTAAGTCCAATGCTTGGAGGTCAGGGAGAGTGTTGACCGCGACGATATGCGAAGTTTTTATCCTTTCTCTTCTGGTGTGTCACAAGCCGCTCAAGCGGCCTTCGGTAAATTCCACAGCACATCAACCGCATAACTCAACACCAATTCAAACAAATCAAGCAAGGTCAAGGAAGCCTTCCTATCTGTTAATAAGGGTATGTGGAAATCGGGGGAAGAGGGACGTGGTGCCGGGTTCTTGAGAGTTGAAAGCGGAGGCCAGTCGCCGGGAATTCGGGTCATGAAGAATGGATTTTTCTCCCGGGTCATTTGTGAGGAGGATGTTTACCTCAGTTACCCGGGGTAACTCGAAAGAAATGACTTGTATTATTTGTGGATTCTGCAGAAGAGGTCTTGTTAGGACTAGTAATCTTGCGGTATGAAATATTGCCAGCCAGGAAGGCTTTTTGTCAGACTGCGCCTGTTTTTGTTTGAACCAGTTATCCGCAGCTACTTCCTCGCTCTTTCAAATATTAACCGGGACATGAGAAATCTTCCACCTCATGTCCCTCCCTTTAATAGCCTGAGTAGTTCCTCTCGTCTTCTACCCGCGGCAAACTCATTCTCTATCTCACATGGCATCAAGGCCGTCGGTGTCTACATGCAGGAAACCAGCCAGCCGAATGGTACGGTGCGACCGCGTTCACGGGCAGCCTGCCAGCCCTGCAATCGTCGCAAAGTCCGCTGCGACGTGACAAGCACAGGTCCTCCGTGCTCCAACTGCAAGCATGATGGGCCAACGGCAAAGTGTGAGGTGCTTCCACGTAAGAAGCATCGCCCCCGTGGATCACGACGCGTTCTGGATCCAGCACGCTCGAACACTCAGCACCACCCTGAGCAGATAGCCATCAATCCGAGTTCTCCCAATCAATGCAGTCCTGCGGCGCCATCTAATGGTGCAGCCGAAGGATCGGTTGCTGCTATGCGAACTCCTCCCACGCCTGATGAGAATGTCGATGTCATGTTGCCTGACGATTCCTCGCTTTCATACATCGGTTGGGTTACCTAGTGAAGCAAGGACCTGGCGAACCACATGCTAATTTGTATGCTTTAGGCGACAGGCGTGGGCCTCGTCTTGCCGTCTACGACATCTGCCATCCAACTCAAGCCCAAGATGCTCGACCACATATTCCACAGGACTCAAACAGAATACCTAAGGAACCTTGCGAAATTTAATGTATGCGCCGCAAAGGTGTTTTCGACACGCTTCCAAACGACGTTGCAGACAAAGCTATCCGCTGCTATTTTGAACATGTCCATTTCTTCATTCCCGTCGTAGATGCCGGCACTTTCTTGGCCAAGTATACAAATGAACGCAAGAACATCAGCCCCCTTTTATTTTGGAGTATGATTTTAGCCACCGCCAATGTCAGGAAGCCTTCTTCTCGTATCTAAGACATTACTGAGATCCCTCAAGTTTGTGAGCTCCGACCTGTTACAAAAGGCAGGGTATTAATCCGGCGTGCCATGAAAACGGCGATGTATGAGCGGGCTAAGGTCTGCCAAAGCCCCTCGTGTTGTGGAATCAACTAACCGTCCTACCCCAGTGTCTCTACGATTTCGACCGAGGAACTGATAAACTTATCCTTATTCAATCCGTAATCCTAATGGGATTCTGGTACACTGATCTACAAGACCATACTGGAGCATGGCATTGGACTGGTGTTGCCATATCTCTATGCCAAAATCAACGTCTTCATCGGGACCCCCGGTCAATTCCCCGTGGACCAGGCGTGTCCGAATCTTTCGTCAGACACGCACGACGCCTCTGGTGGACTTGCTTTGCTAGAGACTGATGGGTGTCGTTGGCAAAGGGCCGTCCGATGCGAATTCATCGCGAGGATTGTGATGTGCCGATGCCTCGTGCTGGCGGTATTCTCTTTGATCTGGAGCAGGTTTCAAGTGAGCATCGCCAGAGGTTCATTCCCGCAGAGTACGACGCACTAGCAGCGATGTGGGTTCGCTTCGTGCAAACTAGTCATGCTCTAGGACACATTCTGCGTGCCCATTATCGTGCCAGGGGCCCTCGGCCGAGCCTTGAAAATGTCGATAATCTTGTAGAAGAGTTGCAGGAATGCGCTCGACAAGGCCAATTGTCAGATGTCTCCAATTACTCGCTCCGCATGCATGCTTATCAAGTCGAGTTGTTCTACCAGTAAGTCTCCCTTCTTCGAACAAGTCCAGGACACTAGATGCAAACAATATCCCAGAGCCACAGTTACTGTCCTCCATCGCCCATATGTCTTTGGCGGTCTTGCAGCTGTTCCTGCTACTGCTCCACTTCTGTGGCACAAGACGGCTTTAGCGAAAGCAAGAGCAGCCGCTTCAAACACGAACAATATTCTAGAGAAGCTGATTGAAATCGATGCTATCCAGTTTTTGAAATCAATGATGTGAGTGGTCCCGTTTTCGGGATGTGCCACTGATGTTCCCGATGCTAACGTCTCATCCACTGGATCCAGAATTACCGCCATAGATCCCTCAATGCAAATTCACCTTTTCGATTACAAGTCTGTTGAACCTCTCATTAGCGGTCTCGCGGGCAATCGCCTCCAACTATGTATGCTTATCCTGTCAAAGCTCCGGGAGACGTACTGGAGCGCCGGGGTTATGTACAGACTTTTCGAACGCGCGCAGCGAATTCTTCAGGAGTCCAAGCGCTGCAATCTCAATACCGTTCCAAGATTAGGCCAGGACCTTGACCAAGTAGTGAATGACTGCGACACCCGACCAAATGCAGATTACCATAACCGATTGCAAAAACATATCGACACCCCTGTTCTTGACTCCTCCCTGGAGGGCTGGCCCTTGATGAGCAATACTACAACCGACGCATTGCCATTCTGGGACGGCCCTCTGAGCTTCGATACTGTGGGTGAGCTACTCGGACCTGGTTCGGCCTCCCTGGAGATGCCTTCGAGGGTTCATTCACCGGCTGTTATGGCGGTAGCGCACAAGCGTTGAATCCTGTGTTACCGTTGCACAATGGCCTTCCACAATTTGATGTGGGCTATATGAACTCAATTGGGTGACATGCATGAAATCGAAAACCTCTGGGGGAACGGCTGACTGTATGATACTCCCTCATACGCCCGATAGCTTCAGTCGAATACAAGAGGGACACCAACTAGTGCGCCCGGCGTGACTCGAGATTCGTCTTGGTCGCTTGGCCGTCTTTTCGCCCAACGTCGAGCCTTGTTTCCTCAATGACTAAGCACCCCCTTTATGACTCCGACAAACAGATGTTCTGAAGACCAGCAGACGTCGCCGCATCAGCCTATGAGCTGAAGTCAAGGAATGTCATCCCCTCTCAACAGATGCCTCGTTAAAATAAAGAAGGAGTCCATACTTCCCCTTGGAGAGTTCAACGATCACGACATCCGCCCTTACGCCATAATTTCGCATCCCAGGCAAGTTGAAGTAGTCCGGTTTTCGACGTGCCACCTGCATCCTGATAGAACCTTCCGCAAAGCTGGACACGCTAATATTGTCGCATTTTGTGCTCACGTTCAAGCGCGCGGACTGAATATGCATGAATTGACACATGTTGTACATAGGAATGTCACCAGAATTGACAATTACCCACAACAGTTGGTATACTTGCCGCCTTCTCTTACATGAGTTGAAATATCCCTCTCCAAATATTTATCTTTCTTAACCTGTTCACTCTCTATACAATGTGAATTATCCGGCACTGGTCTTGATCAAATGCTTCTCCAGCCATAATGCCATGAACGTAGCAATCACCCACAAAACTCCAAAGTCCAGGCTTCGCTTCTTTCCGTAACACTAAGGGTGTTTTGCTACCTTTGGCTAGGAAGATACAGTCACTCATCTCGGTGTCTGCAGGCACGAGGCACAGGTAACCATGGCTGGTGATACCGAGTGTCCTGCCCACACACACAGTTAAAGATCTCAAAAGAACTTCGAAAGATGGTGCAGAACCCAGCCATCGAGAAGACCTCTCAACGGCTCTACAGGCTCGTCCAATGATCGGCGTTTTGGTTTCCAGTAGCGACAATAACTTCAATCTCAGTCTGTATCTTCCCACAAGGTATCTGAACGTGCGGTGGCAAGCGTCTAAATCAGCTGATAGCTGGCCAGCAGTAATCGTTTTTAATAATAGGGCCCCACGAGACTCGTTACGTGGTTCTAATTTAGCCGCCGACTTTGTCATCTTTGCCCATTCGAGAAGAGTGTCTAGCTCTGCCAGCATATCGTCCGCTGTTCTCTCCGATGCTACGACAACATCTTCAATATAGTTTGCATGCGGCTCGGAGGGATAAGCGCGACTTAGAATAGATAACGTGTCGAACTGCATACCTTCAATGGTTAGTACCCAGTCGTCAATTCCCGGGTGCAAAGATGCCCTTGTCCCTTGGCTGGCTTGGTAGTTCGGAGCAAATCCGGGAATGTCAAACGCTAAAGGGATGACGATGCTTGAACCCGTCCTCCAGTCGGGCACCCAGCTTGGCAGACCAGCTGTACTAGTTGAATATCGAGGCCGAGGAACGGAGAGGAACTCAAGGGTGTTATCCTTCCGTAGCAGTGCTTCCACTACGTTTCGATAAACCTGTTTCGCATCCAAGCTGCAGTTGGGGTCGATCCCAAGCCGTTCAAAATCGGTGGATAAATGGCACAGACCTAAAACCTTGTCTTGGGCAAGGCTTGCTTTGAGGCGCCTTGCATACAAGAGACATCTAAGCATTGGCAAGTCGCGATCTGCAGCCAACGTAAGACAAATCGATACCAGTCTCATTGCTGGTCCCAGGTTCTTGTTGGCCAACGCAAATCTCATCCCGGTATTCACAACGAATGTTATGGCGTCCAAAAAGGTAGCCCAATCCACTCTGATATTGCCAATATAAACAGTTGCCCTTCTGGCGGCGTTGATTTCTTGAACAATCCATGTTCGCGTAAACCAAGGACTCGTCATGATTGTTCCTATGGTTTCAAGGTTTCCCAGCTGCGCCGCCGACTCGTACTGTATCTTGGATAGCCTTTTAAACAGCTTTAAGATCTCTAATTGGCGCAAAAGAGCAACTAGCTCTCCGTATAAAGGCGTGTGCCGCAGCCTTGCGAGATCCTTTATCAGCGCTTCCTCAGGGGTTCCAATCCAGGTTCCGGGGAAATCGCCGAGCCAAATGATGACTTGCTCTGCCTGTCGGTAGATGTCCCCCATCATTCGTAATTGTAACGACTTTTCCACTGGATCATCTTGGTTGATGCAAATCTGATCAACCCATAACAACTGCGATTCTCGGCTGTCTCGATAACGAAGGAGGAACTTTAGAAGTGATTCGGTAACCCAATAGCGAAGTCCATCGCAGTAGATGAAATATTCTTTCTCGCTAGTGCCCCAACAATAGGACAATGCCTCGAAGATCGGGTTCTCGGAGAGTCTGAAATAGAGCAATCTGCATACGACATCTCGTGGAAAACTATGGTTGGAAGGGCAGACTTCTAACAACCGAATCATGTCGCTTGCGTGAAATTTTCTGATGGGGACAAACAGTTGACGTGAAGCAAGTTTTGCAAACTTTGGAGGCTTGGGCTCAGGGAGAAACGAGGTGTCATACATAACGTTCACCGTTGAGTAAACCAGCTAGATCAAAGAAAAGGCCGAGACTGGAGTCGTGAGAAGAATATTACCTGTACAATTTTGCGTGGGAGCTGGTGGGGAGGCCGTGCCTCATCCGCATTTCGCCGCCTCGTGAGGCTGAGCTTGCATAAGCTTCCCAGGTTTCTAGCCTAATTAGGCTAGGCTGGAATGCGATTGGCACTGCGGGAACCTGTCGCCTTTTTAAACGCTGGCACGCACCTCGCCGCCACTCCAGAAAGATGGTACAGAGACAGTCCCGTTAGCTTCGTTCAGACTGAAGCGGCAACTAGCTGGCTATCTAACGAATTCATTCCATCAGCGACCCGCTGTGCATCGCCACGTTGAATGACAACCATTGCCATATTGGGACATCCTAGCCCTCTAACGGATCCCTTCACTCCTTGCACGTCATGCCTCAATTTCTATGTTGATGGGAATGTTATACTGAGGTTTCCCATAATCGTCTCATTGAGCAACTTACTTCTTACTGCTGCTGGCTGTCTTAGATGTACATTAATCCTGGGTGGAATTGAGGAGTTCAGGGATGATTGGGCGGAGCAAGCCCTGCTGAAAGAGGACGGACTCATCAACGAAGACAGTATCAACCTTGGCATTCTCCCTGGAGAGGGTGATGTCCTACATATCTTTATCACAGATTGAGGTTTCGGCGGACGACGAATTCACGATCAGCATTGACACCGGTGATATCCTGTATGAGCCCCTCACACTGGCCAAGGAATTTACACTTCATCTAGACCTTTCTGGTCATATCAGTGAGCTCCAAAGCCTTTTGACAACAATCCGCTGCTAACATTAATTCAGGCGGCCGCAACCCCTTCTCCAAGTTTACGCAAGATGGAGAGGTCCCAGAGCATTCTGCCTCAGATACTATATTCGCCGTCGTTGAGAGTTGGATCTGAGACTTCCAAGACAAGCATCAGCTCTGCAATTTGAAATAACATGTCAAGTCGTTGCCAACAAGACTGGCGGAACTAGGGATTGACAACCAGCATCTCAGAATGCGCCAAGTTTCAGATTGCAATCAATTCAACTACCCTACTGCACTCAGCCATTCTGGGGACCGAAAGAGGCGCGACTCAATCCGATTCCCAAGACACCTAGTGCCAACATCAGCGTTCGCCTGCAGAGTATATCATGCGATGAGCCCATCCGGACCTTTCAGGACGTGTTGCACACAGAATGAGAGTAGATCTATCTGCTTGATTGTGTCTTGTCTGTCTGTCTATTCAGAGAGACTCTGTCTGTTTATATACAGTTTGGCCTGTGATTTGAAGGCCATTCCTGAAACCTCCTATTCGTCGTCATGTCATTACAGAACGGCGAGAACAGCGGTGTTGAGGTAGGTGGCGCAGTTCATGAGACAGCTAGCGTCTCAGGTGGCTATCGTGCGGCCCCGTCAACAGGACGCAATTGTCATTGCGAGGCGATTATGTCATACAGCTATCTGAATCGACTCGCTCTGTATTATCTAGGAAGATCAGGTGGTTGAAGCGTCACGAATGGCCAACAGCTATGAAAACGCTGATGTTGTAATAGCAGCCTCACGCTCAAAGACCGGTGACAAGGGATACTTCTCCGCCAGGAACACCTGTGGGAAAGTGACTTGGACTCGTGTGGACGGCAGATAGGTCAGCATGATTGCGAAGAAACCGATCGGCCATCTGCCATTCTTATTGATCGACCTGGACTTCGCTCTCCTACCTTTTTTTCCAGCGGGTCTGGGTGTTGCAGGAGCGCATAGTAGCTACCGGAATTCTTCATTATACCCAAGACGAGCTCGTGTGGGAGTGCAAAGAGCGCCTCTGGTGTGAATGCCAAGGCGTGTACGGAAGAATCATGCAAAATTATCAGTAGATCACCAAAACCGGCGAATTGAAGCATGGACAGGCCATAGTGTTGACCAAGAATGATGTTCACCAAAGATACAAGCAATAGCTTGATATCGTGCAGGTATACGCCGCCAGCTCGCTTGCTTTCGATAGTGATCGACTGCCTGCTATATCCGGTGTTGCAGGCCAGATTCATTTGCCTGGGACTTGGAGATGCGTGGCTGGAATATGGGAAGACGCTATGGCCCAAGTGGTCCTGTGGTTTTCCTCACATTGGACGACGCCACGCCGACCAAGCGAAGACCCTGGCGGCAACAATACATTACGACAAACGGCCGCTGAGAAACTTTGACCCTACGCGCAACTTGGCAGCACAAAGATAGTCTTTGACCAAAACAACTACTCCGAGACCTTTACACATGATGTGCCTCCGACACATGGCGTTGGATATGCGCCCGATGGACCTCAGCTCACTATTGCTCTAGTCGTCGAGTTTAATCATACTGGCAAAGAAAAAGCACGCAGGGCGCTATGGCGCATACAGCATCCATTGGAGCGAGGATACCTTGCACTTGTTCTAAAGCCGATTGAGATTGAGGGCGATGCAAACAATCAACATGCAGAGCCATTCTATCAGAAAATTTGTCGCGTGCTGATCGATACCGATTTGTTTGGGCATGATGTACGGGCAGTGTTGCAAGAGTTGACGATCATTTGAATGACTGTAAGCCACCATCGGACAATTCGAGCCGGCAGAGTAACCAGATATGCTAGTCTTGCGCACAGTTCAAGAATGTCATCTTCCTATTCACGGCTCGGCATCTCGTCTGACGCCTTCATGTTGATGCAGTTAAATCCAGATATGGATGCGAAACCAATACGCTGTTGTATTTCTCATGAGACGCTTTCGGCCAGTCCGGATTAGCAGGCAATTTCGTATACTTGGGCCCCAGCTGCCGAAACAGATCCAATATACATCGATGGCAAGCCTTTTGCCGTCCGCGGTAACTTGTGGGGGGCCCTCATTGCGGTCCGCTTGTCAGATCAACCGTTATGGGTCTGGGCCGATGCAATTTGCAGCCGATCGATCAAGAATACTGCCGAAGCTCACGGTATAAACCTCGAAAATTGTGTGGGTCTGATTTACAGTCAGGAGCCCGGCTGTGATTCTGAAGGTGGCCTAATTCAGCTTTGAAGCTGCCTCTTAGCTGGATTTTTATTTCAGCGAAGCTGTACGTTGGCAAATCTCTACCGCCGAGCTGCCGTCGACACAAATCGGTTTTGTATCGAAATTCGTCGGTGCCAACAATACAAGAGATTGATTGGTTTGGAGAGCTCCACGCTGCTTATGCCTCTGTGTATCAAGAGCATGCCCTCATACCCTGCAAAAACCAGCCGGGGCTCGGGGTAAGCGTTGGGCCTTAGTAGGAGGCGAGGTAGCTTATGTAGAGAGCACATGAGCCATTAGCGCTGTAGCGCCTATTACTCAGTTTTCTCAGGTGCAGGATACATAGCTGTCAGACAGACTCTCTCTCTTAGATACTCAATACCATACCGCCTCGATACCATCATAACCGCCCTCTGTCCCACAGAGCCCCTTATGTAGCCCTCGGCCAGTGCTCAGCGCGAAAGTCAGTGCTCACTTAGCGCCTCGGCATTCCAACACTTACTCCTCACCCCAATAAACGATTAAATCTTGATGCGTCTTCAACAAGATATCGCGGCGAACGCACAATGACTAACAAGAGAACAATTGCTTCAGACAAGCCTCCTGGTAAAAGAAGGCGGCCCTACCATCTCACCTGCACGAATTGCCGCCTGCGAAAAACTCGCTGCGATGGCAAACAGCCACAATGCATGGTCTGTCTGGCCTACAAAGAGGAGTGTCGGTATGACACGGCCCCCCCTATGAGCCGCATACTCGAGATGGCCAGGAGGTATGAATGTTTGGAACAAGCCATTGAGGAGCTGCGGCAGGTGGACAATGCTCAGGTCCAGTCAATCCTGAGGAAAGCACCGTTAAACCCGTCTAGTGTAATAGCCACCAATACTCAACACTCCTCAATGTCCACATCCAGCAAACGCGACTCTGTGGAATCGCCTTTGGCATTTAAGACTGCGGCTAAAGTACCTCGCTATATACTTCCCGTGCCAAGTGGCAGGACTGCTAATCAGAATCATAGTCAGACTACTATTCGTCAACATCGGCCGTTGATAATCCCTCTGAGAATGTTACGTCAACAACTGCTGGCAGCGAAGACTCTGTATCGCTCCGCACACGGAAGGAGTCTCTAGTGAGGGACTCTTTGCATTGGCAGGGTTTTGAGAATATTGCCGCTGAAATTGCTTCGATTCATCTTCATCTTCCTGTAAAAACGATCCAGCAACTCCTCCAGACTCACTGGACATGGGTCCATCCTGTCTTTATGTTTGTATATCGCCCTTCGTTTATGAGTACGCTTGGATTCTTTCCGTAGAGGATTTTGGCTGACGAACACCAGAGAATTTGGTAACCGGGGGCTCTGACTTCTCACCTTTGCTCTTGAGTGCCGTCTGTGCTCATTCAACAAGGTTCACGGACCAAGAGTTGAGTGGCCAGCTGCTGTCCCGAGCTAGACTCCTGCTTGGGCAGGAGATACACAATACCCCCACAATGTCTACAATCCAAGCACTTTTGCAGCTCAGCGCTCTTGAAATCGGCAAGGGGATGACCTCTCAAGCATGGCTATTGAGCGGCATGGCGTTTCGAATGGCGACAGATATTGGGTTATTTGCCTTCCCGTCTCAGCCGCCAGACGTCTCCATCGCCGCTACTCAGGGGCAAGAGATGAAGACTCGTCTTGCTTGGAGTTGCTTCCTTTGGGACAAGTACTGATCTTTCGACCAATAGTCAAAGACTTACTGACATTTGCAGAGCTATTAGCTTGTACCTCGGGCGAATGCCAGCTCTGCCAGATCCGCCCTCTGTCCAAGCTCAACTTCGTACGGACGAAGAATCCTGCTTGAAGGCCAACGCTAACATCACCTTCTAGTTGATGATACAGCCGAGACCGAGCCCTGGATTCCAATCTTTGACGGTGAGCCGGTACCCAGCAGATTCTCACCGACTCCGGCCAGCACAATCTCTTGCTTTACGAACTTTTGCCAACTCGGTGTTATACTGACCGACATAATAATTAACGTATACGGTCGGCAAGCGTCGAATGCGGTGCTGGAATTCATACAAAAGGCGAGCGCTCGGTTGTCGAGCTGGCGCGCGGCAACACCGGCCCACTTGAAGGTCGCTGAAGACGCCCAGAATGGCATTTGCCCACCGCCACACGTACTTTCTCAGAAGTATTTGCCTATTCTCGCCTCCAACTATTCGATTCTGACCATTAATTAGTCTCCTCTACCATACAGCACTCATTCTCCTGCATCGTCCGTTTCAATCCTCGGCGACATGTAGAACAATATGTCGTAAAGCCTCTGAGCAGGTTGAAAAACTTTTGCTGAGGCTTAAAAATACCTTTGGCTTTACTCGGGTCACCTATCTTATGGCGTATTGCACGTATACTGCCGCTACGATTGCGGTACAAGATTTGAGAGAAGGTCTTGCAGGGTCAAGCCAAAGAACTCGAACATACCTTAGTGCACTTACAGCCGTCAAAAGCTCGTGTCCAGGTATCCAAAGAAGCGTGGACATCATCATGGCTAGCATTGGCTCGTCATGTAATTTGGATATGTTGGAGGACGATCTCCCCGACTCACATGCGGTCCTCGGCTCACATCCAATGCCGGCCTTCCCGTTCTACGACCAAAATCTAAATGCTCCACCGAATGTCGACTTTCCGGGTCCTGATTTCAACCCGCAGCATATATCGACGCTCGACTCCTTCCCAGAGAACTGTATCGATTTTTCAGAAGAAGTTTTAAACCAATACTTCACTGACGCAGCTCTAAGTGGAAGTTAGGGCCTCTATTGTTATTCTCTGAACACTCGACCATTTTCAAAACCTGGCTCGTTCATTGCTGTATTCCATACTTCCACAGTCTTCTCGGATTGTCGACGAACAACAACTGAATTATTTTCTCGTCGAAGTCGCACCATTCCAAACACTTCTCAACAAATGCAGCATCGTCAATCTTCCGATAATCTTGATAGAGATGACGATTTCCGTTGATGTTTTTCTCTACTCCTCCTGAGTGTGGCCAGTCACTTGCCCAGACGACTTGCGTAGGAGCCTTCCGAATTATCTCCCTTCCATACACATCAAGCTCAGGCGTGTTGGGAAAGCGATATATCCCACTAATTTTGACCCACACAAGCTTGCGTTCGAGCAGGTTGAGTAATTCTGCATATCCTGGTTGATCAGAAGGCCGTGTGCTTTGATTGGGGGACCCCATATGATCAATCACCAGCGGAATGTTCAGCTCCGGAATCACGTCTACGATGAGAGGGATCTGGTCAAGGGCAAGGTAGACCTGGATAACCCAGCCATGGTGACGAATTTTGTCCGCGTACTGAAGAAGTCTTGCAGCCAAGATATCTTTGGATATCTGCTCATTGCGGGTTTTCAGGTTGACTCGGACACCCCTAGCTCCCAATTGGTGCATCTCTTGCAGTTCCTGTTCCGTAACGGTGGCAGGATCGATACATACAATTGCTCGAGCTCGGCCCTTCAATTGTCGGAGAGCAGCCATCATGGAGCGGTTGTCAGTGCCATACACTGACATGCAGATAAGACAGACATGATCAATGCCCAATTCCTTCTCGAACGCCAGCAGTTCGTTCAGGCTCGCCTTTTTTGGTCGGTATGGGTAATTAGGATCGAAGGGATATTCGTCCTTCAGTCGATAAGCCAAGATCTGGTGGCGCAAAATGGTGCTTACCTCGTCAACCACATGAACATGAGAGTCCCACGACCCAGGAGGCAATCGAAACCTTGCTTTTGAAGACGGCGTTGCCGTGGAGGGGACGCTGGTGCCCGGTGCCTGAATGCAACTTGCCATTGAGGGTACTACTGTGAACAATGGCCTTTTTGAGACGATTTGTGATGTTTGGAGACAATCCTTCCTACATCAAGAATCATGTCACTAAGAGATTTGATTTTGGGGGGGCCCAAGCAGCAGGAGATCAGTCATGCCAGACCCTGCCCATATACCTGTCTTCCTCCGCGTGTATGTCCGGTAAGTCGCCGTTCTCCTCACGGATCTCCCCTTGTGTCGATCTTTCTGGGGATGCAAGCATACCTTGCAAGCTCTAAGATGAGGGGCCGGCCAGGTTCCCGGACAGTTTCCGGATCTGGCCTCAGGAGATACAGCACCTGTACTCCAACCTATATGAACCAGTAGGTCCCTGAGCATCTCACGAGATCGATTATTCTTTCTCCACGTTGCGCTCTCTCTACACTTCTGGAAGTCCGCTATGGCTGAATTGAAGGCAAGTGAAGCTTGGATCGACACTGCTAGGAAGTCTACAGACAAGACTCCCCAGGAACTGAAGGCACAAGAGCAATATTACGCAAACACCGAGATTCAAGAGCATCAGCATGTCCTCGACACTGAAGACGCTCGTGATGCTGAACGCAAATATATGAAGAAGTTGAACCTTATCGTTTTGCCCACAATCTCGGCCTTGTACTTCTTCGAGTATTTGGACAGAGGCAATATAGCAGTATGTCTGCCTTCTTGCCTTCACTGTCGTTCACTAACCGAAAACAGAATGCCAAATTGTTGGGCATTGATAAAGGCCATGACACTCCAGACAACGGTGTTGGCCCAGGAACCCAGGAACTGTCCTCGACGCAGTGGCAAACGGTGATCATGATCTTCTACGTTGGCCTCATTCTATTCCAGGTTCCCGGTTGTATCGGTTACCGGGTCTTTCCGCCTTCCAAGGTAATTCTTAGCTGTAACTTAAGGCAGAATGTACTGAAGTTGGCAGTGGATCGCTTTTGGAGTCTGCGGCTGGTGCGCAGTCTGCGTGCTTCAAACAGTGGCATTTAATTGGGCCGCTTTGCTCGTTTGTCGAGTATTCCTCGGTGTTTTTGAGGGACTTTTCGGTACTGGAATCGTCTACTACCTGAGCATTTGGTACCACCGTGATGAACTCGGTATACGGGTTTTCTGGTTTCTTGGACCGACAGCCATTGCAGGGCAAGAATACACAAACGCCCAATCCTTTTGGAGATTGTTAACGTATGTGCAGAGCGTTCGGTGGATTGATCGCTTTCAGCATCGGCCATATTCAGTCCAGCGTTCAGCAATGGAAGCTTCTTTTCATAATTGAGGGTATCCCCGGTTTCTGCCTTGGTCTTTTCTGCCTCTATTGGCTACCTGATCGGCCAACGAAGAATTCGAGATTCAAAGGCATACTGCAGAAGGTTGCACTTGCTCGTTATTGGAGGGAGACCACGGACCAAAATCCTGGTATCAGCAAGAAGCATTTTATGCTAGCTCTGACCGATTGGAGACTTTATGTCCAAGGTGTGTTGCATGGAAGGGACATTCCCTGACATCGCTAAGCCTCCATACTAGCGGCGATATATGTCCCTACGGCCGCGTTGTTGTCCTCAATCTCGGGATTTCTGCCCTCAATTGTCAGAAGCTTGGGGTACAAGGCTACAACTTCTGCAAACCTGATGACTGGTATGGATTTTCCGGCATTCCAGTATGCTTATGCTCACATATGCCCTGCAGTTCCACCATATGCATGTGCGTTTGCGTTGATGTATGTCACATCATGGCTCTCGGACCGATATCGAAGCCGAGGAATTCCGATTTTCATTCTTTCCTCTACTGCAGCTGTGATGTATGCTTGTCTCGCGAATTTGGACAATAATCATTTATCTGCAAAATATGGCTGCATGGTATGTTCTTGTTGTGTTACATTCAAATGAGGTTTTTTTCTAACCTTCACTCAGTGCATCGCTGTCGCATGTGTCTACGCAACTTATCCTCCAAGTCATGCATGGGCTGCGAACAATTTTGGCAACGA
The DNA here is from genome assembly GCF_000835475.1 of Cladophialophora bantiana CBS 173.52. Lineage (NCBI taxonomy): Eukaryota > Fungi > Ascomycota > Eurotiomycetes > Chaetothyriales > Herpotrichiellaceae > Cladophialophora > Cladophialophora bantiana. The sequence continues at coordinate 1,101,131 of NW_015971588.1, forward strand.
AACCAAAAGAGCTGTTGGAATGGGCGCGTATACTGCGATGGGGAATCTAGGCTCAATAGCGGGCTCGTTCTTTTATCCCTCTACCGATGCGCCGCAGTATCGGAAAGGACATTATCTGTGTTTTGCAATGTCGATTGCAACCGCAGTTATAACATTGGCAAATACCATGACACTCCACCGGATTAACCGTCAACGCGATCGACAATACGGGACACCGCAAAAAGGACAGTCTATCGATGTTTCAGAAGACGCCGACGCCAACCCGATGTTCCGCTACATGATCTAAAATAACAGCTTGGCTAACGATAACGAGGACAGAGACTACGTAGATCTTGTTCAGATTATGAGAAAGCAAAATCAATCGCCATTGGATCATAAAATTGATACCAGCAGACAACATTCTCCATAGTAAATAATTCTCAATGTTTACCATGTTTTCCATTCTTCACAGACGACGCTGGGCCTTTGTATTCTCTCACCAAAAACATGCCGAAGAAGTCGCACTTTTCAGTCCTTCATCCTATTTTCGTGCTTCATTGCCCTCACGCCGTATTATGTTCCTAAGTTCGATATTATCAAAGTCAGATGGTTTTTTTTTTCCATCCAGATTTTGTGTACTTCCGTCATCTCCTGTAAGTCTATAGTAAAACATCCTCGTCGTCCACTCAAGATGGGCAAAGCATTTCTTTCAATTTCTCGACTGAATTGAGCCGACAACTTTTGGAGGCCCTAGTTTCACACTGCAACCCCATTCTTCAGCCAAAATTTCAAGCCTTTGGACTTCTTCGCGCGTAAATGGAATACCATCCACTCTGCGATGCTCTTCTGTTGACTTCTCGATCTCTCCAGGAATGTACACCCGATTAACACCGGCAGCGGGTTCTGATGTCCGGATTTTATGCATGAGGAGGTCCATCCGCTGAATGTATTCCGTTGTCGACTTGAGAAAGACATCAGGGCGGAACACCATGAAAAAGTGCCCAACACCCTGCGGCTTATCGAGGACGTGGTACTGGTCGTTGACTCCTCCAGCGAAAGATGCCCCGGACATCAGACCGCCAAAAATGTCCATCATCATGGCAATCCCGGAGCCTTTCGGGCCCCCAATAGGGAGCACCACTCCTTTTAGAGCTGCAGCAGGGTCTGTCGTTGTTCTCCCGTCTGCATCTAGCGCCCATCCTTCGGGTATGGACTCACCTCTTCTTGCCGCTTTCCGGATCTTCCCCTGTGAAAACGTCAGCCATTACTTTGCTTCCTAGAAATCTCAATACCAACCCGGGCAACCACAGAAGGGGACATGTCCAAGAGGAAGTCGCCGTTCTGGCCCCCAGGTAGTCCTACTGCAAAGGGGCTCGTCCCGAGAAGTGGCTCCCTTGAGCCCCAGGCCGGCATGCTTCGAGACGAGTTCGTGAATGCCATTGCACCAAAGCCTTTCTCCATCGCCCGTAAACAGTATGTGCCGCCCATTCCATAATGGCCGCTGTTCTTGACGGCCACAATTCCAACTCCGTAAATTGTAGCCATGTTGATGGCCTCATCGACAGCCTTACATCCAGCGAGAAATCCGAAGGTATTTTGCGCGTCGATTAGCCCCATCACTGGGGTTTTTTGAATGAGATGAAGATCCGGTCTAACATTGAGGACACCAGCTTTGACTCGGTCCAGGTACCCGGGTAGCCTATTGATGCCATGAGTATCGATTCCTCGGAGATCGGCCAGCACCAGCGCCTGTGCGATGGTGTTCGCATCTTCCTTTCGGCATCCAGCTGACTCTAGAAGCTCTTCAGCAAACTTCTGGGCAGTATCAGCTGTGACGTAAACGTAAGTATCCGACATTCTGGCGGGCTCCTCGACCTTGGGGTCTGTCAGTTGTCTTCCAAAACGAAGGTACGGAGAAAGTCGTACAATGATTTTAGCCTTGGACCGCAGGGGTGTGGGAACGGTCCTTGCCCCATTTCTATACTGGGACGGCACCAGTCCTCAGGGGCATAGCCGAGTACCGCCGAGCGTGCAATTGGAGAGCACGGAATCTGCCCCGGAAACTGTCCGGGCCAAACTCCGGGGTCTTTTTCCTGTTCGGCTCGTATTGAACCAAAGCAACGGGCTTTACCCTTAAACATTTTGTCTCCAACAGTTGAGAAACGCATGGGCTGTACGAGCTCGAATCTTCCGAACCAGGTGCTAAAGAAGCAAAATTGGAGAACGGCTACAAGGAAATATCCAGGTGTTTCACCAGCAAAATATGTCCCCCACGACGCCAAGTGACCAAGGTACCGGAATAAGCAGGACTTGGGAGGAAGGGAGTAATCCAGCTATTCTGATGGTCTCCATTTATATTCCAGCACTATGTCAAGCGGCTTTCTACCTCCTCGCCTCGAAGCAGCTTGCATAAAATGTCGACGGCTGCGATCCCGCTTCTACTTTGGTTCTCAATGGTAGAGGCGCCAATGTGAGGTGTCATAATCACACCAGGGTGATCCAGTAGAGTGTTACCGTACTTCTCGAGGCTTGGAGGCTCGACTTCCATCGCATCCAGGCCTGCACCCAAGATCTGGCCTTCGCGCAAAGCTTCCAGCAAGGCTTCTTCGTCTACAATGCCACCCCTTGCGCAGTTGATGAGAATCGCATTTCTCTTCATCATCGCGAACTCCTCCTTTCCTATCATGCCCTGAGTCTGTTCAGTCAGAGGGACATGTAGGCTGACCACGTCCGCCTGTTCCAGAAGCTCGCCAAGTTGAGCAGTTCGCTGAACCTCTTTCATATCGTCCCATGCGCTATCGGGGGAATAAGGGTCGTAGGCAATCACCTTCCCTTCCATTGCTCCAACCCACTTCTTTGCAACAACGCGGCCAATATTTCCCATCCCGATGACCCCGATAGTTTTGCGGAACAGGCTGTGGCCTAGGGTCTTACTTCTGATCACCTTCTCCCCGTTTCTCACCCGTCTATCAATTTCACAAACTCTCCTAGCAATGCTTAAAGCTAACGTCAACGTCAATTCGGCCACAGATTCGCTATTGATGCCGGGGGTGTTGCAAACGATGACACCATGCCTTCGTGCGGCTTGCAGGTCGATATTGTCGACACCGACGCCTTGTTTGATAATAGCCTTAAGATTGCGGGCTTTGAGGAGGTCCTCTTTGCCGATTGTCGTCTCGGATCTCACAAGGATATGCGTCGCGTCCGTGTGGTAGGATTTGATTCGCGGATCTCCTGGCAAAATGACAGTCAAGTTACGTTGACTTCGAAGTTTGGCAATAGCATCCTCATGATACGGGTCGACCACATAGATAATGGCAACAGTCGGTATAGATCCCATATTAGAGTCTGTGAGCTCTTGTCTGCTCAGTATGCCAAAGGAAGAGAAATTTATTCCGGATTGTGGCAGCATTTCATGGGCAATGCCGCGTTGTCGTGGCTCTTGCCAGGTACAGCATCGGAATTTGACCCGGAGTTTGCCCGATTCCACAATCACATCGTGATACAAGTAATCCTCCCACGTTCCTCGGGCTTGATATTGATGTTTTCGCATACCTTCGGAACATGACTGATCAAGACTCAATCGTCGCAGCCCTCCGGCAGTACACGACGTAAGTTCTCCTAGGGAGACTGGGTCTACCACGGACTGACACCTTGCTAAGCTGTGATGTTTCGGACGCCTTGATGAAGCTCAAGCACCCGCATGGCGGGTTCTTACCAGGGCTCACAATGTGGTCACCCGAAAGACACGGTGAGGCCAAAATGGCTGGCCCAGCATATACTGTGAAGTATGTCCGTAAAAACTATGAAAATGAGCCCAAGCCTGCGAGGCACTATGTTAGTCGTTCTCTCGAGCTTGTCCAATGACCTTTGGCCTGTGTATTGACCTGTTCCAGATTGATACAATTCCCAAAGGCGCAGTGGTGTTCGTATCATCTCCTCCAGGAATCGTCAATGCCGTTTATGGTGGTCTGATGAGTACGAGAGCTCAAGCCTCAGGTGCTGTGGGAACAGTAGTCGATGGAAGGATTCGTGACGTCCAAGAACATCGAAACCTGGGTTATCCAGTGTGACCTCCAGCGCTCTAAACTGAAGATTTAATGACTGACCAATGCAGGTCTTTGCCCGTGATGTTGGGACGACCGCACCCTATGAGGTTGTGCGTGTGAGTGAGGTATGATCACCTCTCGAGGAAGACGAAAAAGGTTTGTTGGGAAATTGCTTGATGTGCTAATTCTCCCGCCACAGATTAACGTGCCTCTCAGGCTATACGACCATACCGTTGACGCTGTGGTGGAACCTGGCGATTATATCGTGGGTGATATAAACGGTGTTGTGTGCCTTCCAAAAGCTTTGGCGAAGAGGGCCTTGGAGCTCATTCCGGCACAGATAGAGGCAGATCAACGTGTCGCAGACGACCTGAGAAATGGTGTCACTTTTGCTGAAGCCAGCACCAAGCATCGCGGGGTCAAAAGATGAAGCTTCATTTAGCAATTGCGGCGTTATACCATAAATAGATATAGAGAAGGTCTTCAATGGCTACCTTTCTTTTGCTACTCGTCCAATATGGTGAGGTCATCTTACCTGGGTGTCAATTTACTCCTCAAGAACGCTTCAGCATTGGAGCCTTAGCCTTTCAAAATTGAAGCTGTGGTATGGCAAAGCAAAGTCTTGATCCCTATCGATGTCGAGATCCGCCATTCAACCAGATCCGAAACCGAGTAAATTTGACAGCGTTCAGAACAAAAGGGAGTGGAACTTGCTTTCTTTGAACAGGGGGCGTCAGAGAGAACCTAGCGAAAAGCTTGCTATCCTACCCGATGACTGCAAGCGTCGGCAATTTAGAAAGACGAAAACCTTGCTGCTGTCAGGTTGTGGAAAAGAGTCATAAAATGGGCGGATGTACTGTAGTAGTGTTGGTCATGCTTCTTTAGCAAGAGGCTTACTCAAAACGTTTGGTCGATTAGAATGCGCAGCGATGCCGACGGCGATCCATGCAGAGCAGTTGGGGCTAGTCGGCATGGGGACGGGGTCGCCACAAATGAGACTCTTTCAAGACACAACCTACAATTTGTCTTTGTCTTTGTCTCTAGGCTTCGCGACTGGAAGCATGGAAGCTTCCTGCAAAACGTTAGGATTGAGACATCTATCAGAGACTCAGATCAGTTGTATGTGCTTGAGGATGGTTTGCGGAGACTTCATTTCTTGAGAGAAAGGATATTACCCCGGCAATGGGATCCTCCGTAAACACAATTCGGTTAGGCTAGATCGAGATCCAAGGGAGGAAATTAAGCCAAATACCGGCCAGCTTATGGAAGGTCAAACAGCATCACATAGATGATCGAATAGACTTGGTGGAGTTTAGGGATGTCGCTGAATATTGTAAAAGTATCTCGGCTAGGGGAAGTATGTTGCAGGTTAGAGTGTTTCTTTGCACAACACAAAATGGATTATGAAGGTATATAGTACCTCCTATATTTGCCAAACTTGATGGCGCTGAATTGGGCAGCTTAGGATGAGAAAAACTCTCCTGCCAGCGCCACCCCATTATTAGGTTCCTCAGCATGAGATAACTCTGCAGAGGGACCAGGATTAAGGAGGTTAAGCAACGCACGAAGTGCTTCCGCAACTGATTGGATACGTTGATGGCGTCCCGTGTGGCGTTACTTAGTTAATGGCCCCTTTCCACGGTGACAGACATCTCCTGTGAGACAGGACGGGTCTCAGGAGTTACAAGCTCGCCACCGAGATCGCCATTGCCAGATTGATCATCTCTAATTAACAGCGCTTCATCCGAGACGATGCCGCCGTCGGAAATGCTTATTTTCTCCTGGAAATATTTTAGCGCTTCGCCCTTGGACTGTAGGTGTAGCTGATCAGTTCACTCGCTCCAGTCTTTGTAGGCATTGAACGCGAGCGCGCTCACGCAACTCACGCTGTATTGCGCATTCATTTACGTTGAGACCAGCATCTCAATATGGATATCTAGATTTAGGATCACGCGATGCACAACACTAAAAGCACTCTTGGAGGTCTTTCCTATTTTCCAACAGCAATACTGTGCCTGTGGCTACCACCATCTCATTTTGTGGTGATCATAGTTGAGGTCTTACTCTCTCTCACTGCAGGCGCCGATTGACTATCGAGATGGGGATTGGTATCAGAAGACGCTTCGATGACGGCGCAGAATTCATCCTTCTCCGGTGCAGTGATATGGCCGAATCTCAAAGGGAGCATCCCATCTTCTCTCACCCATTCGCGAGACGGTTGCGTCGGATTTCTCTGGCCCGGGAGTAGCAGGTTGGTGGCAAGACGGCCGGTGCTAGTCTGGTTGTACGTATTCTTCAGCGTACGTAGGATGGTGCGACATGAAACAAGGATCACGCCCGCCCAAACAAGAGCCAAGAGCAGCGTGGCTAAAACGATAAACGCGGGGATGGCGTATCGCAGGTCATACCGGATGACGCGCCTGTATTCGATCACGCTCGCTTGTGGGATGCCGCGATCCGTATCGTCAACGGCCAAAGTGGCGGGCCACTCGACATATTTGCCCGAGATAGAGGTCTTCGTCCCCACCAATCCCGCGGCAAGTCCGTCGGTCAAAATCAGGCTGGGTATCTGTGCAGCCACGGTTTGGTTGTGAGATAGTCGCTGAAAGCGCTCCAGCATGGTGTAATCAAATTGTCCACTGTAGTCAGGCCCGTCGAGGTCAGACAAGCCACCGTAGAGATTTCCTAGCCGCCGTGCGAATCCGGAAGCGCCGGCTAACGCGTCATATCCTTCTCTTTCTCCAAAGTTGAGGCTCACAAAAGGACTTGTGGGAAGCCACAGCTTTTCTGCTCGAAGAGTGTAGAATCCGTCCTTGTAACCCATGTTCTCATAGCGATCGTCAACGATGCCCCATAGAGGATCAAACCGCATGGCCTTGTCGTAGCTGTGCTCAGCGGCCCATAGCGGTTTAGATTTCTCGTCGGGATAGGCTTTGTCTGTGATGCGTAGCACCGCAAGGTTCGCGAACTGCCCTCCCGTGCCGTTGTAACTGAAAGTCACGGTTTTGATGCTAGCTCTTACGCTGGAGGCGCATACATAAAGGTTCTTCCGATACGTTTCGATGCCGGTGTATGTTGACAACGAAAGATTCTCGTTGGGCGCTTGCAGGGGAGCCCCGAGAACGAAGCCACATTGCACCATCGGGTAGGTGATGTTGTTGGCCCTCCAGTCATTGTCGGTCGTTCCTATCTCGTAGTATCCCCTGCATACCTGGGCTACGTACATTAGCTCTCGACCGACGGTGAAAGAAAGTCTGGGGACATACTGATAGCGGAGTAGTTCAGGGCTAAAAGTTTTTTGTAGCCGTTCGGATAGTGATCTACGAAAGGGACAGTCGAGTTTCCTGCATAATAGTCGGGTACTTCTGGCGGTGCGCCGCCAACACCGGTCAACTGACCCAGCAAAATCGTATCCATCATCGTCTCAAGGTACATGCCCGGCGGCGCACTGTTGGTATCGTTCACCACCATTCGGGGCAGGATCTCATTGGCAGGGAGAGGAACGTTGAGGCTCGAAGCAACGAGCACATTGTGCATACGGGCGGCTTTGTGAGCGCGGCCGAATAGGTCGAGAGTCTGATTGTCAATCCAGGGGGGTGATTCCAGCGCTGCCGTATTTAGTCCAAGGAAAGCACCTCGGTCGACGACATAGAACGTAGAATTATCGCTGAAGTCCAAATTATTTTCCGTCCTCAATTCGATAGACAAGTTCGTGTCCGCACATCTCGTCACCGGCTCGATCCAAGTAATGTCTTCGGTCCAGGTTCCGCCGTGTTCCAGTCCTACCGGGATAGTGTGGTTTCGGAATCCAATACCTGGATTTTCTCTCATATCAACTATGAGTCCTTCCGTGAGTAAGATCTTGTCCTGTGTGATCAAGGTCCCAATGTAGCGGCTATCGCCCTTCACGTAAGGTTGGCCTTTGTTTATGATGCCGACTTGGTCAAACTTCCAGCGCCGATATTGAATGTCAAAAAGGCCACAGACAGTGTTCCCACTATCGGAAGTTGCGCTGGTAAACATGGCAGTGAAGTTCGCCGGGATCGTGATGTTGATAGTAGAGTTCTCATCGGTCTTCACGCTTTCCCAGTGTCCTGGCTCTGTTTCCTTCATGTAGACGCCTTGATACTGTCCTGGACAGTTGATCGTCAAGCCAATTTCGCAATATCGAGTAAACCAGGAATTCGGCCGAGGCATGGTGACCCTACCCCAGGGACCTGGATCTCTTACATATTGGAATTCAACCTCCTTGGGTCCGCCTGGAATGATTTCCTCGTATAGTCCGAGAGGTGTAAGGATGCTAGCTAGAACCAACAAGGCGGCACCGACCGTGGAAGCCCAGCTTGGAATTTTGATTATCAGTGGGACCTGGCGCGTATTGACAGCGTCTGCGCGGACAAGATGTGGCCAGATCGTTGTGGAAATGGCGCGATTGACGACAGACCTGAAAAGATTAGACTCTTTCCATACTGGTAACATCTGGGAAGGGATACCATGTCACAGCACTGTTCTCGGTCCCGACATATTTGACCAAGATCACGATCAAGGCAGCCGGAAGCCCGTACTGGACTTGCAGCCATTGTCAGCTAATAGTCGTCTCAAGGGATCGAGAGTGCAAAAGAGGTGAGTCGATATACCTATCATCACGGCTGCGGCGATGAGGCCGGAAACCTCGGCGATGCTTAGCATGCTTGAAGTTTGCTTACTGTGGATTCGCCCGTCATGGGAAGGTGAACTCTGCCCTGGTGAAATATTCCGAGTAAAAGAGCGGAACTGGAAGTGTTGCTCATCCTCCGCCTTAATAATGGCGTTGGAGTCGCGGGCTGTTTACCATGGCATCCTAAATCGACAAGAAAGCTTTCATCGCCATGTGGGTCCAGCCGTTGGCAGCGTGCCGGACCGTAAACGGCAGATGAAGGGACCTGAGAAGAAGGAGTATAAGTCGCTCTGGTAGAGAGAGCGCCCTGAGCGCCCTAGTTACATGGCGAACCAAGAACCGCGAGTTCGGGGGTGACCTTGTCATGTCTCAACTTGATCCAATGGAAGAAGGCAGCCAAGGAGACACAATCCCTTGGCAAACACCCGTACAATTTCCCGCCCCGGACTGGATCCCCTCGTCCCTCCCCTCGTCGGCTCGCTCCAAACGTTAGACTAATATGCGGGCCTCTCTGCAAGCGTAGTCGTGTGTATTGCTATCTCGTGAGTTCTTGTGACCGCCTCACACTCCTGGTCATCGGTTTCTATCATGCGAAAGATCAAAATCGCGCGGGCACCGCCAACCCATCTGAGAGTCTTACACCAACACAATCAGCAAAGCATTCGGCACACGGTTTCTTCAGCACAATGAGCTTCGCCTACCCTGGATGCCGTACTGATGCGGACGGACCGTGCCAGTTAGCGACAAGCTCAGAAAACGCTTGTTCCAGGGAATTCGGAGGGACAAGTTATTACCAAAAACGATACTGCATGTGCACAAATGGTTACTTTGAACGCTCCTCACAGTGAGTAAACATTTCGCCGTCTACATCCAAAACCCAGCCTGAGCTTTATGCTTAATTTATCATCCTAACTTACCTTCGCAATTCAAAATTAGGTGTTGGAATGACTGCTACAACTACAACGCGACGTCCACGGATACATTGTTCATAAGCCTCGAATCCAGGATCGTCGCCCTCGACTGTGAAAGCTATTCGCTCGCCATTCTGACTGACGAGCTATTCTACAGTAGCCTGAGCGCAGCAAGCGAGAGCCGCGCCGCTGAGGCCACTTCTAGCACCGAAAGTCAAGTGAGCTCCTTGTCAGCGACGACGGCACTTGGAGGCGCGAGTCAAGGAGCCACAGCAAGCCAGTTTGTTCCACAAACGACGTCTTGGATCAACAGACCTAGTTCGACAGGACAGACACAGCAAGGTGCAGGCATTTCGACCACTAGAGTGGCGAGAAATAATGCTCTGTTGTCAATAATGGTTGTTCTCACATTTTCATGCATCTTCTGTGGTTCGTAGACTATTTGCCCATCGAAGACTGCTTCCTGCAAGTAGGTCTACCTCCATGGGTACACGGGGAGCCTGCAGATGCTCGTCTTAGGCCGGCCCGCAAAATGCTATCATAAAAACTGAAAAGCTTACCGAAGGATGCCTCGTGACTTCTGTATTCCTAGTTCGTGTGGTCAAGTTGACTTCGCAAGGTGATCGACAATCTTGACAAGGCAAGTCAAGTCCAAGTATGGAATTTGTTCGCATGGAGAGTGGCCTGATGGCTCAAACGACTATTCGGTACCTAGCGCGTTAAGTAATACGAGAAAATACGAGCTAGTGCCGTGGGGGCCATGCTTGGCGTTCACTGCCCCGGACGGAGTTCTTCGCAATGCCCAGAAAATGCCCAGCCTCGTCATGCACCCAGCCAGCAATATCTCCGGAGATCTTCGACGGCCACACAGCGCCACACAACAGTCCGAAGGCGGTGCGCTCATGAATACGAACCGATCGCCGGTCACTGATCACTGAAGTGGCGCAGAATAGAGAGATAATGTGGGCGCAGCCGAAGATGCAGAATGCACTGGCACTCCTGCTCATCGACACAAGGTAGTGTTTACCTGGTAGGCCGGTATTTCCTCCACTTTCAGCAGCGGCTCTCGACAATTGCCATTCAGCAGACGTAGCAAGTTGAGACGGTAGATACCAAGGACGGAAAACCAATAAACATCGGAGACCGGGGCAGTCCAACCAGCAGGTGCTGCCAGATTTGCTATCCCCTTAGACCGCCACGCGTATTACATGCTGGCGCGACCTGGCAAGCAGGAAAAGAAAGATGAGGGGGAAATGGCCAGGTCCACTTCGGATCTCACCTACGACGCCGCAGAACACGCTGGACTGGCCTGGAAACGGCCACTTTGGACACGAAAAGTGCCCGACGCATATGAGATGAAGAGAGCCAAGAACCGAGATTCTCATTGAATATGTCTGTTATTTGCCACGCAAGGAGACGGGCAGTATATCGATGAGAAAGTACTGTCGATCAGCATTCCCATCGATGGCTAAAGGTAGCGCAGTTGATTCCTGTCTCACTTGTGTTCTTCTGCAACGGTGATCCCAAACGGATCATCGTCGGGATTCAATTGCCTGCTATACTCCATCCACACTGAAATGTCCTGGGCAATTTCATCGCCATGAATATGCTTCACAAAAGCAAACATCAAGTCTATGCCGCTGGACACTCCGGAAGATGTCCATATGTTCCCCTCTTCTGTCCACCTAGCCCTCGGCTGCCATTGAACCTGCGGCCGCCACTTGGGAATGACCTCCCACGCTCCCTTGAACAAAGTTGCCCTCTTGCCATCAAGCAGGCCGGTCTGGGAAACGATCCCAGACCCTGTGCAGACGGTGAGCAGATATTTCAACTTTGGATATCGATCCCGGACGAATTCGACGATTGGGTCAACCACGGCTGGATTGGGTTTGCCGGTTCTAGCTGGGTCGAAGGAGCCCATGCCTCCGGGGACAATGAGGACATCGAGTTCGGGGGCAGTCTTGAAATCGTGAGTAGGCTGCAAGGTCTGCGACGTTGAAAAAGGCGACATGCCCATATTAGCAGGCCATTCTTTGGGGATGGTGGACTTTGGGGAGGTATCCTCGGCAATGAGCGAAAGGCTGATGCCTGGGACGCGGGCTGAAAGGCTGTTGAGGACGTCGAGTGGCCCACAAACGTCGATGAGTTGGAAGCCGTCGTACAAAATTACACCGTATCTTCTTGGTTGGTTCTTCATAGCGGATTGTGTTCGATTGACCAGGTCACACTGGGGCGAACTCTGGAAGCAAACTTTGGAAATGCTGTTGAGACACCACAACCATTAAGAGCTTGCCGAGTTGATTATAGATTTCTACACCGAAACAAGGCTTTAAGTACTAAAAAGAATCGCGGAACCACGGACCTTGAGTATCAGCATGCACAAGTATTCCAGTTTGGTCTTCCCGTTCCGCGCATCTCCACATTTGTTTAGCAATCTTCGCCATTCGTTCTGTACTGAAGACAGTGTGCTCGAGTCGAAGTCAAAGCAGCACTTGTGCAGAGAGACCATTCACGTCTTGGTGCTGTCTCCGATAGCTGGTCCGTGTCTTGCTCTCAATGTACGTCGAAAGCGGCTTCTGGCCTAATAGGTGTGATGGGGCGGCAGCATTTACCATGGGATCCCCCTGGTCAAATGGTAGAGTAACCACGATGTGAGGTGCAACTCGGTCCAGCGGCAGCAGCTGGATTTTGGCTGCGTCATTTGTCCAATGAGTGTAAGAATATTACAGCCGTTTTACACGTATCAATTCGCGACACGGACGTCCGAGCATTCCATTCTTGCGTCATTACAACAGTTACCGGCGACTTTCACGTTCCGCGTTTTATTTTATCATCGAACTCGGCCCGGGACAGGACAAACTGCAAGATACAAGACAACAGGTTCTGGTGAAGCGCCCATTGAGTTTTTTTACGCACGCGTCGCATTCCGTGCGGTGTCTAGTCGGCGCTTCCACCAACGTGGTGCATCATGAACAACGTTGTCGGAAGGATCAAAAAGGCAGAGCGTGCTTGTAAACCCTGCCGCGATCTCAAGGTCCGGTGCCTACCTTGCGTGGAGAGGGATGACATCTGCCAAAAGTGCAAGCGATCGGGAGCACGCTGCGTCTTCGAGGAAGGGAAACCACGGAAGAAGCGGGGGATTCCCGGTGACCTCGAAAACGTGACCGGGCGGCAAGCGAAAGTGGCCGGATTGAGAGCGCAACCCGAGAGCAGCCTCCTCGAGACGAAAAATGACGCAAATCTGCAAAGGTCGCGCACGTCTGGGAGCTGGATATCATTTGGTGGTGCCAATGGTTGTACTGGCTCTGGTACTGGTCTTTACGAGGATCCAAGCGGCCGTGTCGGGTGTGCTTATTCGACCGCCAATACGCCTAACATCCACGACGTGCGCAATACGCAACATATGCCTGCCGGAGAACGTTTATTCGGAAACGTCGTCCTTGCGCCAGACAAAGTGGCTTCATATCTATCGAAATACCAGAAAATGTGCGCGTATTCCCCATTCGTCCTCACACCTGAAAAGGTCTCGATCGAGGAACTAGCAGCAAACCAACCATTCACCCTACATGCTATACTCATGGTCTCGTCCGATGAGAACAAGGACTTACAAAGAATGCTTGAAAAGAGCTTCCGAGACCAAATCCTACGGACAGTCATGATTGATGGCGAGAGGAGCATCGATCTCCTTATGGCCCTGATTGTCTACCTGGGCTGGTACCACTTCTTCTACATTCCTATCAAGCAGCAGTTCTACCAGACACTTCAGATCGCCATCAGCATTTGCGTCGACTTGAAACTCGACCGGCCTCCAGAAACGGCCACATTGAGCGCACTTGAACGAGGACAGAGTCTTGAGGACCAGTTACTTCTTGATGCAACGAGTGATCAATTCTACAGCAGGTCTGCTAGACGTGCATACGTTGGATGCTATTGCCTTGCCACAATAACGTCTTGGATATGGTGCAAACCGAGCAACTTCCATTGCACCGACTACCTTCTGCGATGCGCCCGGTCGCTCTCAGATGAGCCCGAGTACGTTACAGATACTATGATAGCACCACTCCTTGAAACCCATGTGTTGGGAAACGACCAACACCGTGCCTACCTGCCCACAAAATTTGATTATTCAAGTCCGATCACTCCAGGTCAGATGGAGGCCAATCTGAAGAAGTCTCAAGAGACACTGGACAAGATCCAGCCAAAAGAGCAGTCAGAATGTGTGTCGCTGAATTTGGCACGCTTGTACGCCGCTTCATATGGCCATGAAATGAACCTTTTGAATCCCTGCAATCCGCCGCCGTCGAGTGACTCGGAAGAAAAGATATTCCTGACTACAAGCCGTCGAGAATGTTTGATGTTCTGTCTGCATTCTGCTTCGAAAGCATTCGAGACATTCCTCTCGCTGCCTCTTGAGGAATACCCAAAGTTGTCAATTCTGCAGTGGTGGGCTTTGATATGCAACACAGCTTATCTCTATCGTCTGTGCTTGGGCATTCCCCGGCTCCCCGAATGGGACACTCGAGTCGCTCGGGATGATGCCAAGCTGGACATATATCTCGACCTTCTATGCTACCGTTTGGAGCGTGCTACAGGATCCACGCTCGAGGAGCCTAAAGGGCACGACCTATATTCCCTACTGTGCCCCATATTCATCAATGTCAAGCGCAGCTATGAACGACTCAAAACACTCCCCAAATCTCTGAGCTCAAGTGACAGGCAGCCTGTCCACGCAAATGCATTCTCAGGAGGGCCGGAAAAGACCGTTCGGAAATCGGCTACACACCAAAGTCGCTGTCCTGCATTTAGGTATGTGTCCCGAGCAGCAGACGTTGGTCTCAGTCCAGCCGGTGATGATGGAGACTCGAATAGACTACCTGGAATGTCAGACATCGACATGTTCTTGAACTCAGGGTTGTTCGAGTGTGATACCACATGGCTAGCTGGAACGCCACAGTGGAACTTGAGCCCTTTCAGTCTGGACAACGAGCGCCTGTACCCGGCATGACATACGGGGCCCTGCTGCCGGCACACTTAGGACTATGTGCATTTGGCCAGGCACTACATCAAAGACATCGAGAAATGAAAATCTGCACTCCGTTCTAAACCCTCTATGTCCACGCAGTTTGGCCCGTCGTCATCCAACACGACGCAGAGGATAGGTTCCAGGTCCATTCCGTCAGCGAGGAGTACTTCGTCGTCCCTGGTCCACCGTGCTTAGGGTGCACCGAAGTCGAGGTCAGCATTCGGTAACTTATGAAGGCTCAGCTACCTAGAGGCAAAGTCTCTTCCTTAATGAATTGAACAGAAACGTTCATTATGCGGCTTATCAGGCAACCGCTCGTGCACCGTGTCAGGGCGAACCTTCCAGGCAAGAGACCCGGATTGCTCCCTCACCTCCTCGAATCGAGAACTGTCAAAGCTGTGGCGACGACTGCGGTAGCTCACTCAGACGACCGTTCTATCCCGATCGATTTAAAGGGTGACATCGACTCTCTTCATTACGCCGAATCCGAATGAAATCGCCTAGTTAAACGCCAAGACGATATTCTTATCTCCTCTCACATACCTCCAGACAATATTGCGTACGATAAGAAAGATCCTTGTCACATCTGGGCTCCTGAGACTGCCGATGAGAGGCACAAGGCGCTGATAAAGAGGTACAAACAACTCGATATCGCAATTGAGCAAGATGGAACACAAGAGTGTAACGAAGGCCCGGTTGAGTGCATCTCGCAGAATGGCTGGGGTCTACACGATGGCCCTAATGAGCGAGGATGCAGTGGGACGGGCTTTGACACTTGCAGCGAGAAGATTTATTAGCGGCTGACACGGATGACATGCGTCGATATTTTCAAAATGTTCATGGGAGACTGTTCGTGACTTTTCATCCTCAAGCTGGTATCATTCTTGTCTTGTTGTGTTAGTTTCCTACTCGGAGATAGAATATCCTATGAGGCCCGCTACTAAATCCAACATCAGGTTATAGTGTTTCTTGCGCTAAACGAAATGGGTGTACATGGTACATTTGAAAAGAAAACAAAATTGACGGGCGCTGAATAGAGCGGCTTTCAGGCGGGATAATTGGACCTTGCCTCTTATGCTGCTGCTGCAACGGCACCATATTATTAGCTCCTCAGCATGAGATCACTTTGCAGAGTCTTGCCCTATTTCACAGCGTCCGCCAACTTTGAGTTATTCTTTTTCTACGACGGAAATGACAACGGCAAAGTTTGCTTTGGGAGATAGTTCACAGTTTTGATGACGCATGGTCTCGCAGACATGGCGCCAGCCATCGCCAATGCCCTTCCTTCTTCCACCCCTTCTCCTTCCAGTCATTGGCCTTCCTGGGGAAGAACTCGAGCACACCCTGCAGGCTCGCATCGTGCGCCAGGATGGTCAAGATGTTCTGCGCGCCGTCAAAGTCCGCCAGCTTGTCTGCACTACGCTGCGACTCGGCGAGATCGTGCTCCGGGCCTGCGACTTTGCTGAACGGCGTCGTTCGGGACAGCGCCTGACCCTCTGGCTCGGAGTAGAGGCGGTGCATCTGGGCGATGTGTTCGCTCTGGTGGCTGGTATTAGATGTGAAGGGTCGATCATTTGGCGTGGGAATCACGGCTGGAAGCGGGTGTTTTGCGCTGGGCCTGAACACGGCCTGTGAGTGGGCGATATCGCCGCCCAGGAATATGAATGTCGACGCGCCGCCATTCTTGGAGGTCGTCGTGCGTGCCAGCGCCGAGAGATGGCCGATGGTATGACCAGGGGTTGAGAGGATGTAGAGACTCCCGTCGGAGAAGTAATCATGAGCAAGGAAGCCTCCAATAGATGAGACCTTTGGGTTATCGTGCGCAAAGTTCAGCTCAATCGTCCGACGACCCTCGTATAGGTCCGAGGTTGTCTCAAACTGTCTACGATTCGCCGGCCAGCCTGGCAAGAAAGCCTTCCGATAGCCGGGCCCAACCAGGACTTCGGTCGAGGTCGGGAATCTGCCCACGTCTCCTGTATGATCGAAGTGATGATGGCTCAAAATAATAGCATCAATTTCGGCAAGATCCACGCCATGCGCCAACAATACGTCGGCGACGTCTCGTCCGACCTCGGTTTTCAGCCCCATTCTCCGCACTCCCTGCACGAACGCGGGCGGGAAAGCAGACTCCCAATCCGCGCGTAGGCTCAGGTCGAACAGTAGGCGGATGTTAGTTTGTCGGTGGTGGATCAAGAATGCGTACGAGGGCACTTTGACATCCTCTCCTTTCTCGAAGCCTGGAAGCACAGGGTCCATCATGGACGAGCCCGGCAAACCCCATAGCCGCGCTCCGGTATCGATGATGTAGAGGCAGACTGTCGACGAGGACGGGGACGGCGGGATCTCAAGGGTTTGCGACGCAGAGAGAGGAGCCATCTCTTTCAATGTCTCTGTGTGCGCCTAGATCCAACTCAGTCTCAATGGAAGCGTCTGAGAGCTCAACGAAAATAGCGACAACGATGACGTCGTGCCGACAGACTGATGGGCTGCGGGTACTCAAACTTTTTATTCCCCCAAGAAAACCCAGGCTACATACCTGATGTTGGTAGTCTCGTCCTTCTGTCGTTCCGTTTGTGCTGAAGTCCAACCTAGAGCCCATTTCCCCGCAACAGAGTACGAACTTAGTAGTCCAGAGCCAATTGAGCTATGATTAATCAGGTTAGGTTCAACCCTTTACGTACTTCGGTATCTTTTGCCAGCCTGACACGTGAGACCGCCGCCTCTTCTACTGAGATGAGTAACTCCAAAGTCCCACGTCGTTTCTTTGTAAAAGGAAGGTTAACCCCTGCGACTCACGGGGCCCTAAAGAGACATGTGAGGCTGGAGGAATACAAACACTATTAGGCAGAGGACTTAGGGGCTGCTGGAATAAAACTTCCACGGATCGCATTGCAACGGACCTGCTGTGGACAAGTGCAACTTCCACTCCTCCTTTCTCTCAACAAAAACATACGAAAATTCCAATGCCAACAAACAAAGAATTCTATTCCATATTTTCCTTTCTCTTCGCCGAAGGTCCCAGAACGCCATTCGGCATAGAATCGGACCTGGAAGCTGAACTGGAGCTCGTATTTGGATCGCGTACAACAGCGGTGCCATCACGCAGTAACGCCGAGTCGGCAGCTACGGCGTTACTGATTTCGTCATCATCTTCATCATCTAACTCGCGATACTGTTGCTCATCCTTCTTCTTCAATCTCTCTCGGGCCTCTTCTCTCATCTTGACAATTTTCAAGTAATTGTAGCTCGCGATGCTGATGATGGTGATTATCAACCCAGAAATGTTAACCATAGACAGCTCGTCATGGAAGACGATCCCCGCTGCACTGATGGTCACTACTTCCTTGAAGATGCCGCAGATGCTGAGAGTGACGACGCTGGTGCGCTGAAGTAGTGTGAATTCGCTCGCGATCATGCAGAACGCGATGCACCCTGGAACTACCAGAAGAAGTAGAGCTTTGGCGACCCCATGTTCCCTAACTAGGAGGACGATGCCCGTGATGACTGCAGATGGAGTTTCAGAGACGCAGGCGATGAAGAATAGCGTGACGAACATAATGGGGGCGATGAAAAACATCGTGGCGAACGGGTTGGAGGTGGCAGGATGTCGCAAAAGGAGGATTTGCGTCAAGGCCCATCGGAAGCCGGAAAAGAAAGAGGCGGACATGGCCAACGCAAATCCGAGTGCGTGGAAGGCCGTTTCGCCAGCGACCATCATGAGCACTCCAAGGGTCATGGTGAGGATAATGAGGATGAGTTTGAGAGACGGCTTTTCAAGTCGGAAGAGGAAGGCGAACACAAGAACGAAGATCAAGACCGAGGATTTACACATGGTGTAGAATGTTAAGGTGATGAAGCGAAGAGAGGTATTGCCCAAGCCGATGTCGAGAGATGTCGTCGTACCGGTGGGCACTAATCGCGTAAAATAGAATAGAGGTGTGACAAGTGGTTTGGAGGGGTGTGATTCGTTTCCGTATACTCGAGGATGGGGTTGAGACGGTCGTAAGGAGGGGAATATCAGCAGGATACAAGAGGCCAAGATGAATTGGACAACCATGTGTAGCGAGGTCGCGAAGAGCGGAAAGTGGAAATCGAGGTGATCGGAGGAGAACATCATCTTATTGTACTGCCAAACTGGTCAGTGGTTGCCAGAAATAGGATCACTTGAGACTCACAATGGATATGGACAGAGAGAAGAAATACCACAGGCCGATGAGGACGGCATTGATGACCAGATTGCGAACGACGTTCTTGTCTGCTTCTCGTGCCTCGTCTTTGGATAAACCGGTTGTGCCAGCAATTCTCGCATCCAGCCCGTCACGCCGCCTCTTTCTTTTGATGTATTTGCGTCTTTCATGTTGGTTCAAGCCACTTTCTCCGTCATCATCGGCGTCCACATCTGAGTCCAGCAGCCCTAGTTCGTGTTCTTCTGATTCCGACATGGAGGAACCTGCCTCATCTTCTGAGCCTTCGCTTTTGGTGTCGGAGATGGAGCCAGTACCTCGCCGTTTGTACTTACGACGAGGATTTATAAACAGTGAGTCCTCGTCAGAGGTAGTCGTAGGTGGAGCGACAGCAGGTCTAGAAGCGCGGTCACGGTAGGGAGTCGTGTCCATGGGAAGGGCGTGAGACGTGGCAGGAAAGTGGGAATACGGAAGGGCGCATTCAAGTCATTGGAAAGCGACGCAGGGTGGAAAGAGCGGCGGACTATGAATGAATGGCTGGTAGCCTGAGGCCCAGAGTAAGAACGGAGAGAGAGACGGGACCAACTGACAAGATATGACGGGTATGGACGAAGATGATGGCTCGTGAGACATGAGGGTCGCACTTGATTGAGAGACAGGGGTGATATGGAGATCTGGTGTGAGCAAGTCAGCTGCTAAGCCCATAACAGCCCGAATAGACCAGTTTGGGTGTGCACGTGATCTCACATACTTTAGCGCCGGAACGGTTTATCCGAGCCACTATGTACGTAAAGGGTCTATCAACAACAACCTCAAATGAGATCGATGAACAACTGCCACAGATTTCAACCGATATCAAGTCGAAAGATTACTTCATCCTACGTGCCAATGACTGATACGTAGCTGGCCAGTGTGACTTGATGAATCAGGCAAATACCAGGCACTAGTTTTGCTGTTGGGCGTCAACTCTGCCAATCTGCCCTCCCTTCTCCTTAGTCATCCGTATTTGTCTCTTTTGGTATGTCCCCGTGATCCAATGCGAAACTCTCGACGTTCGGGCGGTTCCCCCTCCCAGATTCTTCCTTTTTGCTTTGGTACCCTGCTCACCTGCCTGTTTCAATCCCTCCTTGCCATCTCGCTCCTTAACTCTTTCATCCTCGCCCCAGATACCATAACCCGTTTGGCTTCATCATGGGTGAAATATCACGACAGGCGAAACCCCTCCAGATTGAAGACTATGGACTCATCGGTGACATGCGAACCTGCGCCCTCGTTGGAAAGAATGGGAGCATTGACTTCATGTGCTGGCCGCACTTTGACTCCCCATCTATCTTCGCCAACATCCTGGACACAACCAATGGCGGCGGGGGGCATTGGAAGATCAGCCCGCAAAGCAGTACAGTGTGCAAACAGAACTATCGGACATCTTCTAACCTCCTTCAAACAAAGTGGATTGACGAAGATGGCGTGGTCAATCTCACTGACTTCTTTGCCGTTTCCAAACACAACAAAGTCCTGAGAGAGAAATGGAGCGGGTCCACCCTGGTGAGGAAGCTAGAGTGCGTCCGCGGGAAAATGTCCATTTATATCGAACTGTGCCCCCGACCTGACTATGCACGAGACAAGGGTTCCATGCGAGTCTCTGAAGTCAGGAGCGAGGATGGCACCTATCACCAGTCCCTTGCTTGGGTTCCCGACGACAAGAAAAGGGATGGATGTGGCGACATTCCAGAATTCCACGCCACATACTGCACACACGACCGACCGGTTAATGGACCACAAAAGATGTTCCAGCCGATCAAGCTCAACGAAGGCGTCAGCACTGATATCAAACCACGAGCGTTCCGCGCCCGCTTCGACCTCCAAGAAGGCCAACAGATCTTCATGATCATGTGCAATCGTCACGTCGCTCCACATCTCACAAACGATCTTGTAAAGAACCTCGAGAATGAGGCCTACAAGTTCTGGACAAGCTGGGTGCGCGCCTGCCTTTACCGCGGGCGCTTCCAGCAAGAAGTCGAAAGGAGCATGCTCATCCTCAAACTTCTGACATATGATCCTACAGGCGCCATTGTCGCGGCACCGACCTTCTCTCTCCCAGAGGCCGTAGGCGGGCCGCGAAATTGGGACTACCGCTACTCCTGGGTGCGGGACGCCAGCTTCACAGTGTACGTATTCCTCAAAATGGGCTTTCCGGCCGAAGCCGAAGCGTATATCAACTTCATTTTTGCCCGCATTGCCGAATGGCGCAAGATTGCCGAAGCCTCTGCGGGCGAGAGGCACCACCTCCCTCTAATGTTCAGCATCGACGGTTCGACGTGTCTGCCGGAGCTCACGCTCGACCATCTCGGTGGGTATCAAGACAGCCTTCCCGTCCGCATCGGCAACGCCGCCACCGACCACGTCCAACTTGACATCTACGGCGAACTCATGGACTCGATCTACCTGTTCAACAAACACGGCAAGCCCATCTTCTATGCCCAGTGGCTTGACATCCGCTACCTCACCGACTTTATCTGCGAAGTCTGGACCGAACAAGACATGTCTATCTGGGAGGTCCGCGGCCGCAAGCAGCATTTCACTTACTCGAAAATTCTCCTGTGGGTCGCTGTCGACCGCGCTCTTCGTCTCTCCGAGAAGAGGAACTTCCCCTGTCCCAATCGCAACAAATGGCTACAGACGAGAGATACGATCTACGAGGAGGTGATGCAGAAAGGGTTCAACTATCAGATGAACAGCTTCGTGCAGAGCTACGAGTCGAACACGACGTTGGATTCCGCGGTGTTGATTGCGCCACTGGTCTTCTTCATGAGTCCGAATGATCCGCAGTTTGTGGGCACGTTGGACCGGATCTTGCGGACGCCGGAAAAAGGAGGACTCACGAGCGCCGGGTTTGTGTTTCGGTATGATCACGAGCAGACTGATGATGGTGGGTATCCAGCCTCTTACCTTATCCCTTGCTCTTGTCATCAACCACTTGTCGATGCTGATGCTGCTGAGTGCTAGGCGTCGGTGGCCGCGAAGGCACCTTCGTGATGTGCACATTGTGGCTCATCGAGTCCCTGATTCGCGCGGCAAAATATGACTCCAAGTACCTCGACCTAGCGAACACCATGTTTGAAACGGTCACGAATTTCCGCAATCACGTCGGTGAGTGGCTCTTTCTGTCTGGCATTCACCCATCCAATTTTCCCTCCGATATACCTCCATCCGCCGTGATCCTGACCTGATCTGACCTGGACTGACTCCCCGCGCACTGCTGCGCTTTCCTGAGTAGGCATGCTGAGCGAAGAAATCGCGCTATCTGGCGAACAGCTGGGCAACACGCCGCAGGCATTCAGTCACCTGGCATACGTGTCCGCGGCAATCAACCTGGAGAGGGTCACACGAGGGGATTTCGAGGGCGGGTTCGGGAAGTAGAGGAGATCCGTCAGCGGCGGCGGCGGTGGGAATCGACTTGGGCGACTTGAGTAAGTTTGACTTCCGAGTTGACTTGACTTGCCTTGCCCGTCGTGTAGCCCGGCGTAGTCTGTCTGTCTTGTTCCGTGTGAGGGCAAACGAAGATGGGAAGAGGGTGGATGGATGGAAGGGAGGGAAGGACGGATAGATTCATGAATGGGTGAACAGATGGGGTGAAATGAAGAATGAGCTTTTCGCAACTCCGGCGCGTGTTTCACTCTTGACTCTCGAGCGCGGGCACGCGCTTTTTATCGACGGAATGCGCTTTTTCAAAACTGTCACCCACTGTCAGAGTCCAGGCAGAGTGTTAGTTCTGTTGAAACTTGAAAGGTCACCAGTACGCCGGAGGTACCGAACCACCCGTCCAGACCATCCACAACAAAGCGAGGCTACAGTGAGCGAGAAACAGAAGCGTCACGTTGGTCCAAAGATCTTTATTTCTTTTCTTTTCTTTTCCGTCTATCTGGCTGGCTTGGTGCTTGCTGGCTCTCATATTGAGCACCGAGCACCGAGCATCATCGAGGCAGGGAATCAAGGCATTCAATCAGTCACTCACTTCACCATCTTCTCAACTGAGTAATAGCATCTGGGTTTGCTTTCCTTTCCATTTCCCTTTCCCTGTACATCCTCGGCCAAGTCCGTTCTCGACTCTTTTGTATACATGTCCAAGTCCACCGAACCACCCGTGATTCATCTGGGCGCCTACAGCCAGCCCTCCTCCTCCTGTCTCTATCAAAACTTTGGTGGTTTGATATGCCTGCCGAATCCATGAACTTTCTTTGCTCATTGATTAAATGCCAATGCCCTTTGTTGCCGATTGCCTTTGCCTTTGCCAGCTGGTATCATCTGTGATATGTGATCCCATATTTCCATTCCTCCCCCGAGTCTGTTGTGACTCTTTGTGGTTTCACTGGTTTCTGAATGCACTCTTTTCTTTGAACGCCTCGTGATTTCTGATACACCCCATTTCTTGGAATGCCTTGTGGCTGGGTGTTGTCGTCGTCGTCGTCGTCGTCGTCGTCGATCCATGATTATTTCACTGGTTTCTGAGTGCACTCTTTTCTTGGAATGCCTCGAGATTGCTGATTGTGTACCGATCTGGATTTATATCCCTGATGTCACAGTGCACTCTGATTTCTTCGAGTACCCCGTCATCGCTTGTCGACTTGCGATACATGTCGTATCGGGTTTGAATATCCCCTAATCCTCCGTCGAGGCGGCGTTGACTCTCATTTTTCCATTTGTCTGATCCATGCACTCTTTTCTTTTGAATGCCTTGTGACTACTTGTCGACATGCGATAAATCTGCATCACTTCGAATATCCCATGATCCTCCACCGAGTCCCCTCGACTCTTTCTGGTTCTTCGTAAATCTGAATGGGCGGTTCTTTCTTGATCGCCTTGCGATTGCCTTTGTAGGGTCTGAGATATCTGTCTAACAGTTTCTGCGCTTCATTCTTCTTCCGAGATGATGGATGAGTCGTCCGTCTTCTCTTCGGCTTCTTCTTCATCCTCCTGCCACGCGGTCTGCGTAATCGGCGCCTGTTGAGGTTGAGTGACCTGTATCTGTGGAAGCTGCAGCGGAATTCCCGACCCTCGGGGAAAGAGGGGATTTGCCCGGTATTGAGGTCGGAATGTTTGCGCTTGAGGGGGTTGGATTATCGGAGCTTGTGGGCGTCGAGCTTCAGTTAGCTGACCTTGGTAATGGCCTCTTGCCATGATCTTCTTTCTCTCCTGCACTGGTTGTTCGAGTTCCTCTTTGAGGTCTTCGCTCGCGATGCGCTTGTTTGGCCGTTGCCGCAAGGACGGGAGGTGATCAGGCTGTGGTATGGGCGCTTGTTCCACTTGCAGGTTCTGTGCCTGCGTCTTGTACAGTTTTGCTTCCATGCGTGCTGCATCCACCTGGCCTTCCTTGAATTGCAGATCAAGCTGCATATTCTGCACTGACGCCTGCGCCTCGTCGTACTGCGTCTTCCAACTTTCAGCCTCCTCTTGGGCTTGTTTAACCTCCTCTTTGTCCTCTTCGAGGAAAGCTTCAGCAAAGCCAACAGTCATGGCATTTCCTTCAATTTGGTCTTGGAGCTTCTTGATCTCGGTCTGCAGTCTCTGGTTCTCGTCCTCTAGGTGATCGTTCTTTTCCTCCAAGTGATCGTTCGTATTCCGAAGTGTCACGATGTCCGTGGCTTGCGCCGCGATTCTTCGTTCAAACTGCTCTTTTTCAAGGGCGTGTCTCTTCTTGTCCTTTTCATGCTCTAGGACTGTATTTTCTAGGACCTTCATGATCGGAGTCTTTGTTGGCGTCGGGAAGGGAGACACACCGATCCTGCCAGATTTAGGGGTGTTCACTGCCACTTCTGCAGCCATGTTTTGTTGATCAAGCTGCCGTCGGAGACCATGGATCTCTTCATCTTTGGTCATGACCTGCTTTTGGAGGCTTTCGACTTGGCTGTTGTAATCCAGACGCTGCACGTCTCTGGCGCGCGCGAGTTCAGCTTCCAATTCCTTCTCCCGTTTCTCTTTTGCCTCCAATTGTTGCGTCGCGTCTCGCTGCAGGTTATGGAAGTGGCTGGCGCCGGCCTTGAATCTCTGCTGGATTTCTTCCAGTTTTCCTTTGACCTCCACGTGCTCGGCTCGCAGTCTTGTCATCTCATTTGAGATTGCTTCCGTGCGTTCTCTCCAGTACTGAACTTCTTGAGCAACCGGCTGCTGCTGCTGATCCCTCTGCTGGCACCGCTGAAGCTGGTTCATGATGCTCTTGGCTTGCTCCTCGCGGATGGCCAATATCTCCTTGAGCTGCTGGACCTCTCGCTGGGTCAGCTGCAACTGTTGGTTGCCTCGATTGTTGCATGAACGCAGCTCGCTTGCTTCCTTCAGTGTCCTTTGAAGATGCTCATTGCACTGAATGAGGGTGTCTGAGGTTTTCTTCCATGCGTGCTGGAAACTGGCGAGCTCCATGCCTCTCTGCTCGAGGGCATTCTTGGTGTCCAGCAGCTCCTTGCCTCTCTCCTCGAGGGCTTTCTTCGTCTCCAGCAGCTTGGACCCGCACTTCGCGGACGCTTCGAGCTGAGACTGGATGTCCAAACTGATGCACTCGGTCTGAGTGCCTGCGTCATTGACATCTACCGAGTTGTTCACCGGAGATGCCTCAGCAGCAAGATCGGTCTGGACACCAATCTCTGCGGTGTCTACGACGACAACCGCGACGGCATCGGCCTGTGCCTCTGCCAGCTCATTCTTCAGGACGCTGATCTCAGCGTCCTTCCGTTCGCGAACTCGGCTCGCAGCCGCTCTCTCGGCCTCAGCCGCCTCCATCCTCACCTTGTCGAGGAGTGCTGACGCTTCGTCGGTCGCGCACCGAACCGCAGCAACATCCTGACCTAGTCCCTGAGAGACCACCCTCACAGATTCCAGGAGAGACTCGAGATTGCCAGACTTAGCCTTTCCAGCCTCAAGAGAAGACCTGAGTCTATGAGACTCGGCCTCTTCAGCTTCAAGAGCCGACATCAAGGCATTGACTTCCGAAGCCGCCGAAGCGGCAGCGGTCCTCATCTCGGCCTCTAAGGCTCGGATGCGCTCATCTCTATGAGCGGTGGCAGCTATGACGCGAGCCTCCGCGTCGGCGTCGTTGGCCTCGAGCTCGTCGATACGGGCTTGGCGCTCTTCAAACAACTTCTGCCATCGCTGGCTCTGCTTGTGCGCCGCTTGACTCTGCTGGCGATGCTTCCGGAGTTGCTCGAACTGGAACGAGTACTGCTGTCCTGAAGGGGACGGCCGCTCACGTATCCAAACTCCTTGATTGTCCTTGGGCTTCGCTTGCAGGAGTCGAAGAGCTGCATTCTCGTCTTTAAGCCGCGCCACCGTTCCACGGAGCTCCTCTCTCTCTCTCGACACTTTTCTGAGGTCCTCTCGACCCCCACTCATTCGAAATTTGAGCTCTAAAATAAAATCGACAAAAGCGAAGAAAGGACATCTGAAGACTAGGCAAGTGACTGAGAGAAAAGTGTTCTTGAGAGTGTTCCAAGGAAGACTGTTGACGATGTAGGCGCCGAACTGCCAGATGACGCAGTATAGTCTGTGGGCGAGGACCGCCAGTCTCACAGCAAACGCGATCGGATCAAGGCAGTCCTTACACTTGTGAAGGAAGCTGGATAAAATTGGCGTGAGGATATTGAAAATTCTTGCTATGGCGGGCCGCCATTCTTGCAGAAAGGAGAACACGAGCAGGCCGCAACACACAGTCGTGGTTCCAGGTACGCCCAACACCTGTGCCATAAGTAGCAACAGGAAGCTGGCTTTAATGGTGTTGATGACATTTTGGAGGTAAGTCGACGCCGAGGTCTTCAGCTTTGGGAGACCCTCTCTGGGGTTCTCCAAGGTCTGGTAAAACGAGGAGAGGACTTCATTGCAACCGAGGTGGTAGACGAAGAAAAGGAGGCAGAGCTTGATTAGCGTATTTTTGAAAATTTCGACGTCTTCTTTCGTGGTTTGGGCTCTGGCAGCTCTGATATAGCCGCGGATGGTGAAAACGTTGTCCATCTCGGGCTCCATGGTAAAATGTGTTTGCACGGAGATTTTGAAAAGGTGTCCCTTGGAGATCTTGAACAGGTGTCGTGCCTCAACGCTAACAAGGGCGCAGGGGGAGACAGCGGAGGAGCAGGAAGAGACAAAGGAGTAAGGAGGACAAAGAGAGGAAGACAGGGAAAACAAAAAGAGATTCCTCAGGGACTTACAAGAGGCGTGTCGTGTTATGCTTGTTGTGATTCAATTCAAGACAGTGAATAAACAGTCTAGTGAATGAAGACTGTTATTCAGAGCAGGTGAATTCAATGCCTCACGCTGTTTCTGCCAGACCTTTACTCACAGCCTCGCAATGTATCCTTGGCGTTAGTTCTGTGTCCTTTCTGAGAAATACATGGTCCAGACCGAATATCGAAGGCAGCACAATCGAAACGATATCACCATGTTGCCCTCCTTTTTTGTAGTGGCCACCAGTTCTACTAGTCGCCTAACAGTGGTTCACGTTCCCCTTTTCTGTTTCCATGGCCATGCTTCCGTCGTCTGCGCTTTTTCTTCTTCGAGTCATCATCATGGGGTTCAGGAGCATGTTCATTGCTGCCGGCCGGTAGTTTTACCCCAGATAGGTGTCTGCGTTCATCATACCCGTGATGTCCTTTGTTGGCTCCTGAGTTCTCTTCTTCCTCGTTCGACTCGCTGCTTGACGTCATCTCAAGCACAATCTTTCGGAAACCGTTAGTGTCGACAATGTTTTCTGTGATACTACCACTTCGGGCTGGACCCTTAGAGTGGTAATAGGGGCTTCTCGACGGAGTTCGTGAGTCGGGCAAGCTACCAATGGTGCTCTGGCTCTCAAGAGTCCTCGCAGGTGGTCTGGATTGTTGAACGTCATTTGCTCCATCATGATGGTTAGATTCTTGTTCGTGTGTTGATTCCGTCTGGATTGTATGGTGTAGCCTCCTTTCATTCGGTGAACCCGAAATAGAGCCATGACCCTGCTTCAAGGCCTGCACGCCACCACTGGCGACCTTACCACCCGAGCTGAGCATGCCTTCACCAATGCCACTCTGATATTCCGAAACATTTTCAGAGATCCGGCGAACTGGAGTCACGCGAGTTTCATCCTCCTTGGACGCTGTGCTGTTGCCGGGCTTGATCTTGACCGTGTTATACCGAGTTGACCTCGGCCTACTCGCCAGGTTGGACGGCCCAAGGTGCTTCAGATGCTCCTTGATCTCATCTGTGCTGGCGGCTCTTCGTCCAGCCTTGCTGTCTCCAGCCGCGCTGTTTCCTGCGCTCGAGCGTCTTCTAGCAGCAACCAGGCCTTTTGATTTCTGCGGTGGATTATCCGCCGTCTTCGCTCTCTGCAAGTCTTCGGGGGAGAGTATTTCACTTTCGTCGATGTTGGCCAAGTCTGGGGCGGCGCCATTGATAGTCGAGGGTTCATCCGGAAGGAAATACGTCTTTGGGATACGCCTGGTCGGCGCAGGCATGGCTCGTCGAATGGCTTTGTGCACATCGACAAATACATCGGATTCGTCCACGATTTCTTCACCAATCAGCTCTTCAATGACGTCTTCCAGGGTTACCACACCAAGGGCGCCGTGATCTTCTCCAGGATACTCCGATACAAGGACCATGTGGGATTTGCCTTCCTGAAAGAAGTTCACAATGTCCAGACAGCTAGTGTCGGGGCGAGTCTCTGGTAAAGTTGCCAAAGCAAAGTCCCGGACAGGCTTCGCGTCTTCTGGATCATATGTGATGAGCATTTTGACCAGCAACATGCCCACAAAGTTGGAGTCGTTATCTGGGTGGTGGATGGGTATTCTCGAATAGCCCTGTGACAGAATGTCGTCCATGGTGGATTCGTCTAGAACATCGTCGAGGGACAGAGTGAAGACGTCGTCCATTGGCGTCATGATGCTCCCGACCGGCTTGTCCTTTAGATCGAGAACAGCACTGATTATTGTCACTTCATCGGCATTGAGCCGTTGACTGGCTTCTCCAAGACTTCTGTGCAAGGACACTAATGTTTTCAGCCCCGTTTTCTTGTATACTGTTCCGTGATCTTCCCCGAGGAGATAGTCAAGCAGTTTAGCGGTTGGCCATGCCACAGGGGCCAAGATGTACATGAGGATCAGGACGAATGGCGCCATCCAGGAGCCGATCGGGAGGCCATAACGGACGCAGACGGACTGAGGAGCAATTTCACCAAAAATGACTGCGCAGAAAATTAGCGAGATGGGACGGCACGGTCAGCTGAAGGGGGCCATACCAATTAAGACGGTCGATCCCAGGACGGCCGGCCACCCCCCGCCCAGCGACCGATCTAGCACGATGGGAAGAGTTTCGTTGGTGATGACATTGCTCAATAACAATGTGACCAGGACCCAATGCTTTCCTTTCCGGAGCAGCTTAAGCACCCTGGCAGCATGCGCTCTCTCTTTTCCTTCACCAGAATCCTTTATGACTTGTAGGTATATTTCATCCTTTGACTCGGTATCAGTGCCTGCCTAATCTATTTTCCTTGTGTTTGACTCACCTGTCCCATCAACGCGATCGTCAACCCGGCAAAGGCCCCTCCCAACAAAACAAGCACTGCGGCCACAGTCAAGTATATCCATAGGCTCGGGTCATCGGGATCTTTCCCTTCCTGTTCTTCGGCGGCAGCGAATAGCTTCGCCGCGTAGACCGGGGCAGCTCGAACGATGGGTATCTGCCCAAGGGAGAGGAACAAGATTTTGGCGAGCCCCAAGACGATGGGCCGCACAGATAGAGAGGGGTTTGATCTTTGTGGTTGCATAGTTTGACCAGGTCCGCTATGCTGGTTCCGACATCTTCGCAGATAGATGTAGCTTTTCAACCTCGACTTGTAGAATGCTTCGACCCGGTTCTGTTCGATTCGCTGCCCGGTGTGATCGGTGAGGTTTTGGGGACGTTCTTTTGTATTAGCCTCTAAGGTGAATGCGGTGTATGGTCTTTGTGGAGAGTACAGATAAAGACAGTAACGAAACGGACAAAGGTGAGGGGGTTGAAGGTGAGCTGCTGTAGATCTGCGTTGTGTGAAATAGAGAAATGATTGGCGGAAAGGGAACTGCGTGGAGGAAGAGGATGGAGCGGCGTGGTGCGGCTGTGAAGTCTGAACTTACTAAATGCCTATTTGACGATGTTGAAAGCTTGCGTTGGTACCGAGTCGCAAGAAGTGCATCTACTCGTTACCAGGCAAACCAAGCTTCGTCCCGCGCTGGACGCCGTACCGCGTCATGGTTCACTGTCCTTAGTGGCCTTGGGTGCTTTGGAATGCTGAATCGGGAAACTTTTGCGAGGCTCCCCACGTGGGTTGAAGCCCCCGTTTGCCGATGTCCGGAGGCGGCTACAAACGCTGTGCAGGTGCGCTTATCGTCGGCTTCCACCATCTACCAGCAAACCCCTTCATAATGTCTGGCTTCCCTTCTCATTTGGCTCTGACACAACTCAATACGCTTGTCGTGTTCTCCAATATGTTTGCTGGTCGGAGGCTCAACGTGGTTTTCAGAGCATTGAAGCCGTCAACCCAGCTTCGACACGCCAGTCAAGCATCATCCGAAGCTCGTTTGAACAAGCCCATCGACTTCAAAAGGACGGCCGTCCTTCACCAATCACAGAACAGTGCCCGGACTGCCTATGGACTCTCTCAAGATGCTCCGGTCGACTGGGTGAACCTCCATGGCGCCATTAACGCGTCCCTTCATCATGCTTTGAAGAGCGATGAGAATGTGCTCCTGTTCGGCGAAGACGTGGCTTTCGGTGGTGTATTTCGGTGTTCCAAGGGCTTGACAGACGAGTTCGGCACCAGTCGAGTATTCAACACTCCGCTGTCCGAGCAAGGGATTGTTGGCTTTGCTATTGGTTGTGCGGCTGAGGGCATGAAACCTGTTGCGGAAATCCAGTTTGCAGATTACGTCTTTCCAGCCTTTGATCAGTTGGTCAACGAAGCAGCCAAGTTCCGGTACAGAGAAGGCGCAACGGGGGGCAACTGTGGAGGGTTGGTCGTGCGAATGCCCTGCGGTAGCGTTGGCCACGGTGCCCTGTACCACTCGCAAAGTCCAGAATCGCTATTCACCCACGTCCCCGGTCTCCGGGTTGTCATGCCTCGATCACCAAGCCAGGCCAAGGGACTGCTCACCGCGTCTATCCTTCACTCCCACGACCCAGTCATCTTTATGGAACCAAAAGTTCTTTACCGCGCTGCCGAGGAATTTGTTCCAAGAGACCCATACACTCTGCCACTAGACAAAGCCGAGGTCCTAAAGCAAGGCAAAGATCTCACAGTCATCTCTTACGGACAACCGTTGTACCTTTGCTCCGCTGCCATTGAAGCTTTGGAGAAGGAAATCAAGGGTCTGAACATCGAGCTCGTCGACTTGCGGGCCATCTATCCCTGGGACCGAGCCACTATCATGGAAAGCGTGAACAAGACAGGTCGCGCAGTTGTTGTGCACGAAAGCATGTACAATGCAGGCGTCGGAGCCGAAGTCGCTGCAAGTATACAAGAAGGGGCGTTCCTTCGACTGGAAGCTCCTGTCGCCAGAGTAACGGGCTGGAGTACTCATCCAGGATTGATCTTTGAGAAATTTAACATTCCAGACATTGCGAGTAAGTCCGTCATTCGGCGGCACGCCGCGCAGAATTTCAGGGACTAATCTATGCATAGGAATATACGACACTATGAAGAGAACGCTGGAATACTAATCTAGATCTAGATCTGTGTTCGATCTCGTCTCGCTTTGGAGGTCATTGCGCTGACACAGCCCCATCTTTATGAGCAAAAGAGAGTCGTCGATGCCATCAATCCGGGCAGTCTTGAGAACATCCAGGTAGCAGAGAGTTTTGGGCCTGCTTCGACAAAAACCGGAGAGAATAGAGCCGTTTCAGCATCAGCTACCTCCTCCTCCATCTCTCTGTTTATCCCCGACTAGGCTCCAATGAGCCCTACAACTGGGTTCTCATGAGCGAGAAATCCCAATTCGGGTGACGCAACTCACGCATGTAATTGGGGCAGAGACGCTTGCTACACAGTTAATGTCGGCATTGACGTTACAGATGAACACGAAAGACGCAGTGTCGGCCAAAAGTGAACTCTCAAAGCGAGCGGTAGAGTCATCATATGAACTGGCCTCTGTGACCCAGCCGGCTCGAGGCTTTTTGTAGTGGCAAGCAAAGAGACGTAAAGAGAAGCTGGGGGGAGCCGAGACATGTAACCACAGCGCCGCGGTTTATACACAGGAGAATGTCACGAGCGGTGATTAAAAGGCCTTCTTGGGACAGTGTCTCTCAGTCGGGTCTTTGGAAGAATAGAACAAAGGGAGGAATTTCGCAGAGAAGAATCCAGTCTATCTTTGGTGTTTCAAAACGAAAAAGTCATATGTATCGTGTCCATCAATCATTTTCGCGCTGCGGCTCTTTCTTTCCATTTCATCTTATAACAATCTATATGACAAAGTGGCTCTAGATTATAATTATCATTATACGAGTAGTCTAAATCCAAGTCTAAATCTAAATCTGGATTATTCTTCTTATTCTTCTTCTGGCCGCTGCTCATCAGTCGGTCGCCCATTCATTGTACCCGTGTATAGATTGGCAGTCAGTCAGTACTCCTCATGAAAGACCATGACTTTGGGCATCTCGACGCCCGATTCGTCAAGTTCGTAATACGCTCTGAACAGACCGCCACAATTGAAGTCGGACACCACGTGGCCCCTCTTCTTCTTTTTGGAGGAGGGCATTTTCCCCTCGGTTGTTTGCTTCTTGAAGCCATCCGCCACCCATGGCTGAGGGCCTTCTTCCTCCTGCTCCTCGTCAATGACTTCAATTCCGATAATGCCGCCTTGGCCTTCGCCGGTCCGTCCCCAGCGATCACCGGCCGAGCGTTGCAGCTCGCCATTGGGGCCTGTGACCGTTCTGACTGCATCGGCGAGCGATACGGAGGGCGGACCGGAGAGGCGACAAAGTGCGGCGACGGTGCGTACGGCGTTGAGACGGAGGAAGGAATCCCCGTTGCCGGTACCGCTCATTGCTACGGCGCGACGACGTTTTCGAATTGGTTGGGTGGAAGATGACGAGGGATGTCGCACGAGAGGAGACGGATAAGGTTGGTATGAGGCACTTGCTGAGGGGGAATATGCTGGAGGAGCTCCGTTGAGCGGTTGATATGGATGTTCTGGTTGGGATGGATTGAGGCAAGACCCCAAGGACTCGTTTGCCTGGGACAGGATTTGGTCTAGGACGGGCAGTTTGCCGAGTCCTGAAGTTCTGCGGGAAGACTCTCTTTGTCGAAGCTGGGGTACATTAACGGATTCTTCTTCCCAGGCTTCTGCCCAAAATCCGGCCCCGATGGTAGGTGTGTCGCCAATCCTCCCGGCTTTCTTGTTGGTGAGTCCTCCGGTCGACGTTGCCACGGCGAGATTGCCCCAAGAATCCATACACACGGCTCCGACGGTGCCTTGACTCGGAATCTCATCCACCTCGGAGTCGTCGTCGTCTTCAAAGGGTGACTCAGAATATGCATCGAGCGAGGCAACGAGATTGTTGAACGAGTAGGTGTCGTCGTGGTGAAGACCTCTCCTATGCTCCTCCCAGCGCTTTTTAGTCCAGAACCAACGGTCTGGTTTCTTCTCGAGAGCCCTCTCCCTCCAACCCCATTCCTCAAGCTCTCTCCCACTCAGCTGGCAATGCATCGTACTCGTGCCGCCCAAGCCACCGTCTTTATCTGCTTCCAAGAGAACCTCTTTGGCGAGCAGAATCGGATGTCTCGTGTTCTTGATGAGACTGACAGCAGCGGCCCGTTTGATTCCACCAGCAGGAGGCCCCGCGGGATCAACCGACGAAACCATCACACTAGCTTCCATCTCGATGGTTCCAGACTCGGTAAAGACGGATCCACGACCGCAGTTGAACAAGGGGTCATCTTCCAACAAGGCAACGGCATGACATGCGGCGTCAAGCGCGGACGTGCCCGAGTTGAGTAAATCACGGGTAACTGTTAGATATCTGATCAGGGAGGTCCGGTAACGAGCATAGAGGTCTGGGGGAAGATTTGCACGGGAGAGCGAGCCTGCGCCCCCGTGAAGAATGAGAGTCGGCTTGAAGGGGCCGAGTGTTGAAGGCTGCGTGAAGGTAAAGGTCATTTTGAGAAATTGCTGTTGTAGTTGATGATGGCAAGGCTGTTGGCGAGCTGATGCGCGATCACGCCATCGGCAGGGCGAAAGAGGCGAAGGTGGCTGGTGCTCAGAATTTTCTGTTGGATGCTGGACAAACTCGTTCTGGATTTTTCCTCTAGCCGTGCGCAAGGATTCCTTGAAGTAA
Source organism: Cladophialophora bantiana CBS 173.52 (assembly GCF_000835475.1). Classification (NCBI taxonomy): domain Eukaryota; kingdom Fungi; phylum Ascomycota; class Eurotiomycetes; order Chaetothyriales; family Herpotrichiellaceae; genus Cladophialophora; species Cladophialophora bantiana. The sequence goes on from NW_015971588.1 coordinate 1,135,252, forward strand.
CAGTAGGAGCAAGATGGATTTATAATGCCGTCACCTGAGGGAATAGCGCAAAGGTCGCTGTCGACGAGCTTGTTAATCGTGGTGCGACAATGTGCCAAATCGGCGACAGCGAGCCGCAGCCGCCGCCGCAGCTGCGCCCAAGTCCGTGGCGTTGGGCAGACGACTCGGAGGTGCGAGCTCCCGACCATCTCCATTGCCCGCCCTTGTCTTCTCTTTTGTTCCATATCATCTGATATTACTTAGTCTCTTCCATGGCCCCAACTGATTCGGTCAAGCAGAACGGGTCACCTCACAAATCATATTCCGCGCCTTCGAGCGAGTCCGAAGCCGGTGAACTCTCGGACGAGGCCGTTACCCCTGGACCCGACGGGCCTGCGTCGACTTCAGTCAAACACCCTCTCCACCAGATCAAGGCGCCTGGCAGTGTCCAGGCTCTTGCGGTCGACGACGATGTCATCTTTGCCGGCACCCAAGGAGGCCACATCGTGGTGTGGTCTCTCGAGACGTACGAGCTGCTGGCTACTGTCCCTGCCCACAAAGAGAGTGTCCTGAGCATCGCGCTCTCTGACGACAGGTCGCTCCTTTTCTCCACTGGTGCCGATGCCATTGTCAATGTCTGGTCCACCGAGTCTTTACAGAGACTGTATTCTCTTTATTCGCATTTTGAAATCGGAGATGTCTTCTGCGTGGTCCATTCGACCAAGATCCAGACTCTGTTTTGGGGCGCCCAGAATGCCAGCATTCAATGGTACAGGCTCAGCACTGACGCCACGGCCAAGTCTCCCGCGTTAACCTTTTCACCGGGTTCTCGCCAACATCGATTCTTTGACTCCTTGGGACCTGGAGGCATAGCTAATGTCATTGCCGATGAAGAAGGCGCAACCAGCGGACGGAACAACCTGGGTGGTCGAGTCCTGACCGTCCCAAGCAGCAACTATCTGCCGTACGCCCACAAAAGCTATATTTACAGTATGCTACTGGTGAAAGGGCTCTTTACTCGTGGCAGAGATGAAGAAGTCCTCATCACCGGGGGTGGCGACGGAACCATCAAGCTCTGGTCGATTGATGGTCTCTCTGAATCTGGCCCGAAACAGATCACAAAATTCAAAAATGCAGACTCTAATGTGTTGAGCCTCTCATACAGAGGCTCGTTCCTTTATGCTGGCTTGTCGGATGGCATTGCTCACATTTACAATCTTGCATCAAACCAACTCGTGCAAAGGTTACAGGTGGGCCATGGCGATGTCAGTCAGATCCTGGTAGGCGTAGAGAGTATCTTGTGCGGAACTAGCCAAGGATGGATCAAGGTAAGTCCATCACCCGGTGAGAAACTAGCCGTTGACGTCTATCAGCGGTACGACGACCATTTCGCAGAGATCGAATCGTGGCAAGCGGCGGCTGGAAAGATTCTAGCGATGGGGTTGACAACAACCCCTGATCATGATATGGTCGCTACGGGAGGCAACAACAGCTTTGTGTCCTTTTGGAGCGGGAAAGCTGGTTCTCAGGTCTCCATAGCTGCTTCTGCACGCAGCAATGGTAAGCCTGCCACCCACGTGCAAACATCTTGTATTATGCTAACAATGGCTAGATGAACTCGTCAACGCCCTTCGAGAGTTTGTGGCGTACCGTACAGTCGCTTTGAACCCAATATGTGTTCGGGACTGTCACGAAGCCGTCACCTTTCTCCGCAAGAAATGTAATGCCTTTGGTGGGACCACCTGCCTCCTATCGCCCCAGGAAGGTGTCAATCCAATATTACTCGCGAGATTTCCGGCCTCGAAACATACCGAATCCACGCGATCGATCCTTTTCTATGGCCATTACGATGTGGTCGACGCCGAGTTTGACGCCAACAGCTCAAATCCAACGTGGAACGGGGATCCGTTCGTTCTTCAACCACTCAGCTCGTATCTCTACGGTCGCGGTGTGACCGACAACAAAGGTCCCATCTTGGCGGCCATCTATGCCGTGGCCGATCTAGTCCAGCACGACTCATTGTCCTGCAATGTGACGTTTCTTCTTGAAGGCGACGAAGAAGCTGGCTCTCGAGGTTTTCGCCAGACGGTTCAATCTGCCCATGACGCTATTGGTCCCGTGGACTACATTCTTCTATCCAATAGTTACTGGCTCGATGATCACATTCCCTGTCTCACGTTCGGCATGCGCGGAGTTGTTCATGCCAGTGTAAGTGTCACTTCGAATCGACCAGATCTGCATTCGGGGATGGACGGCAAGTCTGTCCAGCACGAGCCACTCAAGGACCTCACGGTTCTGCTTGCTGCCCTTGTCGGCCCTTCTGGAACAAAGGTCACAATTCCGGATTTCTACGACACGGTAGATGATCTGTCTGAGTCGGAAGTAAAGGCCTACGCATCCATCACGTCATCGCTCCTACCGGGCCATCCAGAGATCAGGAATGAGAAGGCTTTCGCTCTCTCACTCATGCAACGGTGGCGATATCCCAATCTGACCGTGCACCGCATCGAAGTGCCCGAAGCAAAGACAGCCGTCACCATTTCTGGCTCTGCGAAGGCGACACTGTCAATCCGAATAGTCCCGTCCCAGACAGCCGAGCAGATTGCGCAATCCCTGACAGAATATCTGCGAGCCGAATTTGCGAAGCTACAGAGCTCGAATACTCTGACCGTCACCATCACGTCGAAGGCGGATCCCTGGCTTGCCGATGTGAAAAGCGAGATCTACACGGCCCTAAAGGACGCCATTATCGACGTCTGGAATCCAGATATCGCAGCCCACCAGCAACGAGCGTTCAAGATCTCCGCGGGCGGCAATCATACGCCTGAAACAGAGAGGGGCGCAGCAACACTGTCCAAGTCTACACCCCCCAAGTCCGCCGCGGCCTCGTCATCATCAACGGCGGCGGCAGCCGCAGCAGCAGCAGAAGCCCCAACCCGCACATCCCACCGCCGCGCCTCCTCCCTCGCCACGACCGGCTTCTTCCCACCATCCACCCTCCCCAGAGAACCCCTGTTCATCCGCGAAGGCGGCAGTATCCCCGCGATATCGTTTTTGGAAAGCGAGTTTGATGCCCCCGCCGCCATGTTCCCCATGGGCCAGGCGAGCGACAATGCGCATTTAGATAACGAGAGGATGAGGGTAGAGAACCTGTACAAGGGACGGGAGGTGCTGAAGAGGGTGTTTGCGAGGTTGTGAAATCTGTGAATCCGCGATGGATGTCGAAGGCTCGGGAATCTTACGAGGAGAAGACGATTCGGGGGAGTATTTAGGGTACTGACTAGCGAGCCAGCCAGCAATCCCGATATGACTGTGCAGTATTCAAGTACTCGGTAGATGGATGGACCCGTTAAAGACTCGTTACAGGGTATATATACCACAGTTGATTCAAATCCAGATCCAAATCCGTCTGGTCCCGACTTCAATTCCTATTCCAATCTCGATTTTCCGAACACGATCCATTTCAGGATTCGTCCAGTTGATGGCCCAAAATTCAATTCTCCGGACAAAAATCCCTTTCATATCCTATTTGAATGGATGGACGATAATCCAGCCAGTCTCTTCCTTGACCAAACTCTTGAAGACGCCGGTCGCTATTCAATGCACCGCAATATCCAACCGTGCCAGTGCCGTGCCCATGCCGGTGCCCGTGAGGTGCCGACGCAATAGGATATCTCGCTTACTTGCTTTCCCACTCAGAATATGTCCAAAAACAATAACAACATATATGCACCGGGCGGCCGTGTGTCGTGTCGTGTCGTCTCATGTTCTGTTATTTGCCATGTCGTCGTGAAATTTTGTTTTAGGGGGCCGGATTTGACGGGGCGGCCTGTGCCGTCAACTCGGTTCCACACTGCGTTGCCCAGAAAACCGGTGGATTCGTGTCTGTGGTGACACAAGATATGGTTGCGCGTGTGGTAATGGCGGTGATGCGTCGAAGCCGAATTGTCTCCGCCGCAAGTCGAAGGCGGTTCTGAGACCAAAGTCTAGGCTAATATGCCATCTGGGAATCGAAAGCCAAGACAGATCCCTTCGAAACAGTTGTGTTGTGTTCATTCCTGTCAGTCTCTTCCATCTCGGTCCCTTTCTCATGTCCAACCTCTCTTATTTCTTCTGGAAGACGTTACCGCCACTCAGATTGATCCCGCCGAATGTCCATTGTCCAGCAGCCCAGATCCATGCGCCTAGCTTGGGCTTTTGGCCATCTTTGACTTCATTCACAAGGTCAATCACGCCCTGGAAACTCGACTGGCTCCTGTCAACGCTCTCATTTGTATCTCTCGGGGGCACTGGGACGCGGCCCACCGGGTTCGTGACGCCATTCATTGCGTCGACGGCGGCGATGGCGGGGCCTTGGTCGAAGAAATCGACCAGGACGAATGTAGACGGCTTTCCGTACGCCGAGTTACATTGGGACAAGGCGTATCCGAGGTTTCCAAGGCTGTTGCCGGGCGAGTTGGTGACGGTGATGTTGTCCACATTGGGGGTTTCAATGTCGAACAGCCCCTCCTGGTAGAGGAAATGATTGGTCAATGCCATGCGATTGGAGGCAATGGCGGCTTGGGTGTTTCCCTGGACGGAGGTGGGTCGATCTGGTAGGCAGCTGAAGTTGTTGGGGGAGGTGTTGTCATAAGGGTTTTCGAATATGAATGTGAACTCGTCCATCAGGTAGGCATACTGGCTCGGAATGGACGCAGGGTCGGAGAGGGAGGCCACGAAGACCATAAGTCGTTTATTCGCGGTGATTAGGTCTTGTAAAGTGGGCCAGGTCCCCGATGAGGGAGGCGTGCTTGTGGAAGGAGGGACGTATGCGTAGTTCGTGATCTCGGCCGTGGTGAAATGTGCTCCCAGGTCCTCTGGGGTGGCATTGTCCGAGTTGACGAGTAAGATGGTGACAACCTCATTCGGGTTATTATCCAGCCATGTCTTGATCTCTTCCAGCCAGTCCGACAGAATCCCCGCATCCAACAGATCACAGGAAGAGTGACATAAATGATATTCGCCGTTGGACTTGTGGACTTGGGCCGTAAGCAGACGGACACCGGCTGAGAGTTGGACTGTCGAGTTGTAATACTGGTTTCCCGACGTCGAGAAGCCTGTGGTGGCGTCCCGGACGAAGGGCGAGTCGTGGGCACCTAGGTGGACGATGCTATTGTAGGGTTTCGAGCACAGCGAGGGCGAGTTGTTGCAGGCGGTCGATTGGCGTCTTGCAACTGATACGTCGACTGACGCTGCAACACTCAGGCTGAGGAGGGAGACGAAGGACAGCAAAGGCCGTAACTGCATCTTTACAACGGTGGGAGAGGTCTCGGACAGTCGTTGCGAACAGCGTTTCTCGTGTTGGATGAGATATCTCGATTCAACCTGGGTGACAGCAATAGCAGTCAAGTCGTCCAGGAAGAAGCACGCCAATGAGCGGACAAAAAGCAAAGATCAAAGAAAAGACAGTGCAAGGAGAAAGTGAGGACAGGTGCGGAAGCCCTGCTTCTAACCTTGATGAAGAACCGCAGGCATGGTGTCGCGGTGAGTGAGGCTTGGACATTTTCACAAGCCTTGCGCATGAAACCCAGAGAAGCCACCAGCCGCGCGGCCAGATAGATTTGGTGGTGGCAGAGCCGGAGAGGCTAACTGATCGACGAGTCTCGAACTGGGCTGGATGAATCAAGCATGAAACGGGGTTTGACGTGCCCAATGGAGATGGATAGACGGACTGTGCACAGGGACAAGACGGAGTACGGAGAATGTTGTTTCGGGCTGGCATTCAGGCCCCGAGCACAGCCTCACCAGCCCACCAGCCAACCCACCGGCCCGCTTTTTGAGGCCTCCTATATTTATAATTTGGGTTGTTTAGGGAAAAGGTCCATCTGGGGTACATACTCGTATTAATACTCGGTACGTCTTTCGATAGGATGCTGACAGAATGCAGCCATCGACCCTTGGAAGCTGGAAAGGAACCACTAGTATACGACGTCGCACCAGGGAGCCCATCCGGGCGAAAATGGAGGTGCAGCTTTTAAATTCAAGAACGAGCATCTTCTGGGGTGCTGATGTCCGCAAGCATATACTGAGAAAGAGCAAGACAAGACCAAGGTCTGCCACTCATCTTGTCACATCTGTCATGAATCCCCTGTCCTTCCACACTCTTTGCACCGAACCCAAGTCAATGTCCTCAGCCTCGCCTCGTCATCTTCTTCTCCTGCTTCTTCCGCATCTTCTCGTTCTCCCGTTCCAAAAACTTCCTCTGCTCCTCCGCGCTCATCCCCTTCATCTTCCGTTCCCTCTCCTCCTTCTTCATCTTGTCCAGTTGTTTCAATCTCTCCTCTTCTGCCTCCTTGTCCGAAATCTTCTTCAGCTTGGTCTTTTCTTGCTCACGGATCGCCATGACCTTCCTGAGAACCTCCGGGCGAAGGTGGGACTGCGAGACGATGAAATCTGGCAGGCGAAGGAAAACGGCGAACAGAGGCAGCGTAGGGAGGTAGTCGCCGTCGGAAGGGAGACGAAGCGAGATGTGCAGGCGCTTTTTCGGGGCCGTTTCGTTCAGGTTGGTGGGTTTGTCCTGAGGTTGATCCGTGACGATAAGGTACTGGAAATAGTCGGGACCAGCTTCCTGGATCGCGTCGACGAGTTCTTTTGTGAGCATCCAATCACTGATTTCTGCCGACTCGCTCATGCATGTAGCCCAGTCAGGGAGTTTGGCGTGGTCCTTGGTGAATGTGAGTGACAGATCGTACCGTTCCTCGCGGAGTTTGCGCATCGCCAATTTGTTGACCACGGCAAACACAAACGGGTCGTAGGTTGAGTTCCCGACCGATTTTGCCTTGCCAGCTTCCTCGGATCCGGGGACGGATGGGGGCACAAACTCCTTCTCTTTGCCGTCAAAGGTGTAGATGATGGCTTCCATTCTCTCGGGCTTTGGTTTGATCGACTCGATGAACATGCCCGTGAGTTCCTCCGCCAGCATCATGAGGGGATTCATTCGTCTCTTCAAGTAGATCTTGGCATCCATGAAGGCGACGTTTTGTCGTCCAGTCGCATACGACTCATACTCCCAGGCGGCTTTCTCCTTCAACAAATCATCTGACACATTATCTCCCTTGTTCTTCACAACATCCTTGAACAAGTTCACATCCCCCGGAGACACTCCTCCTTCTACTGTTGATTCGGCCTTCGGGACCGCACTGTATCCAACGACCGCAAACTCTCGCTCCAAAAGAGGGGCATGAACAGCTATCCATTTCTTCGCCTTGCGTCTGTTCGTGCTCGTTCCCCAGAAGTGCACCAAGAGTGCCAAAAGGATGAAAGGGATAAGGACGCCCTCCATCATGAAGTCGGACAGCTGGGTCCGTTCCCACACGCGATACCATTTCGTATAGACGACTGGACGACCCTCGACGGTGGCTCCTGTTGCGGCGGCCGCTTGCGCATCAGCGAGGGAGACGGGGATGGAGGCCGGTGAAGGGGCAGGGGCGGCTGCAAAGTCGGCGAAATCTAGACAACCGACATGAGTGAGTTTCAGGCCGGTGTTGAGGAGCGTTGTTTATTCACCTGCGTCTTCGGCGACGACGGGCGCCTGCGAAGGCTTTGGGCCGAGCAGAGCTTTAAAGTAGTCCATGATGGACAAGGGAAGTGACAGCCTGGATCAAATAAATGACCCTGACAGTTCTCTGTGCGCAGATGAGGGCTGCGCTGCGTTACTTTGACCAAAGGACGGAGAGAGAAAAGAGGTAGTGGAGTCCAAAGACGACTGAGCCTGACCAAGTTGCTCCAGCTCTCCACAATTTCAAAAATGCACTCCACGCGGCTTGCGGCATCCACTACGAGGCACCTCGTACCGATCTCGCCGAGTACACGAGCTCTGGGTAATACTTCGTAGTAAGCCATCTACCGTCGAAGCCTCCAAGTCCATGAACGATAGATCATCCTCGGCCCTTTCGAATCCTAAATGTGGGTCACCAACCGATTCCCCAGACGTGCTGATAACGTTGAGATTGTATATGTAATATATAGCACAACGGTACATAGAAATAATAAGAACCCCAGCTCCTCTGTATCGACGAGAGGATCCTCAGCCTCGTAGGCTTCTCAACTCTATATACATTAACATCGTAGCCTCGTCACGCCATTAGTTAGTGGTACACAGGAAAGAAAGCAAACTTTTGTCTGAAAGCATCGCTGAAAGAAAGTCGAAATGATAACACAAGCATCATCGCGCATACGCTGGAGGAGGGTTTGCTTCTTCCTCACGAGCCACCGGTCCAAAGCTGCCTTTAAGTCTTTCCTCTTCATATCGCTGCGCCATTTCAGTCGCCATTTTCATCATCCAGGCACGCTCCGCAATGCTGCCTGCGTTAGACTGGTCGGCGACAAAATGAAGAAAATTCGAGAGGGCTGGCCGCGACGGGCCTGGCGTGGAGTGGAGCTCGGGTTTCTCCCTGGCGACAGCCTTAGGCTCGGTCGCCTGTTGAAGGACAGGCGGCTCTTTCTGATCTAGTACATACATCGAAGCTCGAGGTGTCTCGTCATCGTCGAAAGATGCGGGAAGTATTCTTTGAGTTCGAATCCGAATTGTGGCGTCGGGATCTTTGGCTCGCGGAGTTTGGTGAATGTCCGACGGTAGTCCCTCAACCTGAATAGTCGGGTCAGGTGCGGGCGTGCCTTCACTGACACTACGCATCCCTCCCGGAAGGACCGGTCCAAACGTTCCTGTTCGTTTGATGGCAACCGGGCTTCTGGGCGGGGTGACAGGATTGAGACCTTGAGTTGGATCAGAAGACATGGTGGCGGCAGGTGCTGAGAAGACCGAGGGTGCAGTCGATGTGCTTTCCGACACACTGGCAGAATCAGCTGTTGAACCCTCTTCGACGACCATTTCAGGTTCCCCAGTTTCTGGGTGAGGCCGCAGGTCAACCACACGCTTCTTCCTCTTGCGTGCTCGGTGGCCTTGGCCGTGTCTTCCACCTCCCATGCTCAAACCATAACTCGAAAATGCAAAGCTCGATAAGGGAGGGCGAGACCAGCCGCTATCAAGCGTGTATGCCGTCGACGTACTAAGACTTCCAGCATACGAGTGGCTTCGAGACAGGGTCGGGGTCGTCGTCCTGGTCAAAAGCCCCGTCATCTCCCCTCGTTCCAATGGACCAGTCCAGGCTCGAAAGACGGCATCTCGAATGGATGGAGTGAACAAAGACAATGTGCGATGTGAATCGGTCAAGGTAGCTAATCGTAACAGGTTCTTTCGCGAAAACAATGACTGAGTTTCGACCGACGAATCCAAAGATAAAGATGCGACTTCTGCCGGGGTCAATACAGCCCCGGTAGAGTCGACTGGGTCCTGTGGTGGACTCGCCAACGGATCAATGACAACTTCATCCTTTGATATCTGTGTGGCCCCAAGCTGACGCTCTTCGCGCGCTTTATCCTCTGGCACTAGCAACTGCAGGGAAAGTCGGTGGATGATGGCAGGTAACTCGTCCATCAAAAGACCTCGCAGCTGAGTTTCAATTTCTTTTTGCAGGAAGTTTGCAACGAAAGGTATGGAGTCGAAGGTCGACGATACGCGTAAAGACTCCAGAGGGTCATTTCGAAAGACGAGCGTCAATCCCTTTTGTCGTGAGAAGACAAGAATGATGAATCCGGACAGGCGAAACTCGGACAAAGTGATTTGTAGTGGTATAGTCAGGCCAGTGTCGGCAGCCAGAGGTCGTGGTGTGGCAAATGCCGAGCGAGTGCGCAGGTATGTGTTCAATGGGTTTGCTTGTACTTTTGTCTTCAGGGTGAGATACGCATTCCCATTATACATCATCTTAAACGTGCCGCGAAACCTATCCTCGGCCAGATCCCCAATCTCCAAGATCTCCAGTTCGGGGGGAACATCTCCTAGATTGAGTTCATTGACAATGATGTCGTCGACAATGATCGCAGGCTTAGGGTCGGCTCGATTGAGGGCATTGGTGAGGAGTTCTTGTGCGCGCGGCAGGAAACCGGCGTCGGTAGACAGTGGAGACCAGTTGAAGTTGAAGGCCATAGTTGACAAGCACTGTTGAAGTGTGTTTATGCCTTATGGGAAGGGGCGACCGCGTCTAGCTGGCATGGTTTATCTTCCGTGCGTCGATGTTGTGAATGGGATGCCTGGATTGCTCACTCGGACAGAGCACATGCGCGCACCCGAAGGTGGAGGGCCAACTGATGTGACCCAGTGATGCGTTTGGCGGCTTTGCAGACTCTGCGCACGCCTCACCGGTCGCTCGATTGAAGCAAAACAGATAGACTTAGGTGGATAGCAATGACAAGGTCTACAACGCGACGAGGGAGTTGTGAGGGAGAGTCGTGGTTGTTGTTGCATGTCCAGCATCCAGGACTAAGTACCGAGATTAGGACCAAGAAATTTCTTTGCCATTTGCATTTGCTTCCATATCTCCGTCACCTGACATTTTCGGAAGAAGCAGGCGAGCAAGGCCGCTCGGCTGACTTGCCCTCTCTACACATGCTGGATGACATCAGCTATCACTCCACATCGCTGACGTCCACAGCCTTGCAGCCTTGTCAATATTGCCGACATCGTAGAAGAACAATATATCAACCTCGTATGCCGCGTAAATGCTCTTGGGTAGGCTTTTCGTGGTTCTTGCCGTACAGCAGGAGAATGGTGTCAGAGGTAAGGCATGGAGAAAAGCCAAATTCCACGTGAGGAGTCCATCGAGGGTGTTCTGCCACACCCAGTCCTGCCCTTTTACAATTCTTCACACACAACCAAGCAGAATAACAGAAGTCACATGGGAATGTGCGTCTTAAGACATATAATTTGGAACCACTCAATTTCTTCCAACAATCGCAAAGACCCCTACTAGGAAAGAGACTGCAAGAGTCAACACATAAGAGAACAGAAAGAGACTTATCGAAGTCAACAAGTGATGGAATGGTTCAAGTAGGCGATCCTCCCTCAACTGATCCTCCCAATCGATCTGAGATTCAACCCCAGACATGTCTGGTCCAACTAGCATCGGGCTAGCAGGCAACATGTCCCGGTTCGAGTCTCGCTCTGAACACGGATATATCAGGTTCAAACTAGCACCGGCTGGAAGGCAATATGTCCTCGACCCCACGGAAAAACCTACCGCAAGGTAAGGTTTCACTTACCACCACCCCCAGTTCGAAGGGGCTGGTGGCAAAGTTTTTATAGTTTTGCTGCATGGTTTTTGAAAATATGACTCTGTGTGTGTGTATGTATGTGTGTATGTATATGTATATATAATATACGGAGGCGCGCACTAAATATAGCGTCCACGCTAATTATAAATAATAGTGAATCTTTACGTAATAGAGAATTTTTTAGAGCTTTAGGCTTAGAACGCCTATTAGCCCCTAGATTAAGATATCTAGAGACTCTCGATTAGATGAATACTATAAGCATTATAAGTACTCTTTATAATAATCTAGGGGCGGTTATTAAGAGTAACTATTTATAAATTAATTTATCTTTTAAATATATAGTTATTTATAATTAGCGTAGTTAGTATATTTAGTGCGCGCCTCCGTATATATATATAAAAACCTCGAATAGTCGTATTCACGGGGCTCCCACTATTCTATATATATTTCTTCATTAGTCTATATACACTACGTAACCTTATTCTATATACATCTCTACACTAGTCTATATACACCTCTCTATATAAGTATCGCCGAGATTACGTAATCTTATTCTATGTATACTTACGAGTGAATACTTATTAAATTAGTAGGATCGTAAATAGATTATAAATTAATCTATCTATCTATATCTCTTCTTAGGCTAGGTCTAATCGTCTATATATAGAATGCTAGGTGCTAGAAAGATCTCTCCTAAGTTCTACTATGTCGTAAGGCTCCTAGTACTAGGCGTAATTAGATAACGCCTAAAGCGCTTATGGAACGATAACTATTTTAGGCGTAACAACACTTATATGGGTTGTTCTGCGCCGAGTAGTTCTCTGGCCGCCCGGTCATGGCTGCATACATCTATCTATGCCTGTAAATTCCATTGCTAAGTAGTTAAAGGCTGTGATATATACAGCTTAAGCTATTTACCCTATTTCTAGAGGATATATGGTGTTCTCTAGCGTTTAGAGCGCCGTCTCTAATCGTCTTGCGCGGCCGCCGGCCTCTTGTTTCTCTTTATAAGAGCCTTAGATAGAAGGCCTTGTCGTCTCTCATTAAGAACGACGGCCTAGACGCCTTTCTTAGGCTTCTATGCCGTTAGAAGATCCTTTATTATTATCTCCTTACGAATGCTAGTAGTCTTACAGTACACTATATAGTACACCTAGCGTCGGCTCTTCCTCGAGGTCCTCTCCCTCCTACCACCACTCCTCCTTATTATATAACTAAATATACTCTTCTTTAAAAGGCTCTTTAGCTATTAAAGAATAGAGAGCCTAAGTAAACTAATTCATAGACTTATGATCTCGAAGTCGTCGACGATTGACGTGCCACTTCACACTCTGTCTATCTATCGGTGATCCGGGGTCTCTCATGATACCAGGAATACCTGTGGAATACCACAACATTCAGCAGCGAATATTGACCCCTTCGAAGTCCATTTCCGTTTCGGGACCTGAGCAACTCGCCATTTATTAACGCGAGCCATGATTAAGCGGTCCTGAGCTGTGGCAGTGCGATCTTGAGCCCGGTTTAGGAGCCCTGAGGCATGCTTGAGTAGCGCGAGCAAAGCCCTGTGCGCGTGGAAACGGTCCCACAACTTGGCCTCTGGGTTCCCAGTTTCCGGTGTTTCGCGTTCTTGGGAAAGCCGCCGGCGTCTTCTCTCGCACGGCTATTCTTGCCAGAGAATGCTTTCGGGGTCACTCTTCTGGACGCGCTGGTGTCTATGGTGGAGAATGTTTGACTAAATCTGAGGTAAAGTCTGGTAGACTATGCAAGACACCATCTGCCTTCTACGAGTAATTGAGTTACCTCAGATGCTCCAACAGGTGATCCTCACACAATAATGCCGACAAGTAGTTGCGCCGTCAATCCACAAACTCATTTTGGAGACAATATGTGTTGATTGTGGGTAATCTCAACCGATTCTGCTTGTGAAAACCGTGTGAGCGGTCGCAGAAGTCTTTCTGAGAATAACGGTCCAGGCGACGGTCCTGATTAGAGTCAATATCGCCCTGCCCTTCCAGAATTGTACATTGAACGCGATTAATATGTCAGGTATTAGTTGGTTGCACCCAGTATCTCGAATTATTCTATCGTTAGAGCCAGGTTTTGAGCACTTCGGCATTTATGCCTCCGAAGTAATTATCCCAGCCATGCCCATGCCTGTACCGACACACATTGAAGTGACCGCGAGACGTTTGCCCTGTCTTCTCAGCTCGGACAGCGCTGTCACCACCTGTCTGACCCCCGTGCAGCCGAGGGGATGTCCTAGTGCTCTAAACTCAGTTGTTAGCAAGCAAATGCATTGTGGATGCCAGTGCAGACAACATAACATACATGGCACCACCTCTCGGATTCACTTTTGCCCGATCAAGCCGGAGTTTCTCCACACAATAGACAGCCTGAGGTCGAACGCACCAGGGTTAGCGGTTGTGCACAGCTCGGGGAAGGGAATCTGCAGCCTACCATGGACGCAAATGCCTCGTTGATCTCGAACAAGTCGACATCCGAGGTAGACAGATTGAAGCGGTCCAAGATCTTGGGGATGGCGAGGCTAGGGCCGATGCCCATGATGCGCGGTTCCAACCCGACGACGGTGGCACCGACAAAGCGTCCCAGGATAGGGAGGCCGAACTTTTCCGCTTTGGAACGTTTCATCAGAAGGACGGCCGCGGCGCCGTCTGTGATCTGGCTCGCGTTGCCGCCGGTCGTGTGGCCTGGAGGCCACTGGGGAAAAGCACTCCGGATCTTAGCCAGGGACTCGGCCGTCGTGCCAAAGCGCACACCATCGTCGGCGGAGACGATGCGGGTTTCAAATTCTCCCGTTGCGGGATTCTTGAAGCGCACGCTAATGGGTGTGATTTCATCCGCAGGCCATCCCTCTCGCTGGGCCTTCTCGGCCAACTGAAAGCTCTCCGCGGCGTACTGGTCCATTTTCGCCCGGGAGATGTTGAATTCGGCCGCCACGTTCTCGCTCGTCTGGCCCATTGGCTGTTGGATTTGGCCTGCCAGCCGGTGGGAGTTGATTTTTTCATTCATGGGCGGACTGCCATTGTCCGGTGTCGTCGACATACTCTCAGCGCCCACGGCGATCCCGACTTCGATGGCGCCGGTGATGATCTGGTTGGCGATGGACTGAATGGCTAGCAGACCGGAAGAGCAGAATCGATTGCACACCGAGGATGCGGTCGTCTCGGGAAACCCGGCGGTCAAGACGGCGGCGCGGGCCAGATATGCTTGGTCCGTCGCCAGCACGTTGCCCACACAGACGTCTTGTACCAGGGCTGGATCGATACAGCTCTTTTCACGCACTGCAGAGAGGATTGCGATGAGAAGCCCTTCGACCGACGTGTCTTTTTGTCCTCCCTTTTTAGCTTTCGTAAGCGGAGTGCGCGTCGCTACGGTAATGACCACGTCGGACGGGGATCGCTGGAGCAGCAGTTTCTTCGCATCAGGCACCGGGCCCAGTTGGTTCATGATGATGTCCAGACGCCGTTTGCCGGTCATTGTCGAGGTTGAGTTTGCCATCTCGGAGCCTCTCGAAATTCTGCTTCCGAAAGGAAGAAAGGGCCACGTGGGAGGCAGTTCATTCTTTTCATGTTGACCACGAAAGAGCACATCGGAGTTAAGTCAATCTGCCACCCAGATGGCTGGAGATTATGTGAAAATGACTGCCTCGATGTGTTCTCTGAACTTCAATCAGCATGGACCATGTGATTTCTTGGATGGAAATTTCGCTTGTGCCGCGCGCTGTAGCATGCCTCGTTCCGGGTATCTCAAATATGTCGGATATCCGGAGTTCGTGCATCTCCGGACAGGCTGTCCAGCCCACGACCTCGGCCAACGCCACTATTTGCTAGGTCCGGCCTTCAAGTTGCAGGAATTCGATACGGCTATTTGCACGGCGACAAGGATGCGTTTCTGCCGCCGAGGTCTGGTGGTGCAAACAATTCTTAATCCTGGAGTGTTTTGCGAACGCTCAAGGCTGGGTACAATGCTGGAGGCAATTACCCGCCGCGAAGGCAATCGAGTTGAACACGATAGCCGGGCGCATATCGCTCGCGAGCAGCCACGATGGCAGAGAATACTCTCGCAAAAATGGCGGCCAATTTGGCCTATGCCACCGCCGCCGGTCTCGCCAGCTACGCGTATCTGGATGCCAAACTGGGGATTGGGGCGGACCTGAAGCAGCTGCGACACGAACACAGCTGGCGACGGCGGCTGGATCAAAGAATCAAGGACTTGGGAGGCGACTGCAGTCTTTACCGGATATTTGACTGTGCGGATCAAGGAGCAGAGGCGCTATGGTTTGAAAATCAGTCCTGGACCTACAAACAATTGAAGAGCGATGCAGATCGCCTGGCCACGATTCTGTGCCGACGCGGCATCAGGCCCGGCCAGTGCGTGGCGGTTTTCACAACAAACTCACCCGAGATGATCATCGCTTGTCTCGCCGTGTCCAAACTTGGGAGCGTTGTGGCATTGATCAACACCAATCTGCGAGATGCCACGCTGCAGCATTGTCTCAGCGTGGCCAACGCAGATTTGATCATTACGACCCCTGACCTGATGGCCTTTTCTCCACCCAGAGTCAGCCAACTGATCCTAGATCTTTACTCATTCGTCAAGACGGGCCCAGCAACCAGTCACAGAGATGAAGACGACGAACCTGATACGGCCGTGACCCGATTGACGTTGGACGAGCTGCATCGAACCGAAGCAAGTATCACGACGAGAGAACAACGACTCGCCGATGTGGCGGTATTGATTTACACGTCCGGAACGACAGGCAAGCCCAAGGCGTGTGCGATCCGCAACATGCAGGTCATGGCCACCTCAAACCCGTTGACGGCCGATACGGAGGACCCTGAGGTCTACTATCCGCTACGCACATATTCACCGCTGCCCCTGTTCCACGGCACGGCATTCTTCACAGGCTTGACGTACGTGGTCGGATGCTCGGGCACGTTGTGCCTGCGACGCAAGTTCTCAGTGACGCACTTCTGGGAGGACATGGTCCTGGCGAAGGCGAACCGTATGCTGTACATTGGCGAGCTCTGCCGGTATCTGATGGGTGCGCCGGCGTCCCAGTACGATAGATCACACGGGTGCATCGTGGCGCACGGGAACGGAATGAGAAAAGACATCTGGCAGCCATTCATGGAGAGGTTCGGCATCCCAGAAATTCGCGAGTTCTACCGGTCGACAGAGGGACTGGCCAAGTTTGACAACCACGGCCGCGGGGTCGTGGGGGCTGGCAAGATAGGATTTTCAGGGCTCCTGGGGAGGTTCTTCCAAGACCAGACGTTCCTGATTAAAGTCGACCCGGAAACCCAAGAGCCTGTTCGAGACGTCCGCACCGGCTTCTGCCAAAAGGCCAGCTTGGGCGAGCCCGGGGAGGCCATTGGCCGGTGCACGGACCGAAGCTTGCTGACCGAATACTTCGGAAACCCCGAGGCCACCGAGGCCAAAATGCTGACCGACGTTTTTCAGAAGGGGGACCTGTTCCAACGCATGGGAGACATGTTAACCCAGGAGAGGTCTGGCTGGGTTCAGTTCTCTGATCGCATGGGCGATACCTTTCGTTGGAAGGGCGAAAATGTCAGCACCGCTGAAGTTAGAGACTTTATCTGTGGGATGGAAGACGTCCAAGACGCTGTGGTATATGGTGTCAAACTCGACAAGTTGAGTGGTTTTGGCCCCGTTGTGGTGATACATGATCTGACCCGCTGCTGGGAAAATAGGTACGATGGTCAAGTTGGCGGCGCGGCAATAGCGCTGAAGGCCTACGACGCCGCGACCGAACAGCGTTTCATGGCCAACCTCAGGACATATCTCCGTGACAGCGGGCTTCCAGACTACGCGGTGCCGCGGTTGGTGCGCATCACGGCCAGCATTGGGGCCGGAGACACATACAAACAAGCAAAGAAGGATTTCGTGGGACGTAGTTGGCTTCCTCGAGAGAACATCCACGGTGATAATTTGTATGTTTTACAGAGGTCACTGTTCAATTCGTTAACCGATTCACTGTGGGAAGAGGTTCAACAGGGCAAAGCGATGTTGTAGGAGCGATCGTCTCGTGGGTTGGTATGGTATTCATCAATAGATGGACGCGCCAGAATGCTGCCAGCCCCTTCAGTTTGCAGGTTCAAACAATCCGTAAAGTACCTGGGAGTCTTCCATGTACGGTGGGTCCATTAGCCACTGAATGGCATCATCATCAGATGTCTGCCAGGAACCGAGATCTTCGAGCCACGTCGGATCCAGACCACTCATTGATTTGTTGACAAAGTGATTGTCCAGAGGAGGAGGATCACTCGTCGGCAGCACCGCCGGCGTCGAGGCCGATTCGCCCTCTTTCTGGAGTCGTTGGCTGAGGCTTTGCGTGGCAGCCGTGACGGTGCGCATGTCGACACCGACCCGCTCCATCAGATCGCGGATGATCATCAACGGCTTCAGGAGGCCGAAATTGGCCCCGCGCTGGATCCGCATCAGGGCGAGGAACAAGTACATCATCAGGTCGCCATCGGACTCGTGGCGCGTTACCACAGTAGCGGCCGAGAAGAGGGCGTAAGAAAATAGGTATGGCGCGTGGTGCAGCCCAAAAACCTCCTCATATGCCTTTGCCAGGCGACAAATCTGTTGCGCGGCCACTAGACATGTCTTCTCGAGCGAGACTCCATCGATGCCTACCTTGAGTGAGGTTAAGTGGCCCTCCGGCAGGAAGGGCCGGTGGACGAGGATGATGAGGGCGTGAAACGTCGTATGTAGGCTCAGGTGATGTGGTGTAGGCGTCGGATCTTCGAGCGGCCTGAAATGCAGGTACGCCGGCAGGCTCTCGTGCCAGTCATCGAGGCATTTGCGCAGACTCTTCAGGCACTCGGCCGCCTGGTCACTTGTCATTTGCACCGCCGAGGGCATGTAGAGCCTAGCAATGATATCATTGGTGATCTCTGCCAGCCGGAGCAGGGCGCTGAATGTCGGAACAAGGTGTTGTGGTCGCGGGGTGTAGGGACGAAAGGGTTCGTTTGCGTCCAGAGATGTGTCCACATATGGAGCCCAGAGCTCCAGATCTTCGTATGTGTCGAGAAAGATCTGAGGGGGTTCGGTGCCGATCATAGGCAGAGCTGGGGTCCGTCCAAAATAGAGCGATTGAAACTTGTCCATGATGTATGCCCCGTAGAAGATGCGTCGACGCATTTCCTGCTCGGCCTCGGTGAAGCTGATAACGGTGGGGCTTTTGGGGGACACCGGTTGACAAGGCCGGGTCTTGCTGGGATCCAGGTGCAAACCCATGTCAATGATCATGCGATATGCCAGGCCACAATAGTTCCAGCCGGCAGTGGGCGATCCGCTTGCTAAAAGGCTGGATCCCATGATGAGCAGGGCGCTGATGGTTGGTAGAGTCGATTTCTCCAGCGCATCTGCGAGTAACTCTTTGAACCGGCGCAAAAACCGGTCCTTGAGACTCTCTCCATCTCCACGACTTGTTCCATTCACGTGTGGTCGGGTGCTGTGCAGGGCTGATGCATAAAAGATGGCATTCCACAAGAGCTTGTTGGCATACCTTCCGTCTTCTACGCCGTCTTTCAGGACCAAGGGCCGATATGTCAATGGGAACAGCAGATGATGGCGGTTCCAATGGATTTGGAGGAGATGTTGGGCCGTTTCGGAGTCCAGGCCATCAAAACTATATGTGCCGAGCAACAGCGCCGCAGATTCCTTTTGCCGCTCGAGCGCGGCGTGCGCGACCAGCTGTACGCGGATGTCCTCGTGATCTAGAGGATGCGAGACTTTGGACGATGATGCCGCCTCCCGCCCGCTGCATCGTGCTGCCTCATCGCCTGGATCGTCGCCGGCATGATCGGGAGATTTGTCTTGGTAGTGGTATGCTGATGAGGGACCATGTGCGGAAATGGAGCCTTGGTCGTCAACCATAAAATTCGCCAGCCATGGCGATCCCTCGTGTGAGCGGCCCTCGTCATGGGCTGTAACCGACGCGGCTTTGTGTCCACAGGGCGACTGGCCGTGGGAAGAAACAATATTCGCAGCCTTGGCCGGGTTTTCTCTGGCTGGACTTATTACTGCATTATGATGTACTTGCAGGGGAACATCGTGAGTGACCACGTCGACAGCTCTGGAAGGCTCGGGTGTAAACTCATCGTCGGGGGCCGTCATGCATCGCCCACGAGACGGTCGGTCCTGCTCGGGAAGGATTCTTTGGTCCAGGCCCTTCAACAGATTTTCCAAGCTGAGTAGCTTGTTGGCCACGGAGGCCATGGAGTCTTGCTTGGTACGAGGGTGCCGCCGGGCATCATTCCCATAGAGACAGTCCTCGATGGGCGATGACCGGCACTGGCCACAGCGGGGCTGATTACCGTCACATTTGATCTGGAAGATGACGGCATCAGCGACGGAGTTTGGTAATGGGTCATCTCCTATCCACTGAAGGCTTACGCACCTTTTTCCGGCGGCATGCGACGCAGGCCTTACATTTCGCGACGCCAGACTGATGGGACTTGGACATTTCTGGGACACGCAACCGATGATGGATGTCTGAAGTGGGTGGAAGCGAGGACCTCCGGGACTGCTAGAAAGATATGGGGGGGGGGGGTACGGAGTAATTCTGGGCTCTAATAAACAAGCTCGGGGAACCCTAGGCTGCGAGCCGGCTCGCCGGGAGGCCGAGGGGCGCTGGGGTACGGGGTACCCTCGCACTACTGACAACACCCAGGGGCCATGGCATCTATTAATCCGCCCCCTGTACTCCGTACTCCGTACTCCATGATGTCTCGTCCGACCTGCGCCCGAGGCTCAGCTTTACTGGAACTTTCCCTGGCAGAATTTCCACGAAGAAATCCGACTGAAGATGTCCGCCAGAGATGGCAAGTCTCTCGCACCCCCATTTCTCGCATCCTGTGTGAGACCGCATGAGTACATAATCACCAGGGCCGACAATGGAAGCATCCTTATCACATACCTAGACTGTTCCTCAATCTTCTTGCACCTCAAATCATCGAGCGCGGTAGAGTGTGCAATGTGCACCGTGACCACATCATGACTGTCAGGCGCGGTGGCAACAATGCGTGTTGCAGAAGTGGTGCTTTGAGCTTCTCCGTGCTCCGATTCAAAGTCCTTCAGCAATGCCTCTCGTCTCTCTGAGCTGTCCAGCTGATATTTGCTCACCAAGAAAGTCAACGGGGTATCTTCACCGTGAGATTTGTTCAGTTCTGGGCAGGGGTCTAGCACGGGACACCAAAATCTCAGGTCGTCGCGGGAGGGAGGAGGTGCCAGTTCCTCCTGCGTGAGAGCCGTTTTGAACCTTCCGTAGGCCGTGCCAGCTCGATGGACCTCTGTCAAGGCCGCGGCGTTCGAATAGAGCTCAAAGCCACAAACGCGCAGCTCTGCTGGCACGACAGAAACCAACCAGCAGTAGCCGAGACAGTCTGGTTCGTCCGCCCAGCTTTCTTCGGCCACGCTTTGGAGAAGGGAGAAAAACTGCGACCCAAGGAGCTACGTCAGCGGGATATAACACGCAACGAGGGGCTCAAAATAAAGCTCACGCGCTGTTGTTTCTCTTTCGTCGCAAAGGAAACCGTGGGTAGGAGAAGAATGGCCATCTTCAGAGACTGTGCTTTGCCCAACTTCCTGGCCCAGGATGGTCAAAGGCGTGAGACCGCAATAATAATGCCAACCGAGTCCGTCGGGGGCAAGCCCAAGGTAAATTCCCCCCTGGTGTGTGGCGCCGGAGATGCACCTCCGGAGAGGGCGGGATGCTATCACATCGCGCTCCTTTTACATAGAGTTCAAGGGCGAATTCCCCCTCTATCTATTTCGGTGATACTGTACAGGGAAGACTGAACCATCTTCAACCATGGCCAGCAGCACGTGTCTGTCTAGAGACGAGTTCTATGCCACTCTCGCCGCGCAGAGTCGACCTAGCCATCGCCCTTCTTGGTATTTGTCGGCCGTCGCGTGTCTCGCTGCGCTTAACTATCCCGAAGAAGTTGCTGCACTTTACACGATCCTCTTCGAGTCTTATATTCCCCAAGGTGAACGCATGCACCAAACCAGGCTGATCCGAGAGGTGTTGACCTGCCTGGTGGGGATCATTGGGGCCGCAAGGGTGAGTTCTGAGACAGACCCCATGATTTGAGGTCTGGTCCATTGACCTTGGGTGTCTTGATTCAGGTTGGTAGCGCGTTGAGAAGTCTTTCCGATGTGACACCTAACGAGCTGCACGATGAACACTGCTACCGGTGAGTTGGTTAACACCATCTTTACAGGAGACTTTCTTCCTTGCAGACTGGCCTTCCAGGCTTCCAAAGGGACCAATCAATCTAATATTGTCTCAGGGGAAATGAAGACCACGAGGTGGCCGTGGCGCGGGGAAAGGAATTCCTCACAAGCGTGTACGGCGAGAGCAGCGAAAGGGGCGCGAAGTCGAAGAAAGCGAGTCCGGACTATGATTTTATCATGCGAGGTACGATTTTGACCCATTGCCGGATAAAGCCGATCTGCTCAGCGTAGCTGTCTTCTGATCCTCGCTGTCTCAGAGCTCCTTTATGCGCACGTCTTTTCATTTCCGGATATCCTGCCTGTCTTTGAGACCAGCCAGATCATTGTCTCGGCGCTGCTGGCCAGCGACTGTCCACTTCAAGCCTCAGGCCACATGCTGGGGATGTTACGAAACGGAGCCACCAGAGAAGAGGTCTCTTACGTTCGTGATATCTGTGTGAAGATGGTGGGTTACTGGGGAGTCAAAGCCTTTGCGCCATTCGTCGACGTACCGACCTTTCGCTGATTGGTAGAAGCGACGGGACAAACTTGATGACAACTACTGGAGTAGATATTCTGCGTACACAGCGACGGCCTTGTGGTCAAACCGTTGCGCTGGCTCTGGTATTCCCTAACTCGGAGAAATGCTCTGCTCTGTGAAACCATCGTTCAATTCATTCCCTTCAGATCGCGCTTGAGCTAAATCACCAGCAGGAGTTTCAACCCAGTCTTCAACACACTCTTTAGCCAGTGTCCAAGATCGAGCGCGCAGAATCCTCTCGGCCTCGATGAACACTCTTATGCCGGGATTGCCTTTGGTGCTGTGACCACTCGCTATCGAGTCCCGCGGATGGTGTAGCCTAATCGCAGCGTTGAGGAAGCCAGCCGCTTCAGTCGGGAGGTAGGAAACAAGGTCTTTCCGCAAGACCTCACCGAGTAAACGTGACAGAGATGCCATAGAGCGCGCTCGGGTGCTGCCAAGAATCTTTCCAATGCTCTTCTCTTGCTGGCAGTCAACATTGGTGATACTTGGATTGCCATCTCCAGGCCAGTGGCACCCTACACACATGGAGACGCCACAGACGATCCGCGAAAATGACGACTGGATCAGCTGGAGTCTGCCTCCTGTGCGCGAAATTCTGAGACCTGCGAGCTGTGCTCGATCTTCGACCGACAAGTGTTGTTGCCGATGATTCAACACTGGCCTGAAGACCGGGGTTGGCTCAGTCTTGGTATTACTACCCGACGAGACATAGTCTCGGAGATCCTTATGTAGAGGTTCAGCGATCTGCAACGTTTCGACTACTCGACCGATCAGAATGCAAAGTCTGACCAACTGAACGGAACTCAGAACTAGTGCGTTGTATTCACGGACAAAGTCCTCGGCAAAGATCGTGATTTTGGGATGTAAGATGGCTTTTTCAAAATCTTGCCGTCTGAGGGCGGTAATACTGTACTCGGTGTCCATGATTCGCGATCGTTCCAGGTTGGGGAATGAAGAAAGACGATCTTTGGTGTAGCACGACCACCAAAGACGCGTTTGAAGCCTCGCTCGACTCGAGTCGGTTTGGTACTTTGGGTTTCGCCTGTGTAAACCTATCCGAAACGCCAATGACACCGCTTGATCAATCCAGTACCGAGGATTTATCTCTTCTCCAGCGTCAGATTGTGAGCCATTCATCAAAAGGCATGCCGAAATGTTCGAATACACATCTTTGTCGATCCCAAGGCACCGAATCATCTACAAGATGTCAATTGCAACTCAAACAAGAGCTCAAGTTTTTCCCAACCTTGACGTTTCCATGAAAATGTTGGCAGGCTTTCCGCCTGGAGTCAAAGCCCAGCTCTTTCAAAGTAGAGAGATCGGTGAACTGAGATCCAGCATATAAAACGGCCTGTGTCAGCAAGAGGCTTCTCTTACCAGACTCCAGGTTGTCGCCATCTAGGTTTCGCAGGTAAAAGTTGTCGATGTCGAGGAAGGGTGTTGATGGATATACATAGCGCAGGAAATTGGCAAAAAGCTCGTCTCGGATATGGGGGCATGGCAAGGACAAGGCTTTTCTCTGTTTTAGATAGTTTATTTCGTCGACGGGCATGCCCTCGCTAAGAACTTGGGTATAGTGGGAGAGCAAATGCCACTTCTCATCATCGTGGACGCACTGGAGTTCGGAAGGACTGCTTCGAAGAGTTTCGAGCAAAAATTCATGCTCTGACTGTGTGATACGCCCCAAGAGACGAATTTTTGATTCCCTATAGAAGTCAGTGTCGCCTAGAACAATGCCGTCGCAATGGAACAAGGCATTACCAAAGCTCTGTATCCATATCGCCCCAATTGTTTGACACTCACTAAGGCAGGACACATCGCCTTCATGGCACTCAAGAAAGGCGCTGAGTGGAGTGACGAAGATTTGGTGATGAAAAATTCCCAGACTCAGGTTAGCGATTCAAGGTTGGCGAGGTTCGATGCACCCGGAGAAGGCGGAGTTGTTGATCGCCGCAACGTCTACAGCACTCGCCACGGTATCTCGGGAGCATAACAGAATATTTGACAAGTCTGTCAGAAGGGAACTTCATTGAACGACATTGAAAAAACTGTTTCATTGGGAGATTTTAAATCTTGGAAAGTGCCTTCATCAACATCAATCCCGGCAGATCAAGAAAATCCAGACACAAACATTGACAATGGGCGACATAGGTCAGATCTCGTATTCATATCAAGATGTACCTATTGGCACACCAAGGAGTCTGCGCGTCGTGTGCATGGGGATGGGCTACTCGGGATTGATGATGGCAATGATTATCAGGTCGAAAATGGCAGACACAAATCTCGAGTTCCAAATCTACGAGAAGAATTCCGACCAGGGCGGAACATGGCTCGTGAACAGGTAAATTCTCCCACGGCGAGCACGATGTTTTTGCTGACCTGGACGAGATATCCCGGCTGCCAGTGTGATATTCCCGCCCACAACTACGAGTACAGCTTCGAACCGTTTCCTGAGTGGCCCAACTACTATGCGACGTCGGAACAGATTCACGAATACATGAAGAAGACGTTCAACAAATACCGGTGTAGTGAGTTTGTGAAATTCAATCACGAGATCAAACGTGCCGAATGGCTCGATATGCATGGAAAATGGCAACTTACGGTCGAGCAAAATGGCGAACAGTTGATCGATGTCTGCGACGTCTTCATCAACGCCGGTGGAGTTCTCGACAACTGGAACTGGCCGGTCATACCGGGGATCGACCTTTTCGAAGGGAAGCTGATGCACTCTGCGGATTGGGACCAGTCTTATGATTTCACGGACAAAGCGGTCGCCGTCATTGGCATTGGTTCATCTGGGATTCAAATTCTGCCCCAAGTGGCCAAAAAAGCCCGCAAAACCGCCCTATTTGCTCGATCCCAGACCTGGATCACACCAAGTGTGGGAATCAGCGAGCCGGGACCAGATGATCCTGATGTCGACGAGACCCTCAATTACTCTCTTCAAGAGCTCGCACGATTCAAAGCGGACCCCGAATACCTCCGCCAACATCGGAGGAAACTCCAAGATGGTCGCATTCAAGGCTTCAAGCAATTCATCCTGGGGTCTCCTGACCAAGAAGAGGCAATGAAGATGTTCTCCGTGTCGATGAGAGAGCGCTTGGGTACTTCGGACAAAGGCCGGCAAATCGCTCAACAACTCGTGCCTGAATTCCCTGTAGGGTGCCGCCGGCTCACACCTGGACAGGGGTTTCTGGAGGCTTTGTTGGAAGATAATGTCAGCTTGGAATGGAGAAACCTGGACCACATTACTACAAAAGGCATTGTCACCAAAGATGGCCGACTGATCGAGTGCGACGTGATTTGCTGTGCCACCGGTTTTGACAACTCTTTCAAACCGCGATTTCCCATCATCGGCAAGGGGAACGTTGACCTCGTCGACCAGTGGGCCGACTCACCCGAGGGATACTTTGGAATCACGGTGGCCGGATTTCCCAACTACTTCAGTATGTCCCATTCCCGGGTATGAGGCTCCTACTGACGAGTGACTTTAGCGTTCATCGGGCCCAACTCGCCCATCTCAAACGGGTCATTGGTTCAAGCGATTCAGATCACGGCGGTCTACATCGCCAAATGTATCGCCAAGCTGCAAAAGCAGGGAGTCAAGTCGATGGATGTGACCGTGACCGCCCAAGATGATTTCAACGAACATTGTCGGGCTTATCTCGCGAACACGGTCTGGTCGTCATCCTGCAGCAGCTGGTACAAACAAGGGACGACGGACGGCAAGATTGTGGCCATCTACTGTGGTAGCTCGTACCATTTCATTGAAGCACTGAAAGAACCACGGTGGGAAGACTATCACTTTGAGTATTTGGGCGGCATTCGACCCAATCGCTTTGCATACTTGGGAAATGGAATGACACTCGCCGAGACCAGAGGCAAGAGTGTCGGGGCGACACAGACTATGAATCTCGACGAGTACTGGAACTTGTTCAACTTGCCCAGCATCTTGGAGTAGTGCTCGAATTGTGGGGTTTTATTGTCCAGAGCTTCTGTCAACTATTTCATGATTCGGTACTGGATGATACATACACTATTGGCGTGGGGACAAGGTGCCTTTTTTTCACATATCACATAAGTCAACCCATTCAAAATATTGCGTATCGATCTATCTTGAATACTCTTCTGTGAGGGCGCTTCGCCATTCTCATATCGATCTTCTTCGTCCACTCCGACACCACTGACTTGGTCCATTCCGAACCTCCAAGACCGTTCTCTCGGTCGTACTGATGCACGGCCATGAAGGGGCCGGCATATTCGGCGCATTCTCCGCGCTGATCCAACAACTGATATCGGCTCCCAGTGCGCCACCCTGGGATCTGCATCAATTTTTGGATGTGCTCGGTTCGATACCATGCGTGGTAGTCCTCCAGAACCTCTGTGTTGTTTTCGGGTGTAAGCGAATTGACCACAACGATGCCATCGTCCGGAGGGATCTCCTTGCCCCTGTGCGCGGCAAAGTCTAATCGTTTGTAGAGGAGCAAAGTCATCGTGGCCCTAGGAGAGGACCATTCTTGCAGCAGTTTATCTAGGTCCACCGCGTCAACGTTGTTGATGTCGTACACAACTTCTGAGCGGTACGGTTTGGTGGGATCGGGGTCATCGATTGCCGTGAAATATTTCTGCTGAGTCGCCCACGGTGTCTGCTTGAAAGACTCAAGTCTCCAGTGGTCGAAATCATCCAGGCTGCCTCTTGGGCTCAGTTGAACTCTCAGATAACCCGGTTGGCCCATCTTTTCGCATCGGATCGGTCCTTGACTTTTCGAGGGATAGTCTGATCTCCAGGTCGATGTTTAATAGTCCGACCGGGCTGGATCTCCGGAGTTCGCGGAGACAGGAAATCCGATAATCTCCTTGCGACCTCTAGATGGTCTGGAACGTTCTTTGCTGGCTTCGACACGAGATAGTTCTGGAAGAAAACTACTCGCGCCTCATCTCGAAGCCAGCTTCCATGCCCATCCAACAATTATGAACCGCGAAAAGCTTCCACGGTTTGACGAACTTCCTCTGTCGGCAGGAGACCCTCCCTATTCAGCTTGGGGCTTGTGGAAGGATTCATCCCTGGGATCACTCAATCATTTGACTGCGGACAGAGTTCTGCAAGCAGCAAGAAATCAAATCATCACAGGCACACGAGTGTGTCTCAAGTAACTCTGCACTTTTTGCCATAATTTTCCCCATCAGCAGCTGACCAAATTCTTTGCCAGCCTTCCTCTCAATGCGATCAACCCTGGCTTGCTTGGACGCCCGAGCTTTGAGCAAAAGCTGATCAATAAGGAGCCTCATGTCATCAACGATGATAGTGTAAGTTGGCCCCGTGGTGGAGATCCAGAGCGGAGCTGATCACATTTCTTTTACTAGATCTCTTTCAACACTCAATGCAGCTCTCAATGGGATAGTTTCCGGCACTTTGCTTACCAAAAAGAAAAGATGTTCTACAATGGGTAAGGATATCCTACGGCCCAAAGAGTACGGCCTGACTGGTGCAGTATCACCCAAGATGTCATTCATGGGCTAGATAAACCTGGTGTGAATGGAATCGGAGAATGGGCGGAACAGGCTATTGCTGGGAGAGGCGTGTTGATCGATTTCTACGACTGGGCTCAGACCAACGCGTACGAGTTCGATCCTTTGGCAACTTCGCCCGTCACCGTTGAGCAGATCAAGAGAATAACGGCAGAGAAGAATATCGAGCTCCTGACAGGCGACATTCTTTTCATTCGAACCGGTGCGTTATCCTTCCGGGCCGTCGCTCTTCGTGACTAACAGACACCGCAGGTTACGTCTCAGCGTATCGTCAGCTTTCTGCAGATCAAAGGAAAGACATATCAACCAAATTTGCTTTCCCAGGGCTGGCACAGTCAGAAGAGACGACTCGTTGGCTGTGGGATAGGCAATTCGCCGCGGTAGCCGCGGACTCACCCGCGTTCGAATGCACGCGTAAGTTCTTCAACGCAAACCCTGTCGCAAGGACATGTTCTTCCTCGACTGACCCTTGCCGCAGCACCAACTGATCCTGAGTATTTTCTTCACCCAGTCCTCCTTGCGGGCTGGGGAACTCCTATTGGAGAGCTCTTCGACTTGGAAAGGCTATCAGAGGCATGTGTGAAGCTAAATCGGTGGACATTCTTCCTCTGCAGCGTTCCATTGAATTATAGCGGCGCTGTGGCAAGCCCACCCAACGCCATGGCCGTCTTTTGAGCATTACCAGAAGTCTGCGCAGGCTCTTGGGGTCTTATCTCTCCGCATTCATTACAGCGACCGGCCGGTCTTCAGTAGCCATTGTATCCCTTCCCGCAAATCATTATCCCAGATACTGTTACTCCGGAGTCCATTCACTCTTCTGAATCCATGTGGAAGTCCCGGGTAAATCTTCGATCGAACTTGAACGCTGTGTAGAAATTCATGAGCAATCCGGCCTCTCCTTAGGGTGATGATCTTACATACCCGGAAGAATCTAATTTGTCTGCAAACAGCATGCCATGGTCCCTCAGCGGGTCGTTGCCGCAGACCAGGATATGTGTCGGTGGCATTCGTTCCATCACTATTTCGCTGCAGAGCAATGGATTGGTGATGACATCCCGTCGACCTTCATCGTCGACTTGGAGCATCTCGGCGAAAGCCTCGACTAAAGAATATGGCAGCAGCGGAGCGTGCCTGCATTGGATTGGGGATGATTTTTCTGGTCTTTCAATGGCATGGAAAGGAAAACTATCGGGATGACACAGCCATGGCATCCACAGAGCCTGACCCTGGATCTTGACATCGTTGGCCTTTCCACAGTTGCTCAGCATCACACATTCTCCAGTCGAGCGAAAGCCACTTACCATCCTCTCTCTGACCGTTAGACTTGCGGCCAGGTTGGCACCGCTGCTGATCCCAGCGACGTACAGGTCGATATTCGGGGGAAGGCCTAGGGTTTGTGGTTGATGCAGAACCTGGCATCTGGCATCCCACGCGTCGTCAAATGGGTGGGGATACGTCCATTCAGGGGTGTGTCTGTAGTTGATCGAGACCACAACGATGTTGCCCTGGCTGGCCAGCTGCACACACGTCCCGTCCTCGGTCGACAAATTGCCGCTGAGGAAGCCACCGCCGTGAAAATAGAGCAACACTTTGCACGAGTCGCCATTCTGGAGTTCTCCTAGTTTCGTTTCTTGACTGCGGGCGATCGGATAAGGCCAGTAAACACGGGCGCCGATCTCTTGAAAGTCGCGGCAGAGGATGGACTTCGTCTGCGTGGTAACATCAAGACCCTCTTGCTTTTTCAGTGCGTCTTCGCTCGCACGGCACCGAGCCACATTACTCGCGGTACGGAAGGTTCGACGCTGTTCTTGGGTGTTGAGCAATGCCACAGGAAATACAATGCCTTTGTCCTGGACAAGATTGAGCCATTCCTCACAGAGGCTTCCGAACTGGCTATAGTCTGCCATGGCTGTCTGTCACGTGGACCAAGTGTTGCCCCAAACCTCAGCCACCGTATTAGGTTTAGTAGATCGTTGACTTCCACCTTCTCAGGCGCCGTGCAGTAATTAGAAGATCTTCATAGTGTTCAAAAATCGATTCATAGCATGTGTCCTGCAGTATACAAAGCGTACGGGCTTCTCGGCCTGGATGGTGAAAAGGTGATTGGGAGATTGTGTTCTCGCAGATTGTAATCTCCGGATCTCCGGTGTGACGGCTCTCGAGATCACCGGGGGGGGTGGTAAACTTCATGCTTGCGTGCAACGAAAGGAGCCCCTGCCCACGGGGGAAAGCCTAGAATAACCTGACCGCCCCGCGGGGTTGGTGGATGAGGAATATATATCACACTGCCTCCTGACCCCAGATTTCGCCCTTAGGATATATGTAGGTATCGAAGTCATAGGTGCCCGAGATCTGTGCTCTTCATTCTTGGACGAACGAACTAGCCAACCGACCACTCGTCACTATGGCTGCCAAGCAACGCGAGTTCAACTTGCGAAATTTTTGGATATGCTTCTTCATATCCATGGGCAACGTCGCCTTCGGCTATCCAGCCGGTGAGAATACCTTGACCCAGAGAACAGAAATACATGGGAGCTGACATTCCCGCAGCCATCATCGGCACCACACTGTCCCAGCCAGGATTTCTGAAGTACATGGGTCTGGTTACTGAGCATGGGCTTAGCGCCAACGCTCATGGTTTGATTGGGGCCATGAATGGTGTCTTCCAAGTACGAGAACCTTCTCTCTGGACTACATTCTAGACGTTGATGACTGTCTGTGTTCTTTTAGGCCGGGGCTCTCTTCGGGATTTTCACCGCCGAGATGATCATGGACAGATGGGGCCGAAAGTCGGCCATTCTCTACACCGCCACCTTGTCTGTCGTCGGAGGGGCGCTGGTAACGGCCAGTCAAAGTGTCGGCATGTTCATTGCTTTCCGATTTATTGCTGGAGCCGGGTCGGGATTGATACAAGTCTGTAAGTGAACAAGATGAATCGATTCCGGCGCGAATCATCTATGTCTGACGATACTTCCTTCCTCAGGCCCAGTTTACAGCTCGGAGCTGGCCCCACCGCATTGGCGAGGATTCTTCGTGGGAATGAACGGCATGCTCATCGCCACAGGCTATGCTTTCGCCGCTTATATGGGACTGGCCTTCAACTCGATCCAGAATAGTCCCGAAGCGCAATGGCGCGGCCCGTTAGGCATGTCTATCGTCTTCTCCACGTTCATGATCTTGATCCTCCCTTTCATTCCCGAGTCGCCACGGTGGCTTTTGATGAAAGACCACCCGGACAAGGCTTGGGACGTTGTGAAAGATCTGCATCACGCGCACAATGATACGGGCCACGAATTCGCGCGTCGCGAGTTCTACCAGATCCGGAAACAGATCGAGCTGGACCGGACACTGGACCATTCGTGGAAGCACATGTTCCAGAAGCCAACGTACCGTAAGCGGAGCTTGCTGGCCATCGGATACGCCTTTCTCGGAGAGAGCACGGCGGTGCTGGTCATCACAAACTACGCGTCAGTGCTTTACGGGCAGCTGGGCTATAACAGCCACCAACAGATCTGCCTTCAGGCCGGCTACCACACGGTCCCAATCATCGGGAACCTGGTCGGAGCAATGCTGATTGATAAGATTGGACGTCGTCCGCTGATGCTGCTGGGGCTCGGAGGCTGCGCGGTGTGCCTGTCGATCGAGGCTGCCATGGTCGCGTCATTTACGGGGGAAGGCCAGGCGCACAGCACCGCGGGATTGCACATGGGCGTAGCGGCGCTCTACATGTTCATCTTCATGTACGCGATCGGCGTCGACGTGGCTGGCATCGTCTTTTTCGGAGAAATGTTCCCCAACCACATCCGGGGCAAGGGCTTCTCGCTCAGCGTGAGCACCAAGGCCCTCACAGACTTGGTGTACCTAGAAGCGGCCTCGACGGCCTTTGCCAACATCGGCTGGCGTTTCTTTTTGGTCTTCATCTCCATCGTCACCGTCGGCTTCGTCGCCATGTGGATCTATCTGCCGGAGACCAAGGGCCTTCCCCTCGAGGAGGTTGCTGCCATCTTCGGTGACCAGAACGAGGTCATGCTGTACCTGAAGGACATCAAGGTAGATCAGGACTCCGACAAGCTCAAGATCCACCACGTCGAGGACGAGCATGAAATTGTCAAGGTGGTCACCGACGACATGATCAAGGGCGCCACCGAGCAGCCTTGAACACAAGTTGACCGGTCACCTACAAACACTTAATTGCCTGTTGAGGCTCGCATGCTTGTGGGTGCCTAGGAACTCAGTAAGAGCACTACTCGCGCTCCACCAGTCAAGATTCCTGTGTCTAACGGTCTAGCTTGTGCACAGTGCGAGGAGTTCAGTGCCTGCGACTTGCTTCGCGAACCTCGACCCCACGTTCCTAGCCAGACTGATCGCCAATCGTTGAACTCAGGCTTCACAACGATGAGCAATGGCTTCTGCTTCAAAATGTGACATCGTGACAGATTTAATGCGAAAGCGAACCCTAATCAAATACAACACCCTCAATAAGTATGGCAATCTCTTTCACGTGATGTACCTAAGCCTTCCGATTTAGTCATATCGACAAGACGTTTGTATTGCGTCCATATATGCCCCTCGAGCCACAAGACGACTGCCAATAAGCGCCATTCACGGCGGGGTGGTGTAAAACAAGAGGCTCGGAGACTAACGTGCATCCCTACGCAATGAAATGTCTGGTGCGGAGTCTGGTGTCCGCATAAGTCCGGACTTCTCATGGCGTCTATATACGAAGACAGTCATTAGGTGGAAGTTTCCATTGGACAGATCCGAACGGCGTCAGATCCCTGAAACTTGCCGGCCCCCCGGCCAAGCATTATTCTAAGGAACGTCCACCTGCTTCACGGACTTTGGGCCATAATTACTCGCGAGGCTCGTACCCTGCTCGCCTGGAACATTTACGGATCACCTGAGTATACGTGATCACAAGGGCTTGGCACGCCAGACGGGTTCTCGGTCGAAGATGCCACGGAGGCTAAGTCTTCTTAGAGAGTCTACACAGTACTATCGGAAGACAACCAATTACATACTCAGCATGACAACAGAAAAATGGTCAACGCAGCCCCGGGTCGTCAGGGCTGAAGAAGAATGGACTTATTTAGGGACATGTCAATGGGAAAAGATAGAGTGCAAGGATCCTGACTGTGCCGCGGAAAACCCATTTTCACCGAGTCTACGACTCAAGTGCCCACATGAGGGAATGCGAATTGGTCCTGCGTGTCAGAGCATCCACAAAGCAGGACTGCCCGAGCCGACATCAGAACCCGGGGCTGATCCGTTATCACCAGCGGCCAAAACAAGATTCCGACATTGGAAGTGTCGTCTTTATTCGGCCGGAACCCGAAACTCTTGCATACAGCGCGTTCAACGTCATGCCCTGACAAGCCAAACGGCGGCACCTCAGTGTGAAGTCGGGCGGGGTTTGGCAATGGCAATGGGCAATGGCGATGGCGAAGGTCCTGGGCGAGTTGCACCGTTCTCTGGGCAGGCTATTTATCGTGCATTCAAGCTGCCCCAACACTATTTTTCCGCTCGTACTGGTCGTTCTTCGACACTTCCTCGTTGACAGCAACGTCATGGTGATTCCAAAACGGGAGCGTCAGCATTGTTCAGCACTTTCATCCTGGGCATTGGGTGCAGGAGAGAGATGCCGGAGTGCTATACCGTTGGCGCCTCCACGAAGATGAAGTCATCCAAGAAGCCTTTGATCGGATCATGACGCAGCTCATGGAACGGCAAAACGGCAGCACCGCGCCCCCACCGACATTAGAAGAGGCCATCGGATCGCCGCTCGGGAAGAAGAGGGTAGACAGGGAAATGCTGAGCGATGACGGCAAAGCCGAATTTTGGATCTGCATGAACAATGTCGAGTTGGGCAGTGAGGTCACTGTGCTTCCCTGCAATCATGGGTTTCATGAAGAATGCGTGACTTCGTGGCTGAAGGAGCAGGATACTTGTCCGCACTGTCGAAAGCCCATCAGCTATTCCGACGAACGCCAGCGCTCGGAAGCGTCAAGGCGAAGAAGTCGGCGAGCATCCTCGCTATCAAGTCCACGGGCATACCAGCCGGAAGGCATGCGGTACAGCCCAATCCCGATTCCAGAGAGCTTGAGCGAGCTCAGGCGGTGGAGGCAGTCGGGGCGGCAGAAACGGAGGGGTTGGATTGACTGGTTGGATCAGAAACCATTTACCGCTTTCTTGAAGGGGGTAGCATCCAAGGGCCCGAAGATAAAACCTTCCCGTTGCACGCAAGGAGGAGGGATTTCCAATTGCGGGCAATTCCATAACAGCTCCTGCCATTGCTCACGCTCTGACACACTCCGCAATTCACAGACGCGTTCGGCAATACCGTCCAGGATTAGATAACGGTGTCCACTTCCGAGCATATAGAAACACCAAAGCCTTGTCTAATCCTCTTCCAGCACCTAGTGAGGAATCGTATCAATTATTTTAGTTGGGCTAGCTCTGAGCGACCCGCGAACCACTGCGCAAGGTTCAACCGTTGCGCCTTCTCCAATCCTCACACCTAAATAGATGACAGCTTTAGCACCGATTACCACTTCGGAAGCTATAATGACGTTCCCTACGATCCAGAAACCCTTAGTGCCTTTCCTATGCTTAAGATCTTTGCCGTAGTCTATTATTAAGATGGTGACGCCGGGAGCGATGATAGTTCGAGGTTTAATTTTAACTATATCGGCATCGTTAAACGTACACCTTTTACCTATATACACATTGTCTTAAATTTTAAGATTGTATCTATATGTGTATGTGAACGGCGCCTCGATCTTAACGCCGAGATCGATATAGTCTTTACTGTGATTCTAGATGAGAATTTATGAATAGTGTCTTAACTTAGATTAACTACTTTAAGTAAGAGATTACTCACTTTATATTCGGTAAGTTCACTATCTAGCTTATAAGCCGTATTATATCGTTTAAGAGTCCGTTCGCACCGTTGACGCTCATACACTAAGGTCGGATCGAAGTAATTATACTAAACCGATCTTAATATCTTAGATTTCTTAACGTCTTCTTAACTAAAAATTTTAAAGTTAGATTTCGGGTAGCGGAAGCCAGAAGATAACATTCGAGAATGAGTTAGTTCTATTAAATGACTCGGAGACGAAGGGTACGCGGGCGTATACTCGGGCTAGTGCTATTAACTTTATTATTGTGGCGAAGGAGCCGGCGGCGGATGAGGACCTATAGGCGGCGATGCCGTATACTAGAAGAGATATTACATTTATACGCTAGGCTAATCTTAATGAGAAGATAGAGAATTTTGAGAGTAAGATGCGCTTTTAGTTAGCGATTAAGATATTTCTCGAGGTCGAGCACTTAAAGACTACTCTAATCGACTGACATTAGATAAAGGGAAGACATAGTTAGAGCTAGAACTTTAAGTCTATTACGATGGCCATTATTGTTAACCATAATTAGACGGTGGGTTTTAAGGTTCGTTTCGTGGTGTGCTCGACTCATATGGAGGTGGAAGCTGCTCATCATTATTATCTCTAGATATCGGTTTCGCATGACCGCCTTCATAATGGGCGGGTGGACGACTCGGATGACTAGTTTTCATCTGAGGCCTAATAGAAGGCGGAGCCTTAGATATATTAACCTAACCGTCCTTAGACTATAGCGGCACAAAGGTGTAGGCCGGGAGGGGCTTAGTTGGAATGACGCGCCCGCTCACACTGTAGCCTTTATAAGTAAAGCCACCTCGAACACACTGGTTGCCTGTTGAGTGTAGAAATTAGAGAACAGTAATTCGGAAGTGAAGTTAGCTAAACTCACAAACTGGTTGGGCTTCATTACATTTCTTCTTCCGTCTCCGACATGTTAGATAGCCTGTCTTTATTCTTTTGCTGAAGTTTTGTTTCCGTTTCGGTGCAACCGCTGTAGCGCGCGTAACGGCTTCTTGGCTATATTGGTGATCCTTCGTCCGCCCGTTTGTTGTGAGTTGGGGTTTCCAAGGCCAAGGCTGTACTTCCAACGTATTTACTTCCCGTTACAACACTCCCACCATCTGCTCTTCCACATTGTTGGGCCGGCTACCGTTGACGGGGGAATGTGACTATATAGGCCTTTCAGAATGCCACGTATGTCCATTATGCTCCTCGGCGCTATTCTGGCAGGAGGGTGCTGCACTGTGGCCGCCACTCTTAAGAACATGCAGTGCACGATCGGTCATGTGTTGTGGTCCCGGTTTCCTGGCCTGGCTATACTCGTATGCGCGCTGCTAAGCATACGCCACGAGATCATTCGAGCCGAGTCGTTTTCGCTCATGTTGCTGACCATACAGTTGTGGATACATGCCACTGTGAACCTGGGAAGGATGTTCGCTCTCGCTCGGAGACTGATCTTGTGGGGACGCCAATCTGCTAGAGGCACTACTCTCACTCTCTGAAGCTTCGTCAATAAGGATGTATCATGTTAGTGACTCGATAACTGACCGCTAGCGAAAGCGTGGTTAACAGAGACAGACGCTCGTGAGCCGGCATTGGTGCCTGGGGTAATTTCATGCTCCGAACCATTGCGACAGATTGGAGCTGAGACGACCATCCTTGACAAGCAGTTCGGTTCAACTCTTCACCGGCCGGCCCAGCCAGGCTGAGTGGTCCTCCAGAACCACCCCGATTCCCCCACCCCTTTTGCCCTCGACTGCTGAAGAAACCCACGGAAAGGGGATTCAGATGCCCATACGAGACTTCAATGAAAGCGGGCGCTTTCGCCGACCAACTCTTCTGCAGGAACCGTGCGAATGACGATTTTCCAGCTCAGATTCGCTAGCATTGTTTGAGATGCCTGGAACGTGGAAGCGGGCGACGCGCACGGTGAAAAGTATATGACCCGTCACCACCGGAAGGAGAAAGGAAAGCGCCCGCAATTGCTCAAGACGCTGACGCAGGAGAACCACGGTCGTAGGCGCCACTCCTGGATAAGAAGGAAGGTCCGCGGAGGTCACAAAGAGCTTCTCTGGCGAATAGACATATCGGTAAGCGTCAAGCGCTGAAGCTGGAAAGTGCTATTGTTGTCGAATGTGAGGTACGTGCGAAGCGCAGGCGGGAGTCGGAAACGGCGGGGCGATGATGGCTGCGGTTTAAAAATAAGCCGATTGCAGGTAATTCGGCCCCGTATAGATTCTCACGGAGGTTTTCCTTCTCTCCATTCATGTCACGTTCGGCATGTCTTCAATGCTCGATCGGGGACAATAGCCACCATCTACTTACGCAGAATGGTTGAAAGGCTAAAGGGAAGTTCCAATTAGCTCTGTCCCTCCCTGGAAAAGGCGAGGATTCTACCGCTTCGAAAATCGAGCAGAGTCGATGATGTCAACCGCATAAAAGGCTGACGGGGGATCGGGTACTTATGCTAGGCCCTGACACGGGAAAAAATTACTTGAAACGGGACGGAAATCGGGACGCCAACCTATGGACCCGCGTGCCAGACTCCGAGATTGGTGACGCTGGGCGGCCACGGACTGAGGATCCATGTTTAGCGCGAGGACAAAAACGGTCGTCGAGGGGGCAGAGCGAGGTCGTGGGTGAGGGTGAGTGAGTGAAGGTGAGTGAAAGGTGAGGGCGGGTGAGAGAGGGGGTGAGCGATGTTTAAAAGCGGCGCCAGTCGGGTGAGGCGCGAGGTGAGCTCGGCGTCGATTTACTTCCTCTTGAGCCGCCAAGATATCACGCATGGTTTCAGCACAGGTTTCAAAATCTAGTCGAGGCATCGGTCCACACTAAGATGACAACGACCTCGTTTTCGTTGGAGGAGGTCAACCGACTCAGGACTCCGTATCGCGTCCGCTTTCCTAATGGCTTTGACTCTAGTCGCGGATAGGTATCCCTTCCCGCCAAAGCGCTTCAAACAGTTCTAAGTAATACATTGGCTTAGTTTCACGTAGTACTTTTTAGATGATATGCCCTTATTCTTCTTAGAGATCTTTAGGTCGGTGCGAGGTTACTATTTCTAGGTCTACGTCTATTAACGATTCTAAGGCATTAATTATTAACGATAAGTTCTAGCTAGTGGAGTTTTAAGTAGAGTAATTCTTAGGCGGGCTGTAACTACGTGATGAGGCTAAGTTTATCTTTATGGCTAGTACGTAGGAGAGTTATAGAAAATATATTTAATAGCTTAATAGTGACGATAGATTAGAGGCGACGAATAAACGATATCGTTTACTTTCGAGTGACTATTAGGTTCTTTTATAATAATGATAGAGGAAAGTCGGCTTCCTTAGGACTCCCTCGATTACGCTTTAGTCGTGAACACCTTAGATGATCGATATGTATATCCAGAGTAGGGAAGTGCAATAAATGAGCTAATAAACGGGGTTTCTAGAAATGTCTATATTTCCGCTACGATTTCTTTTCATCGGAAATACGTAGACCCTATCCCCGAGAGATATATTAAGGAGAAAACGAATTAGAAAATAATGATTCATAACGAGTAGTGAGGGCTACTTAAGCGCTTAAGAACGACGCCAGTTCGGAGAATAGACTAATCATTATCTAGAAGCTATCTAGAAAGACGGTGGTTATTATATTAAGTAAGTTATCATCATTCTATCCCTCTACGAAGATAAATAGACTTATAATCGACGACTTTCTAATACGACTACCGCTTAGTCGAATACTTAGTTAATTCTATCTAAGTACGTAATTATCTATATTAATCCTTCCTAAACTTAAGGTAGTATTCTAGGCTTAGAGAAATAGTTTATACTAAATCTCTGCGTTCTTCGTCACCGCCACGACGTTCTAGCTGTCTACAACGCTTAGACTAGTGAACATAGGATTCCTCTTTATTCATATTTAATTCGATTAACATTATAATTCTATAATCCCCATTAAGATGTCATGGTATGTGCTTTATTCTTAAGGTGGCTAATCTAACTCCTAAGGCTTTAGACTTCGTCCGTCATATATCGAAAGTTAATTTTCGACTCGTGAATATAGTTAATAGCATCGTCGATAATACGGCACTTTTTCATGCCAGTGGAGGATTCAATCATCTCAATATAGTTAGAGGCCTCACTCTACGAGCGTAGCCGATGTTTAATCTCGTATAGTGTATAACATAGTTCTTTTAGTTTATTTTTAACCTTATCGCGATATCTTCGTTCGATGATGGAATGAGCTTATCTTTTATCACTTATTCTTTTTCTTTCTTAATTATATGTTCTGAAATTAGTCTTAAGTTCTACTCGCCTCCTTACACTAGAACTTAGAGATTTAATGCGTATTTATAGTTCAGAGATTATATACGGAGAAGTTATATTAATGTTATTATTATATATAGTTAGTGTAATGGGAGAAGTTAGAAGTGGTGAATAGCGTTATAATTGGCTAGGGCGCCGACCCTAGACTATGGTTCTTCTTATATAGTTCTGGGGGACTATCTTTCATACAATACATAAGTAACTAAGTTACTAATAGAGAGGACTTCCCCTAGTTAAGTGTGCGCGTTAAGAAGAGACCATACTCACCGTCGTACGAGTTAATGCCTATGGCTAGTAGCCTCGCCCTAGTTTAGTGATACCATCAACAAGATCTTCGACGAATACTTACAGATGGGCGTCTCTCTACGAGCGATAAGAGAAAATTACGAAAAATAACTAAAATAAACTACTTATTAAACCAATAGAACTAAAGAATTGCCTACCTACCTATCTAACTAAATCTAGAGAAACTAGCTATATATATAGAACCGCTGCGCAGAGTATACTATTTAAATCACTGGCTGAGTAAGTCTATCCCGCTGTACGGAGCGATTTACGCTGACTATTCATAGAGACCGCTACTCGAGGTGCCTTTTAGAATTACTAGCTATATATATTTACTACCACTATGTAAGGTAGAGACTAACGACTTAACGACTATTTAGACTACCTAGAAGAAATGAGAGAGAAGTATCTTCTAGAAATATAGGAATACGTTTAACCCTAAAAACTCCTAACTTAAGAAGCTTAGAAGGAGTCGAAGAACGCAGATCTACTTAAGAAATAATAAAAATAAGCGATTAGACTAAACTCACTAAAATAAGCGAAGTTAGAGCGCTACTAGCCGGGAAGTGAATCTAGAATTTTAATGAAAATTACTAGTGAAGATAAGAAAGAAGCTTAACGAGAAAGTCGATGAAGAGATAAAAAGAAGAAGAGAAAAAATAATAATAAAAGTACTAAAAATAA
Organism: Cladophialophora bantiana CBS 173.52; assembly: GCF_000835475.1. Lineage (NCBI taxonomy): Eukaryota > Fungi > Ascomycota > Eurotiomycetes > Chaetothyriales > Herpotrichiellaceae > Cladophialophora > Cladophialophora bantiana. The sequence goes on from NW_015971588.1 coordinate 1,174,908, forward strand.
TAAAATATCTAAATCTTTTAGTTTCGTTATTAAGATTTTACACTATTTCGATTATAAGAGAAGAAGTAAGAATAATTTAATAAAAAAAATGTCGTCTACGGAAGGATCGAATAGTAAAGGAAAGCTAGAGTCTTCTATAATATTAAGTATTAGCTTATAAGATCTATCGACGTCGAATTCGACGGTATAATCGTTATACGTTCCTCCTACCGTAATATTAATAAGAGAAATATCTTAGAGCTTAAACGGAAATAGTAATCTTTTATACTTTAATAAGAAGAACGCTATCTTTTTCTTTAAGAAGTTTAAAAAACTATATAAATATAATTAAATTATATTAAGCGGAGAACGTATTCGTAGATCTATTCGCTTTATATCTAAAGTAGAGAAAGAACGCTATAAAGAGCTCGCTAAGTATAACGTAATAAAGTAGAAAAAGTTTAAAGAGAAGATCTTAGATAAATATAAAGATCGAGACGAAGTATAGTAAATAATAAGTATTTAATATCTTTAGGCACTCGCGAAGTATCGACGAAAGAAGTCTTAAAGTCTAGAGCTATATCTTCGTTAATTTCGTAAGACTATAATTTATCTAATTAAAATCGAAGCTAAGACTAACTATACTTATCATCGCCTTCTTTTATTAGAATTACTAAAGACTTATATAAATAAGATTCGAAAGAAATAGAATTTAATAAATTAAAAACCGGAGAATTCGAACTTTTAGAAATATTGAAATTAGATAAAAGAACTATAAAATATTAATAATAAAAATAAGAAATTTACGTAAGAAGTGCTTAACGAGAAGTTCTAAGAACTAGCGTACGAAAGGAAGACTCGACCCTTAGTCGTTCGAAAGAAAGAATCGTAAGAATAACGTCGTCGTAACGACCGCACGAATAATAAAACGAAGTTCGATAAAAATGCTCCGTCGCTAATAAATCGACCTTCTACTTCTAAGAGAAATAATTAATCGATGAAGAAATTATCTCGTTTAATGAAAGCACTAACACTATTAATCTAGACGCGAGACGCTATTACTTTAGACTTTATAACTCGACTAATTAAGATATTAAAAGGCGTTCCTTAGAAAGCGATCTAGCTCTTACGTGATCAGTAATTCTAGAATCGTTCGGTTCGATTTAAAGAAATATCGTAGTACTACGATAGATAGTCTAGTCGATGAGTTTAAACTTAAGTAGTTCTAAAGAAAATTATTTTCTTTATAATTAGCCGGGATACGTACTACGAGATAATTCTTAGTAAGTATACTAAAAAGCTATAGAAGCGTTATATCTTAATTCGAAATATAGAATCGCTCTTAGAAAGTTTCGAGATTAAGATCGTTCTTTATCTACTCTATTAATTTCTACGAGAGAGATAAAGATAGAAAGATTAGAATAGATTACGCGAGAGATTAATAAGAATTTAAAAGTTACGTTTAAATAGCCTTATAGTATACGAGACCCTAATTCTACGTCACTAGAAGCGAGATTAAGTATTATTTACGTAGTCGAATCGAGATCTAATTACGCTACTCTAGACGACTCCGAAGATAATTTCTATATCTCGAATGCTATAGATCTAAAAGAAATTTATGTAGATTAGCCCTAGAGTAAAGCTTACGTAGATACTCTAGAAAAGCGCTTAGCCCCTTAATAAGACGAATATATATAAGCGAAATACTCTCGGATTAGAGCTTACGAATCTTCGGTAGAAGAATCGAGACGATATATAACGCGACGAACGAGATCTAATAAAGAAATCGTATATAACGGAATCGTAGATAATTCGCTAGATTCGATTAGCTCGACTAATTAGAGATCGAGAATTTCCCTATATAATATATAGAATAAGCGGTTACGTAACCCGACCTCCTAGAATACTATAATAAGAGATTCACTAGGGCCCTCTTAGCTTCGTTAGATATTATTATGTCCCCGAACTATAAAAGAGACTACGTACGAACCGCCTAGGTCTAGATCTAGATCTCTTCGAAAGATATTATTATAGAATCTAAATAGTGCCGGAAAGATCGTAAATTATCTATTAAACTAAGAGATCTTAATTTAAATAGAGAACTTACTATCGATAAAAGAGATTCGGAACGAGTAGTTCTTCCGTAAATATTAGTATTACGACGAAGATAAGTAAGAGCTCGTTCATTAGGGTTATACTTTAAGAGATAGCGGCGTAAGACTTACGTAAGCGAAAGAGAAATCTACTACTAAAGTCGGTACGATGTAAATAAATTCATTAGTGAATCGCCCGATTCGCTTAAGACTATACTATAGTAGGTGCCCCTATCTATCTATAAAGATAAGAGGCCGATATAAAGACTCCTTACTAAATACTAAAGCCGAGATTAATCTAATAACCCTCGCCCTAGTTAAAGAGATGAAACTATCTTAATATATACGAAAAGCTAAGTTTATTTACGACGCCGTAGACTTTAACGACGACCGAGAAAAGTTTATAGAAATAATTAAAGATTTTATAGTTAGCATCGCTAGAATCGAGGTCTTAATAAATATCTATATAATAAATATTATAGATCTAACGTATCGTTTTATCTTAAGAAGATCATTTTAGAAGGTAGCTTAAGAATTAATCTAGGAAAAGGACGAGGATACTTATATTATAGGTTTAATGAATAGCTACGTCGATAAGAGAGTATAAATAGTTATATAGACTACTTCTAACTTCGATAAGAATCGAGATATATCTACGATATTCGAGCTTATATACTTAGCCTCTTTAAAAGACTAAGCGAGTATAAGACGATGAAGAAGCCTATACTCGCGTTAATAAGGGCTTAGAAGAAACCTAGAACGCTAGCCCTCGACTTTAAGATAGACTAGGACAATAATCTAATCTTAATAACGAATTCTTTCGTAATAAGCGACGACGACCTCTAGAAGCTATAGTTCTTAGTTAGACCTTTCGACGTATAGAATAATGAGTAATTCGTGAGATCGTCGAGGCTAGTTAACGACGAAGCCTTAAGATAAGACCTAGAAAATAAATAGCGATATAAACGTCTTAGATTTAAGCGGTCGTTAAAAGCTTAAATTAATACTCTCTATAAGAGAAAAGCTAATAAGATAAGGCCTATAGATATCGATCGATAGAACGGCTTAACATTCGGAGAATTACTAAACTAGAGAGTAAAGGCTATTACGAAGAAATAAGCTACGTTTAACGGACGATCGTACCGATTCTCTAAATAAATATACTCTAGACTTATAATATTTTCTTACGAGGAACGTCTAATATCGGAGCGCCTAGAAAAGCTAATTATCGAACCTAACTTAACACTCCTTAAGAAGAAAGTCTTAGTGAAAATTCTATATAACCGAGAAGACGCTTTAGCCTAGAATATCGAAGAGATTAGAAGGATCTATTACGATATAGCGCCGCCTTAGGCGATCCGAACTATATCGTATATTCTATAGTAGACGAAGAGTTTTCTAGTCTCTAAGATACTCGAGCCGATCGTAATTAAGCTAATTAAGAATAAGATTTAGTCGCGCCTCTTTAAGTTTAGTTATAGCTCATATAGAAATCTCTTCTTTCTAGTTAAAAAGAAAAAGTTTAGAGAATATCGACTAATAATTACTACTTAGAATATTAATTTAGTGATAATAAGGGACGCTAACTTACTCTCTTCTTTAAACGACTTTATTAAAGAATTCTTAGAAATATAAATAACTTTCCTTCTAAACTAGCTTTCCGGATACGATTAAATGGAGCTTATAAAGAAGAGCCGAGATCTTACGGATATTTATATACTTATTGAGTTAGTTCGATGCGTAATATTATCTTAAGGAGCGACTAATTCTATAGTCTAGTTTATACGTATTACGAATCGCATTTTATACGAATAGATTCCGGAACGTACACGACTATTCTTAGATAATATCGCGATGAAAGAACTAAAGACCGATTACGGATAGAAAGAAGTAGTTCTAGGAATACGTCGCTTTATATTAGAGTATTTAACGAATCTAGACGAGATACTAACTAATCTCGAAAGGGTCGACGCTACGATTATAGACTAGAAGCTATAGCTCTATATAAATAAAATCGAAGTAGTCGGGTATATCTACGATCGAGATAAACGATATCCTTAAAAATCGAAGATCGATAAGATTCGAAACTAGTCTATTTCGACGAACTAACTAAAGCTCCGTAACTTTCTTAGAATCTACGTATATTATCGTATCTAGATCTTTTATTTCGTAATTATTACTAAATCGTTATACGTCTTACTCCGAAAGAATATAGTTTAAATCTAGAAAAAAGCTTACGATGAAAGTATAAGCGCCTTAAAACTTATCTTATCGTCGCCTCCTACTCTAGTTAGCTTAGATTATAGTGAGAATAGCGAATAGATTATTCTTATAGTTAACGCGAGCGACCGAGAATAGAGAGGCGTAATTATATAAGTTAACTTAATTATCGAAATCCGTTAAGCTATAAAATACGAGAGCGAAGTATAGATAAAAGTCGAGCTAAAATACGATACTCTTAAGAAAGAAGCTCGGGGATTACTAAAAGCTCTTAAGAAGTTTAAAAGATAATTATATACCGTACGCTTTATCGTAGAAACTAACGTAATAACTCTCGCTACGTAACTTAATCGATAATCGATAGATTTACTAAGAGTAATAATTAATTAATAGTTAGTCTAGATTCGTAAATTTAACTTTAATATATAATATATATTTAGTAAGAAAAATATAGTTACGAATATTCTATCTCGCCGTTCTTTAATCGAGAAAAATCTTAAAGAGACGAAGAGAGAAGAAGAGATTAACGATTAGATCGAGGTGAGAATACTAATCGTTCGCGAAAATATTCGTCCGATTAAATAAAACGTTACTCGCCGAGATTTCGTAATAATACGACTAATAGTAGTACGCGCGAGAGATCAATCCGCGAGCTTAGTAGTACCGCGCGTAGTCTAGCTCTTTAAAGATAAATACTTAGAAGGTTCGAAGTAGCTTACGAAGTATCTTTAAGATTAATAGCGTCCTTACGAAATAAGTAATAAGAATTTCCGATAGTTATAAAAGAATTTAATGAACTTCTTCGTCCGCGGGGGCCATTTATTTAGAAAACTAACAGCGAATAGACTAAGTAGACGGGTGATTAATAATAATACCGAGAAGAAGAGAATTCTCGAAGCAATGTATAATGATGCTAAATACTTTAGACGTAAAGCTATATATTAGCGAGTAGCCGATCGTTATTTCTAAGAGGATTAGTATCGGAACGTTTAGAAATTCGTTAAGATCTACTCGGAATATTAGTTTCGCGAAAGTAGAAGATTATATAATAAGATATTTCTAACATTAGTCGATATACGCTAGAAGTAGATTAATATCGATTACACTTTAATATCGATATCTTAAGGAAAAAGATATCTTATAGAAGCGCGAAATAATATAAGCGACTAAGTTAAATCTAGAGATATTATATCTATTAATAGTATAATAGTAACGAAGTTTTTATACGAAGAGATTATCTATCGTTATAGTCTATTTAGAAGATTAGTATATAACGGCGAACCCGAGAATAAGAGATAAGTAAAAGAACTCATCGAAAAATATAGAATTAAACGCGTAATTACTTCGGTCTATTACTCTTAGATAAATAAATAAATAAAGATAAAATATAGAGATATTACGAATACTCTTTTAAAAATATACTAAACGAATAGAGAAGATATATAGATACACTATCTTTATACTATTCTTTAGATAGATTAAATAACTATTAAAGTCGATATCGAGATAATATTATACGATATTAAATTCTTAGATAGACCGATTCTATCGATTAAGCTTAAGATTACGACCTAGAATATTATAAATTAGAATAAGATTATCGACACTATAGACTTAATTACTATAAGAGCCTAGGCCCTCGAAAGACGAAATAAAGATCTAGAAGAGATAGTAGCTTATCTAAATAGAATACGAAGACTTAGGAAAAAATATTTCGATAAGCGATATAGTTTATATTTCGAACTATTTAAAGTAAGTATATTAATTCTTAGTTATAACATCGTAGAATTAATAAATATATCTATAGAAAAGAAATTAGTCTTTCGATGATTTAGATCGTTTAAAATTATAAAAGCGAATTAAGAGAAGAGTACGTATATATTGGCGAAGCTTAATAAGGCCCGGTGTTAAGGATCCCTACTAATCCTAACTAGGTTAGGGCTCTTAGTAATAATCCTAGGATAGCGTAAGCTAGTTAAGGAAGACATAAGGTATAAGCAGGGTTCTCTATTACTAAGAACTATATAGTTTAGTAGATAATATAAGTTAGCTACGGAGAGAGTATAACTACTGTAATAAGAGAAGTTAGAAGTGATAAATAGCGTTATGATTAGCTAGGGCGCCGACCCTAGACTATAGTTCTTCTTATATAGTTCTAAGGAACTATCTTTCATAGAAAATATAAGCAACCAAGTTACTAATAGAGAGGACTTCCTCTAGTTGAGTGTGCGCGTTGAGAAGAGACCATACCCACCGCCGTACGAGTTAATACCCATGGCTAGTAGCCTCGCCCTAGTTTAATGGTGCTACTAACAAGATCTTCGACGAATACTTATAGATGGGTGTCTCTCTACGAGCGATGAGAGAAAATTACGAAAAATAACTAAACTAAACTACTTACTAAACCAATAGAACTAAAGAACTACCTGCCTACCTATCTAACTAAATCTAGAGAAACTAGCTATATATATAGAACCGCTGCGCAGGGTATATCATTTAAATCACTGACTAAGTAAGTCTATCCCGCTGTACGGAGCGATTTACGCTAACTATTCATAGAGACCGCTGCTCGGGGTGCCTTTTGGAATTACTAGCTATGTGTTAGACACAGCCTTGAGGAAGACCGGTCACGAGTTGCATTGGCGCGACTCACCACACTCATTGGACAGGTGGAAGGATCCATAGGAGAGCAAGGCTGAGTCACGTGATATGCCCTGTTGGCTCTGTTGGCCCTGTTGGCTCTGTTGGCACAGAGCGCACAGAGCGCACAGAGCGCACAGAGCACAGGCATTATA